>NW_026623238.1:5165143-5234500 GCF_030028575.1 Malurus melanocephalus
AAAATCCAAACAAAACACAAAACCCCCCCAAAAAATCCAAACAAAACACAAAACCCCCCCAAACAAACATGGAAAAAACACCYCAAAACACAAAAAGACCCCAACTGGAAGACCCATTTGATCCATTTGTTGTTGACAATCCAGTAATGGAAGGAATTACATTGGAATAGTATTTTCCCATTTCACACACAGTATAGCACAATGTGACAGTAAGCACCTTGTATGCACAAGCTGAAGCATATGCTGAGGCTGAAGATTTGGAAAACAGTACTAAGTACAAGCATTCTCCCTGCAAGCGACAGATTGGGACTCTTAGTTAAAAAGGGACAGCATCAAAACTAAAATTTTGAGTGGCCCTCAAACACCAGAAAAGAAACAGGACCTCAAGCTAGTGGAAGTTCCTACATAAGGCAGTCAAATTTACAACCAGTGTATACATTCACTAAGGAATTACTTTTTTTTTTGGTAAAACCAACAATCCGACGTACTGCAGAGTCTGAATGTGAAATATAGGCACAAAATATATTCTCTACTTTTTTCAGTGTGGAAAAAATAGCTATTAACAATGTAATAAGAAAATCTACTATCAGGTGAGCAAAAATTTGTAACAATCTGAATAAAACAAAGTACTGTATAAAGGTGCAATATTGAGCAGATTTGATTTTGGTTTAAACATATGAGTAAATCATGAAACCTTTCTCTTCTTACCCATAAAGTATTTCACATTACCAGTATCATTCTAGTTCTTCCCAGTTGTCAGTAAGGTTACCTTTGCTTTGACGTCTAATACTAACCAGCTTTCCAGCTGATTTGATGCTCCACCTGGAACTATTTCCTGAGCTGGCCAGGTTTGTGTATTTTGTGGAGCCTTTGGTTTCATCTTCCCAGCCTGACCAGGCTGTATAGTCACTTAAAGGAGTTGCTGCATCACTGGTGGTGTCAGCAGTGGTAATCTGTGGTGGTTCCCATCCCTCAATCTCATCTGGTTTTTTAGATGGAACATTCTGCTTTATCACCAAACTGTCCCAAAAACCTGGCTTCTTTTCAGACTTCATCTCTTCCTTTAATTTTAGGTTTGTTCTAGAAAACAAATAATGATTATGTGATTAATTTATTCGTTTAATAATGTATGTAGTAGTTATTAATAAACATTCAATTAAATTATGTTTTACAGTGAGGAATGCTAATCATTGTCAGCCTGAGACAGCATATCCATTACTGTCAGCTTCAAGAAAAACACCCTCACAAACAAGTAAGCCTAAACACAGCAGAATCTTGCAGTGATAAATCAGAAGAGGATTGAGTATGGTCATTTTCTATTACAAAAGAATTTATATACTGCCATCCCCACCCCATTCCCATGGGGTAAATTCCAACAGAGCTGTGTTTGGAAACGTGCAAAGTATTTTAGGATGCATTAGAACAATTTTGGATTTTAACCAAAAAAAAACAAAAAAAAAAAATCCCAAACAATTTTTTTAAAAACCCAGGGTACAATAGTAGAGGAATATGAAAATGTTCTAACAGCAGCTTTAACACTGTTTACTCAGTGTTTACTCACTATGTTGCTCAGTTTCATATACCTGTTATCACCTCACCAGTTAAACCTTATACCTGAAAACAGTTAATGTACACAATATTAGGACTTTAAAGATATAAGGGTTTTCTAGTATTTTCATAAAGAGCCACACAATGTCATGAAAACAACTGTTTTGTATTGCTGGCAAGAACTCCCAAAATCCCCCTCCCAAATTCAAGAAATAATTGTAACTTCTCTCTCAAAAAGACATTGGAAAGGCTACTTGTATCACTGCTATTCTCATCACATTAAGAATCTTCAACCTGAATAATTTTTTCAGCATGGAATATTTGAATGATAGAATATCAACTGTTTATGCATAACTTTATACGCAGGATGATGTATGTAATCAAATAATGGGCCACAAGGAAAGGCTGAACACCAGGGTGAAACACACAACCTTTGGGGTTCAGTGATCTAAAAAGCAAATTGAAAACATTATCTGTATTAGCATATAAATTCTTTAGCCATACCTAAACTCATTGTTGAATCTTTTGCAAATATTTCTATTAAAAGAGCTTTGTTCCAATAATGAAAACTTAGGTCTATCACATTTAAACAGAAGCAACTCAAGCAATACCTTCAAAATTACCTTTCCTTTACTGCATTTTGAATTTATGATTGCTCAGAATTTTCACCTTGCTAAAACCATCCACAGACTCCAAAGACTTTTCTTGTATTTTGTGAGCAGCACACTTAAAAGTTGTATTTGTCTTTAAAAATAAGGTAAAATTGTGGTATATAATTAAAGAGAAATATCCATAACTTAAAAAAACAGGCAGTTATCATAGTAATAACGAAACAGCTCTGTTACCATACTTCTGCTCTCTTCACTGTATTACTTGATTCTTATAGTCAGCATAAATTGCAAAGCATTATTACAGGAGCCTAGCATCCTAAAATTGTACAGGGATAGTAGCTGGGAACTTCTAGGAAGTTTTATGGAACAGGCTAATATGAAAATAAAATACATGGGTTTACATTCCCAATTGTTTATTTATATAGATACACACCCTACATGCATATATCTATCTATCTATCTATCTATCTATCTATATATATATATATATAAAGTTGCATTCTAAACCACATTTATTTCAAAGTAAACTGGAGACAAAGCCTGCTACAGCAAGTCTTATCAAAGCTAATACTTGGCAGGAACAGATGTACTGATATGTGGCACATTTGGTTTGTAAAAAAACATGGTTTGTAAGGYAGTCAGGTGGCACATGTAGGTAAAGTCTACATATACTTGTAATAGGAAGACRGACTTTCCTGGGAAGAGTTTTCTATTCAGGGAACTGCTCTAACCATACCAGCACAAGTGTGCCAAAAATATACTCAGTGCCAACAGGGAAGACTTGCAGATCCCAGGATCTCCATTTAACCTTTGTAGGTATAGTAAGACTTTGAAAGAAAAAGTAAGGCAYGCAAAAAAAAGGTATTTGTAAACTCAATCATAAGTAATCTCTAAGAGGAAAGGCAGAGTGTGAGAATGACCCTTTTACTCACAAGCCTATACTAGTTTTCTACAGTAAAAAAAAAAATTATTACGCAGCTGAATTCCTTTTCCTTCCTGACAAACCTAAAAATGTTAACATCATGTCCTTTCCTAGTACAGCATGCCTTATTCATTGTAAGCTTAACATACATAGCTTTGCCCATAAACCTTCTTCTGTCAATTTGATTTCCAGCAGTTACCATTAGTGTTTATCAGCGTCCAGCTTCATTACWTTGCACAACTATTTTCTGATCCAGTGAATGTATTTTAATAGCAGATAGTCCAAATGGTTCTACTCACCCTTTGGATTTGGGAGACTTGCATCCTGCTAGCAATTGCTGTTCATCATCTTTATTGAACATAGACGTCACTTCCTTCCAACCCCGGAAACTTGCACCTTGAACCTACAGAGACAAGTAAATCCTCATCAGTGTGAATTACAGAGTTACAAGCATAGAGTGGGACTGCCCCTGCTGATGCTGGGGGGCTGACAGGCAGCAGTGGCTGTCTGTATCTCCTGCGGGCGGTGCTGCTGGCAATGAAGTGAGGATGAAGCTTACACATCATGGCCATACAGGGGAAAGAGCCGCTCTGGTTACTGCAGCAAGAACTCTTTCTTGCTGAGCAGAGAATACAAAACGTTGGTGGTTTTGTGATGTCACGGAGTACAGCTGGGCTCCATTTTAATGCATTACAGTAAGAAAGGAATCTAGGCTGCTTCAAAGATGGTCTAAAGGGCTTCAGTAGACAGGAAATAAATCAAACTGTCATTTCTAGAGTCACAACAGACAGGACAGCCAMATGAATTATGAAACTCATTAGGTTTAACCTGCTTTATACATATTATCCCTCTTGGGAACCCCAAAACTACAGTTTCTGGCCCTGCAAGGCAAGAATGGTAAGAGCATTGGCTCACCAGCAAAATGTGAGATGTGGCATTAATGCATCACAGTGCACTCTCTAAATTTACTGTGACCATTAAGCACACGGCATAAATGACTTTTTAAACTTTATTAAAGGTTCGATTCTACCTCCCTCAAGACAAAATAACTAGGTATAGATTATTTTTACTTTGATAGCATGCTTACAAAAATACACACGTGTGCCAAGCACAGAATATGAAAGTTGTTGCTCTTCTTCACARTATCCAGTAAGAATGGCAGTGATAGTCTGTCAGTGCTACTTGACTATATTTAAAAAATACAATAAATTATCAAGTATAATAATCAAAATAAAACCATAGCTGTCAAGACAAGGAAAGGCTRATTCACAACCTATTATTATGCTTTATACTTTTTGCAGAACTCAGGGATGTAAGTTAGTTTCAACTTGCCATTTAGGTTTGAATCAATTACAACTCCTCACCTTTCAGAAACACAAAGCCTCTATCATTTACAGGAGTAACACCAACCTTGCAGGTTAGTCTTTGGAGTATCTCCATCTCTTGCTCCCCCATTTTATTGTCTCCTGCTTTCATGTCTCACCCACCCTCCCTACTCACATTTGAAYTGCATCAACTACTCCAACAGGAGACACAGCAGGGCTGTTTTAGATSAGGAGGGAGGTCTAACCTAGCCTCAGTGGCACTTTGGTTACATACAAACACCAATCCAGCTATGGGAATCGCACTGCAAGGACTCTGAAGAGAGAAGGYTGAGCAAGCTCAGAGCAATTGAAGGCTCTTGTTCATCATATATGGACAGACTGGGTACACCAGAGCCAGGCTCACCACAACTGAGGCCTCCACAACTGCTCTGCTCACTCTTCCTAAACCCATGCCTACTCTTACTGTAAAACCGCAGCATTCCCCATGGCTTCATGAGGTAAAATCAACAGCTTCTACAGTTATTTTCTTCCCACTCTGACAAAACACTGACTACAGATTTTAGTATGCAAATCCTCATGTTTAATTTAAACATACACTTTCTATTTGTAATTAAGTTGAAAATATGTAGATACTACATGAAAATATGTAGCATAAAATAAAACCAGACAAGCTGTAGATGATATCTTCAAACAGATACCTTGCCATACAAAATCTTTGTATTTAACTATCAGCCTCTCCAAGCAGTATTTAACATTTAATGTTTCTGTGGTATAAATGATGTAGGCCTAAACTCTCAATTTTAATCAATAAAGGCCTAATACTGTTATCTGTTTTGGTTGTTCAATTAAATTTTGTAAGTTTCCCATGAGGATATATGACTCTGATTGGGCTTCCTCTCACTGCAAAGCACTTAATCCACAACAAACTTCCAGGAAGTCGACTGTTGAAGGAAGTAGTCCTTTTTAAAACCCAAAAGAACAAAACAAAACAAACAAAAACTCCCGAAGCAAATAAAAAAGAGGGAGAAACTTGAGCCAGCACTTAGCTTTTCATGTGTTAAAAATTCCTGCACCTTGCATGAATCCACCAGTTCTGAGGAAATCAGTAGAGGAAGTAGCTAAGCCACTATCCATCATATCTGAGTTGTCATAATCCAGGGAAGTTTCCACTGATTTAAAAAGGTGTATATAACCCCCAATTTTAAGAAAACGGAATTATGAAAGACTATGGAACTACAGATCTGTCAGTCTCACCTCTTTGCCAAGCAAGATTCTGAAAAAGATCCTCCTGGAAAGTATATTACAGAACATGGAAAATAAGGAGGGAATTGGTGACAGCCAACATGACTTCACCRGTAGCAAATTCTGMCWGACAAATTTGGTGGCCTTCTATGACACCATTACAGCACCCCTGGATGAGGAAAGAACAACTGATGTCATCTACATGGATTTGAGCAAAGCATTTGACACTGTCCTGCACAATATTCTTGTCTCTAAACTGGAGAGACATGGGTTTGATGGATGAACCATTCAGTGAGTAAGGAATTGAGGGGATGTTTGCACTCAAAGAGTTTCAGTCAACAGCTCCATGTCCCAGTGGAGACCAATGACCAGAGACATTCCTGAGGGGTCAGTACAGGGACCGGGCCTGTTTAACATCTTTGTTGGGGATGTGGACAATGGGATTGAGCGCACCCTCTGCAAGTTTGTGGATGGCACCAAGCTGGGTGGTGCAGCCAACAAGCTGGAGAGCAGGATGCAGAGGGACTTGGCGTTACAAACTGGTTTAAATACAGAAGTGTAGAGAAAACAAAGTCTCTGTGTATAAAATAGAAAGAATTTTGAAGGTTCAAAAAGTTCCCAAAAAAACAAGATAAAAACCAAACGAGATTAAATGTTAATGTCAAAAAATTGATGTATTTTTAATTTAACAGAGAGGCAAAGAGAAAGAAAGYGAAAAGTAGAGAAAAGTTAGAAAAAAACAAGGTGACTTAAAAAAGCACAGGCTACTTCACCACCACTGCTGCTACATTTGTTGCTACTGAATCGGGGGAGGGGGGCAGGGGTAGTGAAGCAGCCTTTGCTTTTTGTTTCTGGTGTTTGAAGTGTCTTATCAGCCTCCTCCGATCTGGAGAGTAGTTTGGCTGGAATGCGGCAGCCCGTGCTCTGAAATGCAGCCGAACCTCGGGGAACTGGCGGTGCCCAAAGCACTGAACGCAGGAGCAAGGCCAGGGGTTCCAAAACCCACTCGTGATTTCAGACCACGGCACCGGGGGACTCCCTCAAGCAGGGGGCTCCGGGGGGACTCCCTCAAGCAGGGGGCTCCGGGGGGACTCCCTCAAGCAGGTGGCACCGGGGGGACTCCCTCAAGCAGGTGGCACCGGGGGACTCCCTCAAGCAGGTGGCACCGGGGGACTCCATCAAGCAGGTGGCACCGGGGGACTCCATCAAGCAGGGGGCTCCGGGGGGACTCCATCAAGCAGGGGGCACCGGGGGACTCCCTCAAGCAGGTGGCTCCGGGGGGCCTCAGGGCCTCTCTCAGCAGGCGACGGTGATGGGGGAGGGGAAGGCAAAGGCCAAAGATTCTGCCCTTTGCTTTCCCCCTCCACGCTGCACCAGTTTTGCCTTTCTTTTTATGSGCCTCAAGGCAGGCTACTCACAGTCCATCCTGCACGTAGTTTTCAGGTTTTCAAGAATGATTAAGATAAGCAGATAGAATGACCGAGCACTTTCTGAAGCCTTTCTCTTATTATCAGGCTCTCACACCTTGACGGGACAGAGGCAGGCCCATGCGAAACTCCTGAAGCCAACAAGGCAAAGGGCAAGGTCCTGCAGCTGGGTCATGGGAATCCCAGTCACAAGGATGGGTGGATCAGGGATTGAGAAGAGCAAGCTCAACATGATTCAGCAATGTACACTTGTGGCCAGAAAGCCAAATGTGTTCTGAGCTGCAACAAAAGGAGCATGGCCAGTGGGTCAAGGGAGGTGAATCTCCYCCTCTACTCTGCTTTTGTGAGATCCTACCTGGAGTACTGTGTCCAGCTCTGGAGATGCCAATAAAATAACAACACAGACCTGCTAAAGTGAGCCCAGAGGAGGGCYGTGAAGATGCTCAGAGGGCTGCAGCACCTCTTCTATGAACATGGGTCTGAGACACATGGAACTGTTCAGTCTGGAGAAGAGAAGGCTCCAGGCAGACCCCTCAAGGGGTGCTGTAAGAAAGTTAAAGAGAAGCTTTTGACAAGGGCATGTAATAATAGGGCAAGGAGGAATGGCGTTAAGCTGAAGGAGGATAGATTTAGGTTAACTATTAGGAAGAAATTCTTTACTGTGAGAGTAGGGAGGCACTAGAACAGTTCGCCCAGAGAAGTTGTGGATGCCTCATCCCTGGAAGTATTCAAAACAAAGCTGGATAGGCCTTTGAGCAACCAGGTCTAGTGGAAGGTATCCCTGACCATGGCAAGAGGTTTGGAACTAGATGATGTTTAAGGTCTCAGCTAACCCAAACCACTCCATGACTCTATCATCTGTTATCTTACTAAAATTCTATTATTTCAGGTCTTTTTGGGGAGGAACTTTTGCTACCCTAGGCAAAGACACAGCTACAAGCTGCATTTAAAAACTCATACTGCTCTTAAACTGAAAAAGACACAAATATACYTCAGTGATGTAATTTCTATATAAGCTGTCTTCTTCAAAAATGCTGCTTCATCAAGTCATTCCCACCTAATAAATTTGCTGATTACAAAAAAATAGAACCTCACTGTTACTAGTTTTCAGATAGCAATTTAAGACAAWGAAAAGGCTTTATTTATATTATATGTGCCTTTAAAAAACCACATTGATGAAAGATGGCTTGAAGAGAAGCATTTATATGCACACATTCAATGTAAAAAAAAAAAAAGGATACACCTATACATACACCTTCTTTAATATAGAACATCACACATACTTCACCAATACAATCCCAACCTTTGCTGCACGGTTTGGATGCCCAAGCAATCCTCCAACCAAAAAAAAAAAAAAGGAGGAAAGTACCAATATCTAGATAGAAGCTTTCCATACTTTTTGACTTTAGATTTTTTACATTTTAATTTCATTAGTCCAACTCTACTTTACAGCTATCTTCAAAAACAATTATCAGAAAAGTTCTATTGATTGTCAAGCAGATAGCATGTGCAGCTCTTCGGATAAAACTTAACAAGCTCTTCACTCTTCCTACTTGTACGTAAATCACTACCTATGTACACATTGTACCATTCCTTCCATATTTCATATCTATGGCATTTGGCAGGTACATACAAGGCTAATAATCAGATTGTAACTGATTTATTCTCTCTCAACTAGTCCTTAAGAGAAATGAACACTAAACATTTAATATATACTTCCAACATTTACTTATTTGGGGTTTCCAAAGGAAATCTGSATAAATCCACCAATGTCCAAGGAGACCATATTTTGCCAATAGGTAATACAACTCATTGCACGTACCACATGTTAAACAGACTAGGCTGAAAGAAATCACAGAAGTGCAAGAGTGAAACCAGCACCTCTGCCTGCCATGCCTAAGCCTCCTCTTCTACACCTGCCCGCACTGGCACTGATATCTTGAAACATCTTTTCACTCCCCCCCGACTAGGAGCGAACAGCTCACTCTTGATTGTCACCTCAGGGTAGCATACTTCAGAACTTAAACCTTAGCAAAGGAGGAGGTCAAATACTTATTTCACACCTCCAGAAGCTTTTTTGTAACTCCTCAACTGTTTTTAAGACAACAGTCTTGGTTTTTGACTACTGCTGCCATGTAGCTGACACACACTAAAGAAATGCCTCAGAACAGCCTGCTGCATTTCCATGTTTCTTTTCAGACATCTTTAAACACTTCTAAYCTACTGACAAGTGCCACCACCAATGCTGCTGGAACACTGACAACTGTATGTGCCGGTAAGTACAGCTCAGGAAGGAGATCTTGAAGTCACCATTTCCTGAAACCATCAGTTTAACATGCAGCAGTTCCATAGCCAAAAAATGCTGGGTACCATCACAAAATGAATTAGACAAATTCAGACAAATGAATACCTCCTATATAAAGGGGTGCACCGTCTAATACTCAAAACAATGATTCTTGATGTTAGGGGAAGAGGTCCTAGACACCAGCCACATTATGTTCTCCATGAATACCATCTCCTGCTGCCACAGTTACAGACAGATTGCCAAAATATATGGGCCAGTCTCTGAACCAGCTGGGAATAATTTACAATCTTATAGAGCACCTGGAGAAAGACCTGTATTCCAGAACCATTAGCTTCCTTGCAACAGAAGTCAAAGGAAGGTCAGTAAGTAAAGAYGACATTTCAGTAAGCTGACTCCTCACCACACTGGAGACTTGGTTTATATAAAACTATTAAAGTTATGCGAAGTATGAAAACACAGTACTGATATGGTCTTAAAGCATCAATCCACTGGCAGAAGCTCCGTATTTCATTTTTATGATGTARCTCTCCACATAAAAATACCACACCTAAAATTTTCTAGATTTATAGATGTAACTGACCTGATTATATTCTCAAACCTTTAAACTACTTTTCCCTGTGTCATTGGAAAAAGAAACAATTTAACATCCAGAATTCACAGAATTGCAGACCCTTTACAACTGTAAAGGACTTCTGGAGACCTTCTAGTCCAATGCACTGCTCAAAGCAGGGCAACCCTCAGCAGACTGCCAAGGATCACGGACAGCCAGGTTTTAAATATCTCCACAGCTGGAGAATGCACAACTTCTCTGGGCAGCCTGTTCTAGGGCTTGATTGTCCTCATAGTGAAAACATTTCTTCTTATTTTTAAATTATATTTCTTCTATTTCAATTTGTGCCTGTTGCCTCTYGCCCATTCACTGAGCACCCTGAGAAAAGTCAGGCTCCATCTTCTTCAGACTTTCTCTGCTGCTGGTGTACATCCAGAAACCTTTCTTGTTGCTCAACAGATTTCACTCTTAAGTGGGTTTAAYCCTTCCTAACCCCATCCCTGCATGCTCAAAGAGTGTATCTATACTCCCCCCAGGTCACTTGACCTTGCTTYCACCTCTAGTATGCTTCCCTTTAATGCTTGAGGTTTTTCAAGAACATCACATTCATGCCTCCTGCCACCTTTGCTTTTTTCTCTACTTGATGTGTTGGGCTATTTTTGAGTTTGGAGTATGTGATCTTTGAAAATCAAAGTTGACTGATAGAACCAGGTGTACATTCAAAACTCTAGGTTAAAAAAAATTAAATTACGTGAAATGCTTATAGGACAGCTAAAAAAAAAAAAAAAGAGGAAGAAGATCACTATTAAGGAAGAGAGAGCACTATTACTGACTACAACTGTAAAATCAGATAATCAGATGTCAGAATTAGAGGACCAGGTTGGGTGCTGCAGTCTACTGTTTTTCAAAAATGTCAGTGAGAAACAAAGAAGAAACTTCTCAAGATGCCATTTCAGTATTCTCTGAAGTAGGAATACAGACTGGTTCATACCAGTTTGACYATGACAGCACAGAGTATGCCTATCAGAATAGCAATTAAAATATTTTCTCCTGTATCTTCCGCTTTAGGTTGTAAAAACCCGCCCAGCAATTCCCTATGCAATTATCTAAAAGTATCAGTGAAAAGTGAAATTAAACATACATATTAGTCCATCAACTGACAAGCTACTGGAAAGTCATCATGATCTATTCCAAMTGGCATTTTAAGAGCTCAAGCCCAGAGCAGATTCTTTTCCTTTAGGTCCTCCTAGCTTATGAAGCACTTTCTCTTCCACCATGAGAAAGCTGCCATTTAATTAGTGCATCATCTGAAACTGGGAGTACAAGCAGTCCTTCCTAGAACATCGTGCAAAGGATGTGGTCTGTACTCCTGCTGAAACTGTGTGCCATTTCTCTTGCTCACTCCTCTTCCCTCTGCTTTGCCAATGCTTCAGGGTTGATGCCCATCTGTCAGACAGATCCCCAGAGGGAAGTCTCACAAAGTAGCAGATCTGGTTTATCAGATACTACTGCTGAAAAGGGTCAGCCCAGTCCACTGCCTGCTCAGTAATGCTGCCTTTCTTATGCTATGTCTTCATACCTGTGTGATGCCGTGGAAAACTGGTTCAACTACCTAGGCCAGCAGAAATCTAACTCCCTCATTTTTTTGCATTCTTTTAGGTTAGTGCTAAGAATCAATTCATTAAAGATAAAGCATGTGGAATTTAGAGGCAACAGCATTTTTTTTYGGAGCAGCAACTATTCTAACAGCCGAAGAACCCTCTGAAAATTACAGTCATCTATCAACTTTGTTCCATACACAAAACCTTGTACATACAATATAACTCCCCCAAAACCCCTAAGCTTCACTCTAATCTCAACCTTCACAGTAAAACTTCAGTTGTGTTACCTCTATTGATTCAAGTGAATCAACTGTATATAAATTGTATATGCTAACTGCAATTTTTCTTTCTTTAGATAAAACAGGGAACAAATGYCTACTTTATAAAATGCCCCAGAATAGGTCAGGGCSTCTTAGATTGGAAGTCTCCTATAAAATTGCTAGGTATTATTACCAAAAATTACTTTAAGGACRCCATTTTTCACCACATCAACAAACTGATGTTTACATAACTCCCATTTTTCATAATACATAAATAGGCAAAGACTAACAAATTAACAATCAAAGAGTCTACTGGGAAACAGTAAAGCATCACTATGAAGACTTTTCAGTTAATTTTCCTGTCAAAAGTAAATAGTTGATAATTAGAGCTCTGCTAGAGGGCAAAAAAGTTCATGAAAAATTAGGGTAAAAGGCAACAAACCAGCAATGTTAACAGCTGGGTATAAACTGAAAAAGTAGTTCAGTCCTAAAAGCAAATTTTGAAAGTAYATTGCACAAAAAAAAAGTATGCAGATGAACATATACTAAAGAGAAAGACTGTGCAAATTTAACTGAAAACAGGTAAACTCGTGCAGTTAATACAGATCAACATCTTATAATGGGAGAGGAAAAAAAGCACACAATTCAATCAAGTCAAAGAATAACAAGATTTAAGACACCGASTTAGAGGTACAAGACAAGCAGTTCACCAAAGCAAGAGATTCAAGTATGTTTGAACTTTACTTGGACTGCATTAGGTGTGAGTATTAGTATTTTCAGTATATTCCTGTTAGACTCTTCTACTTCCTGACTGCCTGGCCAGCAGGGCTCTGGAACACAGAAATCACTCTGCAGGCTAGAACAAGCCACATGACAGAGTCTTAGCAAGCAAAATGAGCAATTACAGGGGATTCTTGCCGTACACCTGCAGTGAGAATCAGCACGTTCAATACCATTGTGCAGTTAAGCAGCTAATCCCTAAAAAGTCACTGCTCAGCATGTATGAAATAAGATTTCCAGAAATTTGTATTTAGGCCATGTTTTAGCAGACCTTCACAAGTATTTTCACAGAGGATTGACTGGTGAATCAAAAATCTCCAGCTAAGTAGAGGCACTCCACAAAATGCTGAATTTTTTTATAAATACAAACAAAAAGAATGGATTTTCCTCTTGACCTTGACTGAGAAGAAACAATTGTTTGTTCTAGAGTTTCCCTCACTCCTCCCTTCTATAAAAATGATGTTAAAATAAAAAGCTAGGCATAGAATTTTCCATAGAAGTACCTTAACAGTTCAATGAAGTTACAGGTAAGTRTTTGACAGTTAAAAGCCAATCAGCTTTAATTAAAGAAGCATTCTTCCCACATTATAGGAATCCTCTTGGTAAAATGCAAGAAAACAGATAACACATATTTAAAAACCAATCCCCTCTGAATTTGTCTTACAGACATTAAAGCATTGGTGGGGGGCAGGATTTTCTCTCTGTCAGCCAGCATCTGATGTGCAGACCAAGGGTTCTTGTGTACCAACACCCCTGCATCCTTCTCAGCATGACTCTTCTCAATCCTTTCTCCACCCATCCTGTTCTTGGTTTTGGGACTGGCATGACCCAGCTGCAGGAYCTTGCACTTTGCCTTGTCSAACTTCATGAGCTTCACTTGGGCCCATCCCTGTCCTGTCAATACCCCTCTAGATGGCATCCCTTTCCTCCAGCCTGTTGGCTACACCACACAGGTTGGTGCCATCCAAAACTAGCAGATGGTGCACTCAATCCCACCATCCACTGTCCCCAACCAAGATGTTGCACAGGCCCAATCCCAATAYTTATTCCTGAGGAATGTCTCTTGTCATGGGGCTCTACTTAGACATCAATACACTGGCCATAATTCTTTGTGTGTGACCATACAGCCAATTTCTAATCTACTGAGTGGTCCACCTGTCAAATCCACGTTTCTCCAGTTTAAAGACATGGATATCACGCAAATCCTTTGTATGAGTCCACACATACAACATCAGTCACYCTTTCCTCACTCACCGATGCYKTAACACTGTCATWGAAGGCCATSACATTTGTCAGGCATGAATTGCCCTTAGTGAAGCCCATGCTGGCTGYCACCAGTCTCCTCCTTATTTCACACTAGCCTYAGTATMRTTTCSAAGAGRACTGGCTTCATGACCCTGCCTGGCACAGAGATGAGACTGACTGACCTGCAGTTCTCTGTCTTGAGTTCCCGTTTTAAAAATGGGGTCAATGTCTTCCATTTTCCAGTCAGTGGGAATTTCACCAGACTGCCATAACTTCTCAAGTATAGTGGACAGTGGCTTAGCCACTTTCTCCACCAGCTCCCTCAGGACCACAAATCAGGTTCCACGGATTTGCACACATTAAAGTTTGCGATCTATTTTGTTTCTCAAAACTTTGTCTCTTTTCAAAATSTGGCCTAAAACCAACTGCAGATGGAGTTTCTACTGTACTTTTAATTCAGAAGCTGAGCACTGTGGTGAGACCCCCAAAGATTAGTTTGACAGAGACCAAATCATAGAATTATTTAGGTTAGAAAAGACCTCTGAGATCATCAAGTCCAACCTGTGACCGAACACCACCTTGGCAACCWGACCATGGCACTGAGTTCCACATCCATTTCTCAGTCATACCTAGAACACCTCCAGGGATGGTGACTCCGTGACCTCTCTGGGCAGCCCGTTTCAATGCTTAACCACTCATTCAGTGAAGAAATTTCTCTTGGCATCCAACCTGAACCTCCTCTGGTGCAGCTTGAGGCCATTTCTTCTTGTTCCATTGCTGGCTAATTGGGAGAAGAGGCCGACCCCCAACTGGCTACCATCTCCTTTCAGGCAGTTGTAGAGAGCCTTCYTTTCTCCAATCTAAACACCCCCAGCTCCCTCAGTCGCTCCTCACAGCACTTATTGTCTAATTGATATGTCCAGGCAGAGCATGAACATGGGTTCCAGATTTCTGCACTTTGCAGAGCACCACTGGAACATTCACAGTTCCTCACTTCGAGATGTCACAAGGCTTTTTAAACACCTATACCTTTCAAGAGAACTGTGAAGAGAGAACTAGAAAAATTCAGCAGTGCAATTAGCCTATCCTCAGTGCTCAGTGGGCAGCTTCCTGCAAKAGCAGGATCTACGACCATTTTCCAACCTCCACCTCTAGGACTAGCTCCCACTTYTAGACCTCGAAACATGGGTCAAAGGCTTTGCTCTGCAAATGGGCATCGGCATTGTCTTAAAACTCAGGCTTTAAGAGACTGGGAAGGCCATCTCCCTAAAGAGCACACATATTATTCATCCACTACCCTCTCCTTCAAGAACTTGGTTATTCTTCACCATACTGTTTCTACATGGAGCCTATTTTATTCATGACACGTGCATACTGAAAAGGCTGCACATGCAATTCATCAGCCTTTTATTAACAKATTAAAAATTTAGAACTTCTGGAATATCACTACTCTGACTGCTTCTAAGACAACAGAACAACCAAATCAAATACAGAATTGCTTTAAAAAAGATGAGAAGAATAAGGTGCTTTCTTGAGAATACGTTTTTAATTGAAGAGGGTTTTACTTTAAAATACAAAATTACTGCAGCTCAGTGGTTTGTCTGCTGATATTTTTGGTTTTTTAAGTCAGAACACACACTTAGCAAGCCCTCCTGAATGACTAAGAAGGGGGCAAAAGTTTCAGTATAAAATAGATTYGTTTCAAGATTTTCTCCCTAAACATTTATCATCTGGTATAAAATATATGGTAATTTATGTTTTCAGAACAAAGAATATATATCTTGAAAAGGGAAGAAGGTATAGTACAATCTGACTTCTATTTTCAATGAAAATCATGCTGCATCTGAAGTAGAACAAAAAGAAGTAACAGAGACAGATGTTCAATTTATACATATTAATGTAAAGTATCCTATTACACTAATGAACCTATTTTAAAATKCTTTTCTTTATACCTATGGAATTTCAAAACAAGCTCTAGCTTATCATAATAACTTCCAATTCTTTCATCTTCTAYTAATGTATTTTAAGAACATTAAAGAAGATTCTTGGACACATATCAAGGTAAAAAAAATTAACTTGCATGCCTACTTCTCTTTCCTGAAAGAGAATACGAAATAAAATCCTTAACCTCTTGTGGTCAGAGAGCCAGCGGAGCTACACATAATGGAATAAACAACCCCAAACTCTTCTACTTTTCATGTTTTTATTGCCAGTTGCAGCTAAAATTTAATGCTTCTTTAGCCTTCAGTGATTCCTGGGGCTTCTTATTTCCATTTTGTGTTCTAATAGCCATCGTGAGGAAGGAAAAAGAAAAATCAGGATACCTTCCCCTCCCCATTAATGAAAGGAAATAAGGCAGCTTTCCAACTAACCCTGYACTGCTAATATTACTTCAATGAGAACCCCATGACCAAGCATCATACATAATTATAAAATCACCAATTAACTAGATAAATTCCTTAATTGGTTGTCCATGAAAAACTGGCAACTTTCTTATTCACATGGACTGAAATATATTTATGATATTAAATGTTACATTTTCAAAGAACAGGTATTTACCTTTGTTGCAAGATGTGACACTGAAGATGAAACTTCATCATGAAGAAACTGGTCTTTATTCTCAAAAAAAAAAGGATAAAGATGAAAAAGGCCCATAGTCAGTTTTGGTTTGACAATTAGTACTGACATATTTTAGACTATTCACAAATGCTTTTATTCTATTTGGCACATCATAAAAGAAAATTGACAACATATGATTACAACACAAAACTAAATGAACACCACTACCAAAATACAAATCTGCACTTGGAATGATGAAAAATATTGTACCAGATATAAAAACCAAAATCAAACCCTTACAGAACCAAAAACCCATACCACAAAGGGAGAAACGCCCTTGCATCACAAAAAATTAAGTACAATTAAAAATACAAATCTGATTTTATCTTAATGATACTGTCTTAATTTTTTGGATCTATGCTGAGTTTCTAAATACTGTACTAGATGATGGTTTATCCATTGTGGGCTGGGGGAAGAAGGATGTCCCAAGATTTTTTTCCTCCTTCACATTAAAAAGCTCTGCATTCCTTAACTCAAGGACAGACTTTCACCCACATTCCTTTCCTCTCCATTCACAATTGCAGATTTCAGAAGAAAACCAGAGTGCTAAAGACACCTGTGACAGTTATTCAATAGGGAAGCATTTCATCCATCTCTGAATTAAACTGCTGTGTTAGCACTGTCAGGCCATGCTGTTRTCATCAGTGCTCTCTTCAAGACATGACAGGTAAGATCATAGTTGGGAGTGCTTTAGAGACCAAAGATAAAGGAAGTGGGGCACAGAATTCAGGAAATGTGCAATTTTCCATTTCTTCACTATGTTTTTATGAGAAAAAATGCTACCCTTTTTTTACATATGCAGTTCCAAGTACAAAATCAGAACAGCTACATATGACCAAAAATATTTAACTCCAGTTTCAGGAAAAAACAGAATTAAAACAGAAAAGGGGAAAGTGTCTTTGAAGCAGCAATTTCACAAAATCTCCAATATTCACTCTGGTCCATATTTTGATTACATCAGCCACTTACTCTTTCAAAAATYTAATTTATCAAGTTCTTCCTTTTCMACTAAAGTAAAYGCTAAGRAGTTGATATGCASTCCACATGCATATATCCCAAGACACCTAAAACACTCATTATCCCAGCTCCTGCACATTGCCAAAGGCCTTCTTACTTTGCTAACAGCATCAGAAAGAGGTGAGAAAGCCAGCACTAGAGAGTTATGTATTTCTAGTCATCTGCGGACCCAGATGTATCGTCTTCATTTTGAGAGACCAGCTTCAAATCCAATGATTTTTTTCTAGTCACATTTACTTACTTTGTATATATTTATTTGCATACTAATGGTTACTTTACAGGCAATACTTTATATTATACTATATATGGATATATATAACAATATATCCATGACCAAAGGGTCAAGGAGAGAGCATTTCTGGAATTCAGTGTGAAGACCATTGCTCTATAGTTCAACAGGATTTGTATTTTGGAATAGAGTGACTTGTAGATAGCTAGCTTTACTTGCTGGGGTAGAACACAAAGTCAGGAACTCATATTATCATTGAAAATGAGACTATTACTTCCTGTGGATTGCAACAAGTTATTTCACTTCCGAATTCAGTTAGCTGTCTAACACAGAAGGATATTATTGCAGATTGGATACCAAAAATGAAAATGTTAAGATTTGTGTAGTTCTCTCAAATGAAATTCAATTACTTCCATKCCTTTTTGCTTTTTCATTTCCCCTTTTAAGAGAAATATTGGCAATGTTTTAAATGGAAATACCTCACACATACTATTCAGAAGTCCTCCTGTTTCCCTTCAACACTCAGATCTCAACATTTTGGATAAGGTTGCAAAGTCCTAGATTTAATATGAAAGTGTCTCTGCTAGGACACAGGGTACGAGCTAGAGAGTACTTCAGCTGATTTGTATAATTTTTTTCCAAGAACAAACAAAAAAATCAACAAGAACTAGGAAAGCTCCAAGGGGAAATATGGTAAAAGGAGAAATTCTCAGACATCCAGAGCTGGCAGAGCATCAGCTTCAACAACCAACAATACTGCCTCCAGAACAAGCAAGACTCTGTTAGTATCTTCCAAAGAAATAATACCTTTCATTTGAATTCATCCAGCTCTCCAAATATCTTAGGAGGAAAAAGAAAAATACAGAAGTGCATAGAGATGTCATGTTCTAGTAGAGAGAAGAGAAAAGATGGAAGTGTAAAGGCATGCAGCCTCTCTCAAGACTGAGCATAAGGAAGTATGAGTGCAAGGCATTTTCACAGTGAACATCTTTAGGGGAAAACCACAAGATGCAACAAGCGCCTCACAGGGCTAGGGATTCAGCATAATAGTCAACAAAAGATGTAATTAAAAATAAATAGTAGACAAAAAGGGGTATTTATTTGCTTCTTTTAAAAGGGACAAGTAGGACGCATTACAGAAAGTCATCCCTGCTAAGGAATGAGACACAAGTTTGCAGCAGCTATACTCATGCAGCTGAGGCTGATGGCAAGTGGACAACACAAAGTTTGAAGAGAGGAAATACAAAGACTGAAATGCCTTAAACCCTCAAGAAAGTAACTAGTGATAATCCTAAACCACATTTTTTGAGGGTGGAAGACCTATTGAGTATTCATAGCATCCTTTTAAGAYACACTGCTGAAGAAAAACAAGACTTGGACAACAGCAGGGTGCTTATGATGTCCATCCATATGTCCCATGCATTGTTTGAAAACAGCCTGTAGGTTTGAATTCAGCTGTCTCCAACAGAGTAGGTTTGAAAACATTTTGTGGAAAATCCACCCTTAGGGAAAGCAGAGAGAAGCAGACTAATGGTGCACAGCATGAACAGAGTGTGAGAGGAGCAAGTGTAGGGGCTCAGAACCAGCCATGGCCCACATGGCAGGGAGGGACCTGTGCACACTGCAGGAGGCACGGGCTGTCTATTAAAAAAAATACAGAGGGAAAGAGCAGAGGSAGGGAGAGGAAGTATGCCACCACAGGGAAGAACCCAGGAGAAAAGGTGAGAAATCACATACAACCCATCTTCCCTTGTTGCCCACAGAATAATTTGTATTTTTTTAAGTGATGCACATTAGTAGACCCTTTTCCTGATATGTATTCTCTACTTTTGTTACGATGAGATGAGGGAGCCTATGGTTTGGTTTATCAGTTTTCTTTTAGAGGACAACTTACTGTGCAGCTACATGAAAAAAAAGCTCATCTTCACTCTTTATCATGCTGCATAACACATACTGATGCTGAACACTCATAAATTATTTCAGTATGTTTTAGTCTGGTTCATTTACAGTTATGGCAATTCATTATTTTACTTCAATTTAAAATAAAAACRTGGACTATGTTACAGTTTTTAGATACGTATGGTGGCTAAATGCTAAGGCTAGTGGGAAGTCCTGATCAGCAACTTGAATAGCCCTCYAGTTCTGGCAGGGGAAAGTTGGTATGCACAGCGTGTTTTCATAAGGAAACAAGTGCCCTTTTGTTGGACATACTGCAAACCATAAGGTACTCAAGGGACTAATCCAACTAGCACACAAACCTTTTTGTACAGAGATCAAAATTGTAATCTACTTCCCTCAGCTTCCTTTGTGGTAAAGTAATTAATTAGTCTCTTTAGATCATTCACTTTCATAATTCAGGCCATGACGAAGAATGCTGAACATCAAAGAGTTAAGGCAAATAATAGCATCATTTTGTCCTGCATGCCCTTCTTGTGCTCTAGTAAGTAAAATGGTATATTATCGATTTTCTCTACACAGTTGTGGGAGCTTCCTATCATGTACATGCATTAGCTGTGCAAACATAAGAGTAAACAAGTTATTGTTAAAAGATTAGGTCCTTTTTGAGCAAATTCTCACCCATCTACTGACTTATTGAATCCCCTCTGCCCATTATCACTGAATGTAACGAAGTCTAGGTTGTCATGCCTGTGAGTGTGAGTCAGATTATGTATCACAAATGCATAATTTAAAAAAAAAAAAAAAANCAGCAAAAACAAACAACACCCAAAGAGATAAACTCCAGGGAAGAATTTAACCTAATTCCCTGTACTCCACACACCCTACCAAATATTTTAGTGATAGGAGAGGGAAAGGTTAAAAAATTTTTTTAAAAAAATCACTCAGGAAATCACAAACCTGAAAGTCAACCTCTGGAGTTGGAAAGATTCCCAAAACACTGATTAGAAACCAAACAGTAGAACAACTATATATACACAGCCTGACCAGAAACAACAGATTGGGAAGAGGAGATCACACTGCCAGATCACCATCTTAAAATACAGCTCACAAAAGAAAATATTTCCATAGGTTTGAGAGGAACTTAATACAAATAATACTAAAGCTGATTATTAATGCAAAAGTCACTCTGCTTATCAAACTTTAGAACTGTATCAAAAACAATGCAATATACTCCAACATGAGTAAGAAGAAAGTTATCAGTAGAGGATCAGCAGCATTTGGTCTCATTTTCTTTGCTGCCACTGTAATATACACCTGTAAAAATTCAATGAATGGATACATGATTTCTGAGTCAGGAAATTGATGCAACAGTGATCAGATATAAAGGGGCGCTGAAACAACTCTACTACTTTCAACATATTCCTTTAATACAGCTGAAAAACAAAGCTGAACTGTACCTGAACACCCACACAAAACTGAACACGACTTTAAGGGAAGAAAGGCTTTCAGTTTCAACAAATAAAGGCTRCATTACTCAGTCATACATCGCTTTCTTCTTGGACATGAGTCTATGTGCTCAGCAGAAAAACTCCAGGGCTGAACTGTGAATTGCCTCTGTTCCTTTCTGACAGAGATAGCCTAGAYTGAGATCAAGATAATTTGATCAGCCTTGTCCATATTTCATCTACTGCTAGATCKCAATCTTCCATTTGTATGTCCCTAAAGCAAGTGAGTGAATCAAACCAGCCATCTGGGCAGGCGGTGCAAATTGAAAATTTCCTGTTAATGTCACCAATGAAAAAGATTAACTTGCGCATTTCTAAAGTCTTGCTCAAGAGTAACTTGGTATTTTAAATTCATTTTTCTCTACTATAAATATTACTTTTCCACTCCAGATTGCTTAGAAAAAAACATCTTTATTATGACAATAAACAAACTAAATAGTGACAGTGACTCCTATCCTGCAAGTCTCCTCTGCCAGTCTTCAGCAAAAGTGAAAATACTTTTGTTGATAAAGAAAAGGAAAATGTAAAATCTAAGCATGTTGAAGAATTATACTTTAATTTTGTCATACATTTTATAGACAACACCAATTTGGAAGCATGCTTTTAAAATATAATTTATCAGATCATTTCTAAAAGAACTTAYTTCACTCCACTAACTTTGAAAAGTCTGGGTGACTACTTCAGATACAGGAGACAACCCACCCAACATATTGAAAAATTTTTTCATCTTCTAGGATGCTCCACTCTCTCACAACTACCTACTATCACCAGACCAACTTAGAGGTGAAAACATAGGAAAACTAGTTTTCATCTTTCAAATAATTTGAATTTAGTCAGTGTTGATAATAAAGATGATGCTTTTTTCTTCAGCATCCACAGCTGTTAAGAACTTGCTTAGCATTTTCAAACTGYTTCACTCAACCACTTCAGTTATTGTTTCACATTCCATTACATTTTAAAACAGAATATCTAAATTATTTCCATATTTTTACTGTCAATTGATATAAATGGCCAAGYGCACCAGAGAAGATTAATTTCAGAATGTAAGTATTTACACAAGAATACTTCTGTAGTTCTGCATTTTATTGSCATTATGAAGAGAAACATTGGAACACCAGATTCCCGTGCTCTCTGTTTTTACATCAATACACAAGATTACTCTATTAAGTGTTCACATAACTGTGCATCTCTGTAGTAAGAGGTTATAATACAGCTTACTCAGGCTTTGCTTCTCTCAAATATTTTTGGAATAATATGAAAGATTGATCACCTTAAAATATTTAAAAAGCTCATGTCATTAGGCATTTAGTTTTACCTAATTTGTAATATTTCAAATGTGGTTCATGAAATGGAAGCAGCTATATTAAGATCAAAAAACCATCAGTGTCAAAGCTGAAACAAAGAAGGTCAGATAATCAATTTTAATTCAATTTCTGCAACAATTTAACTATTCCAATGAAGTTTTGAATTTTGATGAAATTTCCAACTGAAAACCTGTCCATTATTTAAAAAAACTTAGCCATAGTAGAAGTTCATATTTGCTGTTTCCTTATTCAGAAAACAAGCCCATAGATGCTAATTCAAAAGGCAGTAACTGACATACAATTCTTATTCAGTCATGGAGTAYGCCATTAAATTACACGCTTCCAATAAAGGTCTTGGATGAGTAATGGCCATATTTTCCTAGTACATTTTCTGCAAAACAGGCTGAATGCATCATTTTTTGTAACAATGTTCAGCAGCACGTACAGCATCCTTTCGATAAGTGGCTTCTATCACACATGCAGTATTCACACAGACATTCTCCTGGAGCTCTTCACAGAGAACCAGCAGCAAAACTTGTTGGAAATGTGCCTTTGGTGATGACAGAACCTAAAGACAGTCTACCTGGTAAAGTGTTCAGCAACTTCTAGTAAATCTACTTATGTTATGCATGTCCTCAGGCAATCTGGCAAACAGTTTATATAAAAGTGAGGAAAACATTATAAACCTACTTTAACAGTAATGATTTTAAATTATTCATTCCTTCTCAAAACCCGGTATATTTCATTTAGTTTGTGTATTGATGGTAGGAAGTCCAGCACTGGTCGGAGAGTATGGCTCCAGAAACCCCACAAAACCTCAAGAAGATGCAACAAATAACTTAGGGAAAGCAGATGTGGAGCAATGCTGAAGGGGAGAAGATGATGGTGGGTTTGTGGGTCAGTGGGAGTGGGTAATTCTGTGTTGGGCTGGAGGGGAGGAGAGCAGACACGGCTGCTGCTGGCAAACCCAGGCAATCAGAGCCAGTAAAGCAGAACTGGCTCGAGGAAAGATACAAGAGATAAAAATGACAAATGGGGGAGAGGAAGGGGATGTACTAAGAAAAACCTTGAAAGCAAGGACAGAGATTTAAATGCAAATTTCCTGAAACAAAGGGAGGCCTGCTRAAGAAATGCAATCTGAAGGATAAGGAGGACTTAACTTTATGCCATAACCAACAACAGCAATATCAGCAATGGAATTTGCAGGAACCAGGGGATGGTAAACCACAGCATAGGTATTAGAAACTGCAGAGGAAGTAATCACCATCAGTATGGGAAGTGAGGGYCTGAACAAGAATTTCATCTGTCTAGACAGCAAGTAAAATATTTTTTTTTAAAGACAGAGAGAAAAGAAAGGAGAGAGGGAAGAAAAAAGAAAAAAAAATCAGACCTGACCTGGACTTCATAGAGGAAACAACAGTAAAGTCTAGGACACAAGTTCTTTTTTGCACAATAGATAAAAACCACTGACAACCTGCAGGTTACAGGCTTGACTGAAAGAAAAAAAAATACATATTGATGGTGTCTGTAGYAGGAGACCAACCAGACAATACATCCTTTGTGGACTTTTAAAGAGTCAGAATAAGCCAACAGAGAGGGGATAAGAGGTGAGAAACAGATCTGATCCCGGTCAACCATGTAAAAAAATGACAGCATAAATTAAAAAGTGAAGTATATAAAAAATGAAAAGGATTTAAAACTTAGAAAGGCTAAAGTTCCAAAAGATACTGCCAGCTCTGTAGAGCTCCAGAGACACTGTGAGRAAGAAACAGGACCCATTCAAGAAGCTCCTGAAAGATGATATGTGACAAGAAAGAGGAAAAGCAAGAAAGGCAGGCCAAGGAAGGCTCAGGAAAGACTTTTCTGACAGTACCACAATCTAATGTTCAAGAATGATGACAGAATACAGGTGATGGATTTTAGCCAGGGAAATGCCACTGAAATGTCACATGAACAACAACACTGAATAGCAAAAAACCAGGCTAGCAGAGAGGAGAAGGTATGATGGAATCATTAGAGTACAGCTGGCAAAGCCTATGGCTACAAAGTGAAGGAAAGGCATTAGCTGGATTAACATTGACTGCTTTATTTTTTTTTAATTAAAAGATATCCTTATTCAACATATTAGTAAAGCATAAATACTGCTCAGCTCCCACCCATTTCTGCAGGGCTTGTCTGAGTTCAACTCATTCCAAGATGAAAGCCAGTATTAAAAYTGTACCAGACACTTAAACATCTTCATTAAAAGAGATAACTAATATTCTGTATAGCCAACCTTCAAACATCCTGAGCAAGTCTAAACAAAATTCAGCATAAAACATGTTTTTGCACATATTCTCTTTGAACATAACAAAAAATACAAGTGGGGAGAACAGATCAAGGCTAGGGTTCTGAAATATTTTTACATGAAACACAGAGTTTCATTAGATAATATAGGTCAGCCTGACACCCATCTGCTCCCCTAATATATAGATGTATTTTAATGTGGAGTGCCCTTTTACGTCAGAGTTACACGAGATATCGACACAGCATTGACRTCTCTAAGAACTGATTAGATGGTAGGATTGCATCAAGGAGAACTTAGCACAACTGCCAAAACAATGCCTTCCAGAAACCAAAACCCAGCAGTTTTTCCTTTCCAAAAATACAACTACAGTTTGAAACATAATGACTATATTCCAAACTGAACGCAAGTTTGGCATGCACCACTGTACATTTCTAGCATACTTTCAGAGAGACACACAAAAAGCACATTAATTTCATCTTAYACATTTGTACTATTCATGCATGTTAAGTTACTTTCATGAATTAATTRCAACTTAACTGAGAAAACACCTTCATTGCATAAATTAAAAAATATTTATGCTTTAAAGCATAAATTAAAATTAACTTCTAAGATACAGTCTAAAACTGTCTGGTCTAAAAAAAATCCCACAATAATCCACACATTTATTTACACAAGTACTGTTTCAAAATTTACTTGTCTTTCTTATCTCAGGAAACACCTTACCATTTTAAATAAGTGTTAACAATTCAAAGTACTTGAATGTATGCAGAAACTTTTGCTAAAAAGTGGTCAGAGGCTGACAGTTCCCTCCCTTGCAATTTTCATGTTCTAAAATTTGTTTTTGTTCTYCCCTGGAACAAAATCAAACCAATCTGTATAACACAAAATCAGAACTGTCAAAACTTCTCTTTTTAGATCAAACTAAGCTTTTCTATACAAGAACTATGGACTTCTCCAAATTCAAATAYCTGCTTGAGTAAGCCCAGATCAGGCTTCCATATCTAAATAGGATGATTAAAATTGCTCTAGAGTAACAAAGGGGCTTTTTGTGTTCAGCTTTTTTTTTTTACTTATAGTAGACTAATTCTTTGTTGCTGTCTGCTACTGCAATGTCCTAATTATTAGGTTGCACAGTGAGAACTCCTTCACTCTKTCTCAGCTTTGAAGAAACAATATACAGCACCAACATTTCATTATACTGGAATACTTTCAATGTGGTTTGCTTTAATGACACAGATGTGACTACCAATTTCTTGCCTTTGAAGTAAAAAGTTTCAGCCTTATTTATAATGTGAATGCTATAGGCTTAAGGATTTTCTTCCCACTTGCTTATTAAAAATGAAAATAAAGACAAAAGATGGTTGTTGGGAAAACAACATATCATAAACCAAAGTCAAAACATGATGACTGGTTCATCTTCTCTTTTACCAAATGATGTATCAGAAAAGGAAATGAAACCTAACAGTCAATTTCTGCATGAGATCTAAAGCTGGGCTTCTTAATTTACCAAAAAGCACTCAAACTAATTATCTGGATTTTGGCTGTAAYGATAAAAAAATAGGGAAGTCCTGGATTCTCCACTTCTTGATGAGGTAATCCTTCATCACAGCAGACTGTACCATAACAACTTTGGCTGAGGAAGACCCTCAGTCTGTCTCATGCACAACTAAGATACCACAAGAATTGTCCCGGTAGCTCCTCCAAGCTCTCATGGTGCCACTGTCCTCCAAAGCCAGGGGCTTGGCTGATGCAGGTCAGGATGCAGCAGCAGAGRGGGCAGGACATTACCAGATCCCTCTACACATTACTGGATTTCACTCCCTTACAGTCATATTATTAGGAGAAAAAGAAAGAATCTGACAAAACACCAAAAGTTTCAAATAGTAAAAGCAAGGAACATGAACCAGATCAGCTACAACAAGCTGAACAAGTGAACTTCGTTACCTCATGCTTTTCCCTTGACATCTGTCCCAGCCATGTTTTAGATACACTGTACCAATGGCTGACCTAAAAGCTGCCCTGCTCATGACAATTACAATGTCAGTCAAATGGTCAGAGCTTTCTATATAGCCCATCTTTCCTTCAACTGTACATAAACTCTAGAATAACTACCACTAAATATTTTGGGCAGGACGTTACATTTCTTGCCAAAGATTTTGTTTTTAACAAGCAAAATAACGAACAGCTTATGATCTTCTCTCCAGCCTCTGTGCCAAACTACACTACAGTTGTGCTAACCTTACTGAATCCTTYATCTTCAAGAATATTTCATTTAGTGACTTAGAATAATTTATTTTTCTCTTGCCACCCCCAGCACCAAAATCAGCATCCCAGTTCCACTGGGAGTTGAAAAAGAATTTTCTTAAAATTTATGAAAATGCAAACCATTTGCACCAAAAATCACTGTCATCACCATTATAAACTGAGACTTCAGTTAATGGAAGAGAGGTCCAGGACAGTAAAAGACAATTGGACTGGACAAAATAAAATAAATAAACTCCATCCTCTGTGAATAAAGTAGAGGGCTGGGAGAACTGTCTAGACAGAAGTCTAAAGAATCCTCTCCTGGCTGGGAGGCTATGGCCAGCAGCCTCAAAGAGGGCTTGGACTRTTAGTGGTAGAAAAGCAGTAAAGTSACAGTGAGATTTACTGGAAGCTTTCAGTGACCTTTGGTGTT
The DNA here is from genome assembly GCF_030028575.1 of Malurus melanocephalus. NCBI lineage: Eukaryota > Metazoa > Chordata > Aves > Passeriformes > Maluridae > Malurus > Malurus melanocephalus. Next base: position 5,192,497 of record NW_026623238.1, read on the forward strand.
TGAGGAGGGAGGGTTTCAGGAGGTAAGCAAGTCCACGAGGGCTATGCCAGCACAAGCTTAGCAAAAACAGTGGAAGTTTCCAAGCACCTGAGGATAGGAACTGTAGGAGGCAGAGGGCAGATGTCCTATGAGCAGCTGAGGGAGATACTTCAGGTGACTTCAAACCCACAATCCCCCTTCCTCCTCTGAAGGGTAACTCCAAAATGAGTGTCTGTTTTTCTTCCACAGGAAATCTCTATTCATCCTACAACTGCTGCTGTCAAAGAAGTAGAAAGGGCTATGTCTCCACTGTTTACTGTGCAGTGGGGAGGACAAGGCAAGGCTAAACTGGTGATTTTGGCTACTGGAAGATGGAGAGAATAACTGCTGTGATCAGGAGAGGCTGCTCTTGTGAGAGCAGTCGCCACATGTGTTGACAACCCACAGCACTTGTCAACCAGAAACTCAAGCTGAGGATACTTCATCCAGACACACTCCAGCTCTTTCAGCAAGATAGGCAAGACAAACATGCAACAGAAAGCTGGATAGGCTTTAGTACCTTCGTTTGAAAAGAAACCTCACTGTTTTGCAACCTTGGGCAATTGCTTACTTCAGAACCTCTCATTCAATATCTAAAGTAACTCTGTGGCAGCAGAAGATCAGCAATGAAGCTGTACTGAGCAGTGTAACAGGCTTCTGAGCTGGATGGATACCTGATTACTRTCAAGTTTTTGAAAGCAAGTCAACAAACATTTTTTTAGTTGTTTTCCCTGATACTCAACTGATACGCTTCCTTTCAGGTTATATTTGTTGAGAAGGTCACTGTTGGTATTTAATTTATCACTTAACAACAAAAGCTTTCAAACAAGATTGCAGCTATTTAAAGATAGTGAACTACCATTACCAAAACCATAGAAAAAAAAGCAATTCTGCCAAAACATCAGTACTCTACACAAACACGCAAATAAAGTTGTGTTCTTAAACATCCCTGCTAAATGTATCGTGCTTAACAGATGGATTGCAGTGCCCCTGCCTAGTGCTGMGAGAGAAAGTAGCCTGCGGTAGGAAGCCACTGGAATGAAGGACAGCAAGTCCCAGCAACGCCGGAGGCCGGCTGCTGGAAGAAAACCGGGCTGGATGGGCCAGTCAGCACCCCAAAAAATCGGGTGACAGTGGCACGGTCCGCTCGAACATTCCCAGCTCCGACCAGGGCCAGCCTGCCGGCACATCGGAGTGTGAAAAGTGATTACTCATGCCSCCGGAGAGGAGGGCAGCGGCAGCGGGAGCGGGGCCGAGCCTCAGGACCCCTCGGAGCCGGGCTCCGCGCTCCTACCTGGGGGGCCGCGAAGGCGGCGGCGGGCGGCGGCCCGCGGGGACGCGTCTCCTCCTCCTCGGGCGAGTCGTCCAGCAGAACTTTGCTGCTCTTGTTGAGCTTCCACATGGCGGGCGCGGGGGCGGCCCCGCTGCGTCCCGGCAGCGAGCGGGCCGAGGCGGGAGCGGGCGCTGCTCCGCAGCCCCGGCCGGGGCGGCTGCGCTCGGCAGGGCTGTCACCCCGCCGGGGGCTCCCGGCCGGCACGGAGGGAGGGAGGGAGGAGCTGCCTGGCGGCGCCGGGAGCCCGCCCCCCGCCACCGCCTCGCCCACCGGCCTGCGGATGGAGCCGGGGTGCGGAGCGGCGGGCCGCGGCTGCGGTCAGGGCCGGGCCGGGCAGGGCAGGTCAGGGCTGGGTCGGACAGTCGCCGCCCCCCGCCGCTCCTCACCTGCCGCCGCTCCCCGTCGGAGCCACCGCGGCCACCGCCGCCGCCGCTGCCATGTTTGCGGGGCGGGGGCACGGCCAGGGGAGGCTGCCCGTCATCACCGCGGCAACAGCGCCGGGCCGGGGCCGCCCGCAGCACCTTCGCGCTCACCCCGCAGCCTCCCGCAGGCACGGGAGGGGTCCCGAGGGGAAGGACCCGCCGAGCGCCGCCGGTGCTGGGCAGGGTGCGGATGGCGCTGCCCGGCCAGCGGTGGCAGCAGGATGTGTGTGAGGGTGACGCGGGGTACTGTGAGGTGAAGCCGGACCTTTCTGGTGCTGGGAGTAGCGGCACCCGCAGAGCTCCATAGACGGCCCGACAACTCTGCAAATGGTCCTGGCGCACCCTCCCGGTACCCTGCCCGTGTACCCACTGTGTACCCGCCAATGCATCCATGCGAGTACCAGCCCGTGTACCTGCTGCTTTACCCACCCATGGACCCACCGTGTACCCCGCGGGTCACGAAGTGTCCCTCAGGAAAGGCATGCTGCACAGCAGCTCCCCAGCCTGGACCACAGGCCTGCTTCCCCTGAGCCATGGAGCCCTGCAGASCGGGCACAACAGCCTGGTGCATCCAGCTGGAATCCACTGAGTGCCAGGAGCTCCCAGTTTGATGGCTGAATGATCAAGATTCAATGCCCCATGGACCAGCTGGTATTTTTATCAATTCTTAGTTTTCAGACAGATGTGCTAGGATACTTTTCCATTAAAATCTCCACCTAAGCACTCCTTTATTCATTATTTTGATCTATGAGTTAGGGTCAGATGTCTAAAGAAYCGGGAAACTATTCTAAGACATCACTTTTGGTTGTTCTCTTGCTTAATGCTGCTATGATTTCACTAATGAAAGGCCAAAACACTCAAGAATCCCTCATGACAGACTTGCAAGTCTTGCTTTGACTGCCTGATCCCTATGGGGCCAAGCAGCAGCAATCAGGCAGCAGCAATGATTTTCTGAGGGTGATTTTGGCTGCAATGTGCACCTACCTGCTTAACCAGAAAAGGGTTCTCCCTGGGGCTCCTGCAGGCCAGGAGCTTGTGCTGCCTGCTGCCTTCAGCACCCAGCAGTGGCATAGGGACACCCACAGATTCGAGATTTGCAAAGCAATGAGAAAACTACTTTTTCTGTCATAAARTGTCCTATGTACTAAGCTAACCTCAGAGGCATCATGTATTTTAATTATAAACTCTTTTGTACTGATTAAGGATTTCTGTAATGACTTAGGAATGCTCTGTAGCTATCTATAATTTGTAGCTAACTCACAAAAGATACATTCACTTCACTTTGGACCACAGAATTTACACCAGTGCAATTTTAACCCTCTGTCTTGAAAATGAACTTCACAAAATTATATCAATGAGCATAAAGCAAGTGCACAAGTGTGTAAGGACTCTAAGAGCCTGTAGTTTTGCAATAAGTTTTCAAACAAAGTCTTCTTTATCTCATTTTCAATCCCTTCTCTTGCAAGACTAAAAGCAACTAAAAAGTGAAGCACAGAATTTCCTTCCACATCTTGCTTGCATTAATATTAACCAAATCTCAAGAGGATAGGAGACAAAACACATTCTCAGTTATTAAAGACAGATCAGGTTTAGCATAGATTTCTTCTAAAAAGCCAAGTCAATTTATAACTAGTTCTTTAACCTCTCACTCCTTCAAATTTATAAACAAAAATATTTCTAATTTCTATTGGCATATGTTTGGGTGACTCTAAGTAGAAAACAATAATTTTATTTGATTTGAGTTCTGTATTTAGGCCTTGAAAAGATCAAATAAGTTATTAGTCACCAMGTGATCCTCCTTTAATCCAATGCCTTCCTTATGCTATTTTTCTTATGGCTGGCTGAAGCAASAGTTCTACTATTAGGTTTGAATCATGCAAGTACTTACGATTCTGCTCAGTTTTGGTCTCACTAAGAAATCCACACAACATTCCTGATACACACAAAATTAGCTACGTATCTTTGGTCTTTTTTATTTTGATTAATTTTGATTTTTTTTCTCCTAGGTTTTCTCCTAAGATCTTGAACTTCAATGTGAAAATCTGGCTTTATCTTGGTCACTGACAATCAGTCCAGTTGACTTTAGAGAGGTGAGAATTTCAATTCACATTTTCTATTTATCTTCAAGACCCCAGGGCATGGCTGAGAACTATCTCATATTCTTCTGAGAAGAATATTATTTTCTGCTGATCTGTTCTACAGATTTGGGCTTCTAAGTTTATTATTTCCTTTTAAAATCAATTATATACAACTAATCAAATTTGTTTTTCCAGAGTAAGAAGCTGACATCTGCCAACTGGGTCTGCCTAGGGTGAAAAAGAATGCAAAACACTTAAATACAAAGCTTTTTCCTCTAAGCGACTACACTGTCATGTATTCATAAGCTGTATTCAGGAGAAAGCTCTGAAATCCTGTTTGAGAAACTTCTTGCATGATATTTAACACGCTATGAACATCTTTGTAAATATCATTATGAGAAAAAAAAAAGTGATGACTCGTCTTCTGAACTCTGATCCTGTCTCTCTTAAGGGAACACAGAGCTGGGGGAAAAAAGTGAGAGAAGTAACAGAAAATGCAGCCTTTGTCTCTGATTCCCAAGGAGGACTGAGCTGTTTTGAAAGCAAAGCCAGACAACATGGTTTTAGCAGCCATTTCATGACCTGGCAAAACATTATGCTGTTGAAAAACATGTTTCTCCTTTCCTGTTTTACTCCAGGCTTTGACCCAGGAGAAAAAAGGATGAAGTTATTTTGCTGTCCTAAACCATGCTCTCAGGAGACACACTACAAAAATGAGAAAAGTAAAGAGCAATAAGGAGATGATTCCCTATATTGTACCAAGTAACTCCATGACAYTTTGTGGCTTTAGTGTACTTAAGTGACTCCAGGCTGCAGGACCTTTGGATGTTACCAGACTTTCAGGTACATGCACAATGGTTTCAGGTAATGGATCCATCCCAACAGCTCTCAGCATTTGCCTTTCAAATCCCAGTTATTATTGCTGGCATCTCTCAGTCACCTGTGCCACAATCAGGATCTCATGCGAGGGGTGTGTCACCCTTCCTGACACACGAAGCTGGCTGCAGTGCTGCTGTTCTAAGCAAGAACAAACCCATATTATGSTGGAGATGACACATACACCACTGCTGCCAACCTTCTCAGCTGCCTTGGTACTCAGAGCTTAGCTAGGCTGTTGGARACCACTGGTAGCGTGATGAGATTCACCACTTCCCAACCGTGTTAGGCACACACCACAAGCATTAGAGAGACATCCCTCTTCCCCTGCAGTGGCCCATTGTTAGCCATTTCATGRTGAAAACTGCTTTGATGGCACTGTGCCAGAACAAAGTGTAGGCACTGGAGTATCCATACRTCCTTTCCTAGATTCCTTCCCCCATGTGTTTTTCACTTTCTGGACCCTGATAGTGCCAGAGTCCCAGTCAGGAATTTGTCTCATGAAAATTTAAATGCSTAGATGTCATATCTCCATTATTCTCCCTTCCTGACTTATGGGGAAAAACACTGTGTTGTTCTGCCTTTTTAATTTAATTTGCCTTAGCTTTCTGGAGTGTTTACTGTGTACATCTGCCTATAACCCTGTCAAAGTTCACAAAAATAAGCAATACCAGGGCTATATCTTCTGGACTGCAGAAAGGGAGGAAGGTTCAGCAACCAGTGATACCAGAGTCCAGGGAGACCAAAACTTTCATGTTTTCTCCCATGCTTCCTAGCAGTTCCCTGGCCAACTTCAAGCTAAAACATATGTGATGTGTATGAGAGAATACATATGGTGTGATACAATACACAATTTTTAGGAATATGATTGCTGGATGACTACAGTACATAAGTTCTGCAAGTCATCACAAAGTCCAAGCTCATTCAAATGAAATACTTATATTTCACTTATATATACCAGAGTGTGTAAGTCACATGTATTACAGAAAAGCTGTTCTAGACAATTTGGAAAAGGTTGTATTTTACTCTTTTGGGATTTTAATGTARTTCTCATTTAAAACAAAATGTAAATATATCTGGTTTAGGGGCCAGAAAACACCCCAAGATGGTCTAACCTTCTTTTCTGAACTTTTAAGGCTTACCAATAGAAGGGTGAGGTACAACACTACAAGGGAAAGTAAATCTTCTATCTCTAGCCAAGCTCAATTCTTCTTGATAACAAAACACTTTGATTTGAAATACTGACATGTATAGGAAAGCTGTTTGTGGCTTGGCATATAACTTCGTTAATGCATSCCTTTGTCCAAAGAAAATGTGTAAGAGAAGAAAGTAAAATACTTTTGGTAAATAAACTTATTAAAAAAAATTGACAGCTGGTTGAATCAACTGGAAGTCAGTTCAAGAAATACCAAGAGTCCTAGAGGAAGCGGATCATTGCGTGCAAATGCATGTTAAATTAATTTATACTTTGTCATTACGATTTATTATAGAGATTTTATGTCCCCAGGGATGACATAGCAAAAATAGAAGAAGGCCAGAACTGATGACAAAGACTCTTAGACATGGAAAAATACTGTTATGAAGATAGATTAACACTGTGCTTTAAATCAGAAATAAACATGAGGAAATTGAATAAATGTACACAGAAAAAGACTGGAAAGGTRGATAGAACTAATAGAATTGCCTCTTCTCATCAGATATAAACAAGGAAGCATCCATTTAGACAAAAGATAATGCTTTCATAACTGAAAAAGGAAATAGATGTTTTTCAACTATATAATTACACACTGTGTGAATTCATTTCCGAAGAATGTCGTTGAAGTTGTAGTCAAGAAACAGGAACTTTATGAGGATAAAAAGAACATCAGGTAGCACAAGTAAACCCAAAAACAGCTAACAGTATTAGGCTCAAGGTATAAGCTAATTTTCACAAGCTACATTTTAATAATAAAACTAAAATACATTCCATTATTTTCTACTGCAGGATTTCTTGCTRTAATGTACATCAAATTGCCACTGACCTCTATGGGAAATAGAATACTGGATAAAGCACACTGCTACCTAACGTCTTCTGATCTTACATCCCTTTTCTTTTTCACAAGTCTTTTCAAAATTTTTTCCTAGGCATAAAAATGTTAAAAATTAAAGGACCAGAAACAGGGCTGTTCTCTGCAACATGTACTCTGGATAGAAGTGCACTCAGAAGATGTCAAGTGTTAAAATTGCATTGTCTGCCAGAAACAAATGTCATAATCCAAAGTGGGTGAAATTCTCTGTTCTTTGAGGTATGCTGTATTTTATATTATGTTTATCACAAACTGTTTCTCAAGAAATCCAGTGTCTTTACAATTTTTGATTACCAAAATCTAATGAAAGTAAAAAATTGGGAGATTAACTCTTAAATATTTAAGCCACAGAGTACTTGGTTCAACTCATGAGAATACTCTCATGMGTTTGCCCAGACACACACAAGAAGACAAAAGTAATCAAATATGCATCATCTTCTAGACTGCTTGGTGATCTGTTTTTCAGAACTAGTAAAGACTCAAACCTAATGAAACCTCCCCAGCATTTTATTTCAGTCAACAGTAAAACTTTGGTTGCAGATTCAGGCCTTCTCTGCCTAGTGAAGTGGTGATCTCAGCCTGAAATATTTTCAGGGATATACCAGCACTCTAAACAGTCAAATCTGTCCAGGTGGGGCCTTTTGTTTTGTAACTCCACAATTATCTGAGGAAAGCAAGGAGTATTGGGGGGGAAAAAAAAGCTGCTGATTTGCCCCCACAAAGCTGTCTACCAGAGCAGCAGCTCTGACCCCGAGAGACATCTCTGGACTGYGGGAGTCTGCCAGGCTGTAGCAGACATGGCCTTGGTTTCCTTTGGAGATCCAGTTGTTACCTACTGTTTTGATCCAAATTTACAGCACAAGGACTCTGAAGAGTGCAAGACTCACCTCCAAGTTCTCTTCTTGCTTAGAGCATTGTGAGGCCATTAGTCACAACAAAAATCTCAAAAAATACGGACAGAAAAATGAATTGKCAAAGAAAAATATTACAGAAACATTCCAGTTCAGTGCTTATTCTGCTGGTTAACATCAGCAATGGGAAGATAACAAAGGAAACTACTCAATGTGAAAGGGGAATCTCAAGGCACTGGCATATGACTCTCCTGGGACCAATTATTCCTCAAGTATTCTCAGTGATGCAGTGAGCACATAAGCTCTCAYTAGACCCTGCAGGAAGAAGCAAAAAACTTTTAATTAAGTCCTGTTTAAACCATGTTAGCTGTCTTTCTCCCTTTTAGAGCGAGGTGTTAGTCCAACCGTAACCAAACCTTCAAGCCCTTTGAGCAGAAAGGGCTGGAGGAAAAAAAGGAATTTGAGGAGAGCAAGAAGTGATTCCAGAGGACAAAAACAGGTTAAAAGGGAAGTGTGTGAGTGTGTCAGACTCAAAAGCAGATTGATGGGCACTGGAGGAGGGCARCCCCCAACAACATCAGTCACTCCTGGAACGTGTCCAGGGAAGGCACGGTTGCTGCCCACCAGCATTCTCTTTGTCAATGTGAGATGATGAGGGACTAGAAGCAGATGATGCAGTTGGTGGGATACCCTCACTGAGTTTGTGTCTCATGGTGCTGTGGAAGGCTACTTTGGCTGAAACCAGGAGGAGACTGATGAATAGGTGTTGTGTTTACTGCCCATTGTGTTATAAACATCTCAAGTGATCATTAATGAAAATCTGTTGGAAGAGTAAATACTGTTTCATCTAGGCAAGAATGAAATACTGTCCTGCAGTGAGAAAGCCTGCTTTTTTTGTATGTCATGTATGATTTAAGACAGAATTTTGTTTATTTGTAACTTCTATTCTTCCCTGACATTTAAAATGCTCTTTATTTGTTATACTAATAATGGGCTTCAGATGTGAGAAAACAAATTACACACTTCCTTTGTAGTGCAACTTCAGTGCAATGATCTGAAAGTACTCACTTACATATTAGTGAATTAATCCTGACAACATATTAGTCAAAAAAACATCTTCATAGCTGGAAACTCCAGCTTATCTTTTTTTTCCCCTCTTTTTCAAAGTTTGCTATTACTGGAATAAAACAACAAATCATGATTAATAATAAAGCACTAGGTATGCTGGAAGCCAAAATACACAGATTTTTCTCGCAAGCTCTGTCAAATCTCTTACTAAACAAGCAGTAACATCCTGACTTCACATTCTTGCTGTTTGTCCACCAGCCCACTTTCTTTTCCAATTCCACATCTACACTAACAAGTTCTGTTGCAGAACTGTCAACAAGTAGTCATGGATTGTGTATCTACWAATACATTTTTTTAAGCAATCAAAGCCTCAAATTATTCTCATCCAAGTGATGCAGCCTTTCGAAAACCACAGAAGCTTTTATCAAGTCTACAGAAGAACAGGAACATAGAAGTTGCCTCATTTATATATTTCCTAACAATCTTCCCATTCCACAATGCCCTGTTCCCTCAAAGCAATTGTCCCAYTGTGGTTTTGTTTTCTATTGCTTTGCATTGATCAATGTGATATGAAAACTTCACATTTGAGAAATACTTTTTATTTTTTCCACTGCTAGCCCAAATCACAGGCAGGCCTTTATTGCCTCACATAAATTGTGAGGACACCTAAATATGATGCTTCTGTCTGCAGAGAGGGAGTATGAATCTCCTCACACTGGAGAGAAGGGAAGGTGTAAGGCTATTTATTGTACAGCTTTAGCAATAGCCACGTTTGTGAGAAATACAGAAGAGATGCAAACCAAGGAATCAGAGGCAATATTGCTAAAAGGCAAATATCCCTCTGGAACAGTAAAGGRATACTTGCTTCAGTATGGCTGAATCAGGCCAAAAGTCCATTTTTCCCAACATCCTGTTTCTGACAAAGGTGTTTAAGAAGAGAAAAAGGCATGGAACAAGTTCAATGTGGCATGTCCTGCCAACATCAGTTTCCACTTCTAAAAGACATATTAGCATCTTCAGTGTAAAAAAAATGAATGAGTTTTTCTTCTATGAGTTTTCATGATAGATTCAACTTTTCTCCATAAAATATATTTCTCTTTCTTTTTTTCTCTTTTTTTTCTTTTTAAATGCAATGAAAAAGAAAACCATACAGAGAACTTTACCTTTGTACAGCAGAAGTTAGGAATGTTAATAGCATCATAGGAAACATTATGTGGTCGTATTCCTATCAGTGGAACAATGACATCAGCTACAAACAGTAAAAGTCCCCCTGTACATCAGCTCAGGACAGCCCTGTGGCCATCTGAGCAGCCCCTCAGTTTCCACCCACCTCTGCAGACAGCCAGCGTGCCCAGCACTCAGGTGTGCTTTTGCTCTAGCATAGACTTTCAGARGATGATGGAATTTACAGTAATTTAAGTTTCTCTTGCTGGTAAAGGATAAAGGTCAAGTCCAAACAGCACACTAAGCATCTGAAGTATTATTGTTATTATAAGATAGAGACACATAATCTGCCCTTTTAAATGTTTGACAATCTATAATCTGTAACTATGAGAATGCCAGTTGAGTCCAGAATCTGAGAAATGTTGGGCTCAATTGTAAGCAAATATAGAATTAGACATAGTATAGAAGCATACTATGGATAATGCAGTCAAAGGCACTGAGGAAAATTAAAAGAYTGAATGACATTGGAGAAAGTATATATGCAAGCTAATCAACAAAACTGCCCCAGTTGTGTGACAGATGAGTTAGAGTTATGGCTCATGAAATTGTGACCATATGTTTTCCATATAAATCTGCAGAAAAAAAATCATTGTTCATGAAAGTTGAAAATTTCAAATAATTTTAATGGAAGCTATTGTCATCTCAATAAAACTGAATGTGAATCTCTTATTCAGAACAAAGCATTTTGCAATCAAGATTTTTGCTTACTGGATTTTGTAAGTCTTTAAAAAGTGGACTAAATTATATTTACTCCTTATATATATATAGTTATACTGTTGATTTGACCTTGATTTCACTTTGTTTACTTTGCTTCTGATATATGCAAAAGTAAATTATAAGTGCTTTATTTCTGAAGCAGTGTCCACACAGGATTAAAGGCAGTTTTACTAATACACTTCAAAGTCACACCTGTAGGTGGTTCAGATCATTTTCCTGAATGCTTCTGCATAATCAAGGCTGGTGTGACATACTAATATGGGAAACTGCTGTAGCCTGGATAATGAGAGTCAGGAAGAGAGCTATAAATATTTCTACAGAAGTTATTACTCAGTTTTGATTATTAATTAGTTTTCTAATAAAGTATGCAGGAGTCAGTGCCATTTGCCTAAATTTGCCTAGAGAATTTGCCATTCCTATTAATTTTCTTTAGCATGAAAAGAAATGTTCCCATGTACAGGCTAATAATGCAAGATGGAGTTGTGTTTTTCTTTCTAGACCAAATTGCTGAAATCTTGACCTCATTGATGTAATTGATAAAGTTTTCCCTGACTTTAGCAGAGTAAAATAACTTGATATAGAAGGGAGATGAAAAAAACTGTATATGTGAAGTGTAGTAATATCAATGTAATCTAAAGAGGTATTTTATCAGCTYAGTTCTTGGTAAGCTTTTCTCTATGGATAGATCAAGATGTTAACAATTTGAAGTTTCCTAATCTGCTAATAAAAACACTAATAATACACACAAATAGTTTTATTCTTTCTTATGCCTTTGTGATCAGTACTAAAAAAGAGATTTTGTTATCCAGTTAAATTTCACTTCAGTAGGTTCTAAACCAAGTTAATGGAGTAAGTTTTTTTCATCTCTTTTTCCTCTTGAACATAGTAATACCTAACTTGAAAGTAGACCTTGGGTTAGCCCCATTTCTTCTGACAGAGACTTACCTAAAATGTTCCTGGATAAATATTTGAAATTAAGGGCATAACAAAACCTAGTGGATGTTGGAATGGGGTCTTAAATCCTATTTTGGTATTATTTATCCAATTGTGTAGATGATTTTAATTTAGAAAACCTGTGTAACAGTTTACATGGCTGGGTCTTTGCAGTTTTCATAGAATCACAGAATCATTAAGGTTTTTTTTTTTTGTCTCTAATTTCATCAATGACAGTAATTTTCTCAGCATTTWCCTGTGCTTCTATAAGTAGAACTCAAAAACAAAGTGCTCCCAAAATCATCAAGTTTTCACCAGTCWTTTGCTGCTTTTTGCTGTTCTCAAGGCACTAGCATGTAAAGCCAGTGTGGATCCCCAAGGAAGCTGCCAGCTTGCTACTTTACAATTTTCTTCATGTATCCCCAGTGAGATGTAACTCTACAATAATCTAGATTTTCCACCTCTTTTACAGCACTTAAAATTTTAGATCCAAATAAATTTTCCCCCAGGTGTTCACTAATAACATACTCAGTTTTACTTAACAGAACGGTCTACTGTAAAGCAGATCCAGGTGAAAGAGTTACTTTCTGAAAGCTTACAGTGTGTGTTGTGCTCAGTGTAGGCCAGGTAACAGAGACTAAGTCCCTTATGTTTGGGAATAAGGGAATATAAAGCTTGTTTTAGCCACAAGGGGTTTATTCCAATGGAGGAATTCAGTTTAGGCTAAAGCTGGAGAGATTTATGCTGGCTGAGAATTTGGTTATGCATTAAGAAGCTTACTTTTATTTAGAGAGTTCCAAGATTTTACCAAAGGCTTCAATTAGAAGAGTTAATCTTCTGTGGRTATATTTGCATACCAATACTTATTTCTCATAAGAATTTTGTAATGTAATATTCATAGCATTTATTTAGATTTAAAAGAATATAATTTAATTTTTTATAGCTCTCCATGTCTTTATTTCGTCCACTGTCAATGAGTTTACATGTTTATGTATTATATTTATACTGTAAAATCACTAACTTCTTTGAAATTCCACTCTATCTTCCTCTAGACTTTAGTAAGCTCAATACATACTTTAAATAAATCCTTTTGCTTTTAATACCAYGATAGTTTACTATATAGTATAGTTGTCCATTAGGTCAGGAATTTATATCTATTGCAAACAACAAAAAGAAAAAAAAAACCAGTTACTTGGAACCAATAAAGTAATAKGCTTCAGGAAAGATGAATATTGATATCCAAATTTCAACATTTCCAATGAGGGAAAATGTTTAGATTTAGAAATGGCATTGCCTGCTGTGTCTTGTATTGTGTCTCTTGTGTTGTTGTATAGTGCTGTAACTTCATAATTCTGCTTCTTCAAAACTGTGTTTAAAACTTCATATTTGATTTGGCAATACCACATTGACCTTGGTGTTGAAGGTAAGAAGCCATTATGTGCGTACAGTCATCCTGCATTTTGCTTAAGAAATAACTCGTAAGTAAAGTTTCCTTTGAATTTCAAAGCAAATAGCATCTGGTTTAACCACCCTGTGCAAGGTTTCTGGATGAGTTCAACAGCACAGGAGCCTGCAGTTGATCAGTTGGCCACTGCCTTCAAAGGCAAGTATTGAATTGTTTCAGATGGCACAGGATAATTCTGTTAAGCCACCAAATTAATCAATTTGTGTATGATAAATTTGAATGGTTCYCTTTTGTTTTCTTTGCAAAGAAAGGCTTGGCATCTTAATGTAATATTGCATCTACATCTTTCTTATGTAAACTGATGAAAACCTATCAGTGAGGTAATTTCAGAGGGAAGGCAGCACATCCCATTAATCTGTGCTGGGATCTGAGTACCTGGTGCTCAGCTAAATCCTGGTTTGCAATCCAGAAAGGCTGCTTTCGTCACAGTTTAAACTGAACAGCAAGCTYTCCAAGCACAGGGTCTGCAAGTTCCCTGCACTGCAGCATCCCTGGGTTTAGCAGTGCACAGTTGCTGGGAGATGGGAAGCTGGCATTTACCTTACTTCCTCATCAGCCCAGTTTTAAGAGGGACACAATCTCATTTTTTGCTAACCCCTTTCAAARAGGTTTTGGTTGCCTGGCCCTCAGTAAGTCTTTTCAATCTGCACAGATGCAGCAAGGGTGATATTCTCTGATGGGTGACTAAACACGGAGACTCAATGGTGGAACATCAATTCCCAGGTTTTTTTCAGTGATTGATGTGCTCATCTTAACCCACTACAGGTATTCCTCATGCTACTGAGGAGAGTTCCACAACAGGCAGGACCTGAGCCCACAGAAATGAGCAATTCCTTTTGTAATGCTTCTATTAACATATGCTTTCTACCTAGCAGAGGTCATGTGCCTCTTCAATACCACTGCAAGAAAGAATGAGAATTTTTTAGGGGGCATGTACTTGAATGTATAAGAAGTTACATACATAAAATGTTTACATATTTTTCTTTAATTACTTGATCCTTGCATTCTGGAGGCACAATTTTACTGTATAATTTTTGAAGACTTGGCCATTGTAATAGCTCTGACAGTAAGTGTAACAACAACTAGGCAAAAAAAAAAAAAAAAAAAAAAAAAAAAAATTGAAGCTCTTAATCTAATTACATAAAAGTCCAAAGAAATTCTGCAGGTCATATATATATGCAGATTTTCTCCATTAAACGAGCCTGCAGGGAAATGCCTGAGTAAACATGTGAATTACACTAGCATAAGAATCAATCAATTTAATCAATAAAAATACCCATTCTAGTGCTGACCCCCTTCTATGAAAAAAGCCAGTGATGTTTCTCCTGAGGGTCTGTGGGAAAATGAATGTAACATTAATAAAACCTAGCTTTTGCCTTTCAGTACTATCCCAAGCAAGGGTTTTAATGCATGATATGAGTCACAGAATAGCTCACAGACCTCATGTCCAAAAGGGATTTGATTTTTTTGGGGTTTTTTTTATGGGGGTTTTTAATTGCTTTCTGAAAGCAGAATAAATTAATAAAGTTGTATAATCTTAGATGAGAAGCACCATGTCTGAATTGTACAAACACAGCTGGAGGGTGACTTAGATGGTGACTGCTCCTTACCCACACATCTTGGCGGGSCAGCTGCATTTCCAAAGGGTTATTCCTAGGTATGCTTACTGGGAAGATGCAGATTATGATGAATTGCACTCCAGARATTCAGCATAGCCTAAATGAATATGGGTTCCTTGTAGTTCTGCAGCCCACTCCATTTTTTGCATGGGGGAGTTCCTTGTAATTCCTGTAGAATTACATCTTTCCGGGTACACCAGCTTTTCTCTGCAGGCAGACATTGCTCACAAAGTTAGATCAGCAATAGAAAATACCTTGATTGAAGAGTAAATGTTCATTTTTACCAGTTTAACTGGTAAAAACCAATGACTTTGCCATCAAAATTTGCTGACCCAGATGAAGTGACACATGGCAGGGTAGTCCAGTGCAAGGGTTAATAACATGAGTACCAACTGTAGCACCAATGGTAGTACCAGGAAGACACTTCAGTTTTGCTTTCTACCCCCAACTCTGCAACTGCAAGATAATGAAGGAGATCCATGATTGCAGTGATCTCTAATTTCAACCACAGAATGAACAAAACTCCTGTCCATCACAAAAGAAAAGAAGTTGCTTATTCTATTTAATGGAACATTTATTAGTTTTTATGCATTTGTCAAAATGGCTGTTAGTGTGATATTGTGCTATAAATCTGTATGCTGTAAAGATTAAAATAATCTGTAAGAAATTTATCATGTTTATTGCTATCACCCCTTTTTTAATCTGGTATTTATATTACCCACCTGTGAATTATCAAGATTTCTATGAGTAAGTAATGTTATAAAATGCATAAATAAAGATAAATAGTTTTGTGCTGTCTTACAGTAATATTTGTCTCCTAGAAAGTGGAGTTTTTAATATTTGACATGGAAGAATGGTTTACAGTGCCTGAAAAAAAAATGCCTTTTCTAACAGAGTGAAGATGTTCTTCATCACAGAAGAACACTGGTATTCAAAACTTTCTTGCTGACTCTCTCAGTCACTTCCTATAAGATGTTTCACTGTAAGTTATTGTAGAGAAATCTAAAGCTCATGATTTAGCCCTGCCAGTGCATATGGTGCTGTCACCAGGCAGCTGCAACACAGGATTAGAGTCTTTTAGGGTGGTTTGCAAGCTGTGGCTTGAATCTGTTACATTGTGGATGAAAATTGAATTGAAGTTTAGTGAGCTCTTATTGAACTGATATTGCTGAAAAGATGGTGGCTGATAAGAATTTAGCCTAGGGCACAGTAAAACAAAAGAAATAAGTGTGTTACTCAGGTTATGGCAGGACCTGTAGAAGGCAAAAAAAATAAATAGGTAAATTTCATATTCAATCCAAATTTGCCATGCATGRCATAAAATGTGACATCCAAAGTGGCCAGCTTCACTCAGTGAGCTAAAACTTTTGTTATATCCAAGGGCAGTGCAGCAGAGGAAGGTGGAAATGTTAGAATTGTAGAYCCTACAGCTTTGTGTGGCCCCATTTTTTCTTAGATATTTATTTGTGTATGGAATGGCACAGGTTTATTGGTCTAAAAAAACTCATTAAGAAAGCTCCACACAGATGAGCYATTCTTCTGTATATATTTTTCTGTAGAATCACTTAATTAGTAAAAACACACTTTTTCTTGTGATACAAGTTACTTCMTTAGTCTTTTACTTGTGTATTTGTCTGTTTTTTCCATCCTTGCAAATACTAGAAGGACAGGGAATCTGGCTTTTTTAAAGGTCTGCAGATCTAGGTCTGTAAAGCAGAGTTCCTGACCTCCAAGATTTTATAGTGGAACAGAGCTSCTCATTCCTGAGTTGTGCACCAGGCACACCTTCCCTGCACTTCAGTTTCCACAGGAATCACCCCCAGTTCTGCAGTCTGTAAGACAGTCAGCATGACCTAGGAGAATTCCCTACATTGCAMCCCTTAGCATGGGTGCACTTGGCAGCACATGGAGACACTGCCTTCCAGAGGCAAAGCATGAGTCCAAGACAATAGAGTTAGAAGAGTTAAGTAAAAAGAGTTAAAAAGAAGCTGAAAAAAATGGGCAACTGAAACCAAGGCTAGAGAAAAGCAGTGCAATCAGATCTTCAGTGTTATAAAGCACCTCATTTTGTTTCCTTACAAAGCTGGAACAAGAGAGAGATCTAAATCTAATCAAACCTAGAAAAATGCTTACCTTAGTCCTGGGAAGAAAGCAAATCAAATAAACAAATATCAGAGAATGAAAATTTCAGATGACAAAAACAAAATACAAAGTGTTCATTTATTTGTTATTACTACAGTAATTTATCTCCAGTTTAATTTTTGGTTTTGTTCTGTGACCCCTGACAAATCTCAGTTCATTCACTTGCAAAACTGGTATACTACTTACCTAGCAGAAACCTTCCAAATAAAAATAGATGTGTTACATTCTTTACTTGACTCAATGTTTCAGAAATGCTTTTTGAGATTCCTAAGTAACAGGCACACAAGAGAACTRCAAAGTATTGCTGTTACTATTACTCTGAGCTTTGTATTAGGGACCTGACATGAGGAAAATAATGACAGTGACCTTCATTCAGATTCTGTATTTCTTCTGAAAACTTGCAGCATTTATCCATAAATGTGAGCAAAAGGGAGGACTGTTTTAACATATGTAAGGAAGGAAAAAACATGATCAAAGCTAGATATTATTTTTTAAATTTGTGTTTAAACACCTACAGGGAATGAAATTAAAAGCTGCTGAGCAATTCCAGATGTCACCATCTTGAAAGTATGTTGGGAATACTTCTGTSCCTCAGCATCAATAGAGAGCTGGCCTGATTCTTAACTATGGATTCAAGTCTTCAGTTTTGACTATGCTGTCTGAAACCTCCAGATATCTGAAACACCCAATCCTGTCTTAGTAGCAGTTAGCCTTTTCTATACCTTGGAAGATCTATGGGACAGCTTTCAGTAAATAGCAGTAAAACCATGTTTTCTTATTTTTCTGCGTGGAGAAGTAACTCCCTGAATCTCATTCTTTTGGATCAACTGTAGGCAACGCTCTGGCAGAAATACTGCCTGCCAAGGTAAAAATGTTGAGCTGCAGTCAGCAGACTCATCACACTGTAAATATTGTAGCTTGTGGAAAGAAATGCAGTGTGGGAGTAACCTTTTACTCCCTTCTGCATACTTGTGGGGGCTTTCTGCCCTTTTGCACAGTTGTAAGGGATTGAACGTAAAGCAGAGCACTGCTGGAGGCTGTGGAGCACTGCTGGGAGCAGAGCAGAGCAGGTGACTCCATTTGCTTTCCTGACAAATACTTTAAAAGGTACCTTTAGCCCCAGTGYGTGGGGTGGGCATTAAATGAGGTGTCTGTTTGCACTGCCCAGGGTGAGGATGCTGAGTGACTAATGATGCACTGGGTAGGGTTTTCTGCCCTCAAGGGACCCCATGCCTCCCTTTAAGTGCAGCTGAGACAGCCTGGCCTAGGGCACACATCCACGTCATGCAGAGGCGCTCAAACCAGCTTTCAGAAAATCATGAGTACAGGATGCATCCAGCTAGTGYAAACATCAAAACAGACACCCCTGAGATTTATGTACCAATAAACAGAAAATACTCTCCTGCCTCACAGGCATGTCKGAGATTTGGTCCTTCCCTTCAAAGCTTAATAGTCTATGGAGAACAAAAGAGCCAGTGAAGTGCTTACTACTTTCTCTCTAATGCCTGATATGTGGTGAGTGAAGAGGATGACACCACCTAAGTGAGCCCATTGTACCTCCATTTACAGACTGAATAAACAGCAGTAATAATGCATCACACAGCTTCATTTCCTGCCAGCTCAACGAGGAAATGATATGCGTTTGTTGTAGGTTAAAATACCACAGCAAGCCAAGCCAAGTGGATCTCCAAATCACCCCAAACACCAGTACACTATTTCCTCCCTGTCCTGTCAGATCCCCCTTGGGCTTAGCCTTTACATTTTTGTGGGATTTGTTGGTAGAGTTTAATATAATTTCCCAAATTATAAAAAGGTTTCTTTCAGTATAAGTTGTTAATATAACTATGCCAAGTGTTCAAACAGCACTCCTAGCCAATATTAGCAGAGCACAGTGCTCTGATTTAGCCTTTTTAGCTCAGATTTAGCCTTTTTAGGCAACTGAGAAACAACAGCAGCTTTGGTTACCCTGAGATTTCTGCTGCTACGTATTGGGTATTCCTGCAGGAATAGGACATCCTTCCTCTTGCAGTGCCAGCCAACTGAGCCGTTCTGGTGTCTTTGAACGTATGACAAGAGAAGATTGAAACTCCCAAAATGAGTAAGTTTGATGGCACAAACCAATAAGGAAGGTTAGTTCTCTGCATGAAGCTAGTAAATGTTTCAGTGGAGGTATAGAAGTACTTTGTATTTGCATTGAATTAAATTTGAATTTCATTAAAGCCTGAAATCCTACTTCAGTAYAAAAGGCACAGTTACACACAGGAACTAAAGAAAATACAAGGGTTTTTTTTTATAGAGTAAAATATTTTTCTTGGGTTTTTTTTTTCTTTTGTTTGTTTGGTTTGTTTTTTTGTTTGTTTGTTTGGTTTGGTTTGGTTTTGTTTGGGTTTTTTGTGTTTTTGTGTTTTTGTTTTTGTTTTTGTTTTTGTTTTTGATTGATTGGTTGGTTTTGTTGGCGGTCATGGTTTTTGTTTTTGTTTTTGTTTTAAAGGTCTACAGGATATCCTCCAGGGAAAACCAAAACAAGGATTATATGAGTCTGTAGAACACTGAGCATGGTTTTGCATCAGGAGGAGGTAGAGAAAAAAAATACATTCAGAGGATGCTGATAATTAGTGCCAGATAGAAAAAAGCAGAACTTAGAAAAAGTAAAAGTAACAAAATCCAATCTGTATTTGCATTTCTGTTCTCTCGGAGCTCATGAAKTCTCCCTCTAGCATTAAGAAATGTCCTTTTCCCTGAAGGACCAAAGAGACCTGTTCAAGTGGGGAGGGTTAGTTATAGTACCCACATGAGCTGCAGGGCACTGGGGGATGGGTCTGAGCAGGTGTGACAAAGGGAGAGGTTTCTCACCCATCCAAGGTGGGGCTTGACCACTACCCTGGCTGAGTGGCTCTCTGCTCACAGGCAACACCATGAAGTTTGAATATTCAGGGTCACCGAGCTGGACTCCAAACCTCACTGATCAGAGATCTCCTCTGAATCTGAAAGGCAGTAAATCTGAAAGGCACTTTGCAGTTTCAGGCATATCTTCACACAAACACAGAGACAGACACATTTTGTCAAGTTTGTATTCTGCCTGTACATTTTTATTGCTGCACTATCACTATATTGCTTTASTAAGAGTGCTAAAAGGCTGGGAAACCCCACCCATACGATGGTGTTGCCAAACTGTRTTTTTCAAAATTAGCATTTAGTTATGCCCCATGAGAAATACGGTGTGAAATCCCTCTGAAAAGACAGATACATGCAAGAGCAATGAAGGGGAGGAGGGCCACGGTTCGTCCATCTAAGAAGTAAKTGAGGGTTTAAGCACTTTTTGTTAGCTTGTACCATCTTCCCCACAATCTCTAATATCTGCCATCCTAAGGACCAGGTGAAGAGATATGGAGAATTAGGATACAAAATTATAAACTTTGAAGAAGAGTTCTTGAAGATTTTTTATTAAATTTGAAAAGAATGGCTTGTATCACAGGCACTGAGATTTGCTTTCTTATGATAGTAATTTGTGCAATAACAGCAGTAGGGTCTTTGCTTCCCATAGATTCATCTGGGGCCACTTTGGATAAACTTACTAAGAAAAAACATGGGTTATTCCTCGCATCTTTAAAGGAGGGAAGCWTTCTGTGGATGCCTCAAAACTGATTTATTATTTTGAAATGATTCTGAAGCATCTTTTCCTTTTAGTGATCCTACATTACAGAACATGGTAGCATCCAGAGACATTTTYCTGCAGCAAAGATTTGTGCAGCCAACAATGAAAAGCAGTTTTTCATMACAAAGGGCAGCTGCAGTGAGTCAGACCAAAGTGAGTCTGTTCCTCCTCTGGCTGACAACTACTGGTAGCTGCTCCTCAGGGGAAAGTATTACAATACAGAGCAGTGTTTCCCCAAGTACACCTTCCCTGTAGCTCCCACCAGTCTCCTTTCTAGTGGAGCTATGAACAAAACACAGCCCTTCATATCCTGCAGCAACACATTTGCATTTCCATTTTCAAGTGCAACAAAAATGTGTTGTCTTCTTATTTTTATTTCAAAACTTTGCCCGATGATTTGAGTGGATGCTCCCTAATTCTTGCATCCATGCTATTTGTGGTTTTAAAGACTTTGTTCAAATCTGGCATTGCTCTCAAGATCATGAGCCATAATCTCTGCATATGCTTTGTCTTCCATTTTTGCTTTCTATGGCATCATCATGACCATGTCAGACATTGTCAGAGACACACCAAGAAAAAGAGCATGTGGTATTCAAGATGCAGTTACACAATGAATTTCTGTAAGGCTATAATATTTTTGAGTTTGTTCTCTGGTTGTTTCCYAGCAAACTCTAATTTTTCATTTCTGCCTGACATTTCATTACCATTATCTWCAGAGACTCCTGGGGCTCTGTTACCTCCTTTTACTGCTTAATCTTTGGTCTGTCTGTGCTGTTAAGTGGATCAAGGAACTTGCCTACCAACAGCAAAGCAATCTCTGCTGGCTCACTSGTGTAAGCAYAGTATTTAGTGATGATCTCSCTGTCCTTAACTYATGARCTCTTYGTTATTTTTTTCCCTCTCCTTTCCAGCAACAGAGGGGAGAATGGCTTTGGTGGGTGCCTGGCATCCACCCAGGGTCAACCTACTATGAATTTTAAAAAATCATCTCATTTTTATTTTGGGTTATGCAAACACTCTTCATGTTGCATTCATAGCTATGAGGAACATAAAGTTACTTACAGATATACCTACTTGTTAACACTTGTCTGCAATGATAAGAAAATAMTAGGAACAGTTAGAACAAGGTATGGCTGTTGACTCACTAGCAAAAAGGAAAACTGTGATTGCATATGTAAATATGCTGCAATTCAATAGAGGGAGTAAATTTTATCTCTATAAAAGGAGCTAGGGAAAAGGATATGCACATATTTTATACTCTCATTTATACATTCATTATACAGTAAATAAAACTGAAAAATTTATCTCACTGTTCAGTGTAGGAAAAAATGTTTCATGTGGAAGTTTTATTTYAGTCTGTCTTGAATAGTGAGGAGAAGTTCCCAATTGAATTTTGGCCTGAAAAAGTAAGGACACAGAAGAGTTCTTTATATGTAAGGCATTGTAGGGTGAACGAAAAGCAGAAATTGAAA
This sequence comes from Malurus melanocephalus, assembly GCF_030028575.1. Lineage (NCBI taxonomy): Eukaryota > Metazoa > Chordata > Aves > Passeriformes > Maluridae > Malurus > Malurus melanocephalus. The sequence goes on from NW_026623238.1 coordinate 5,214,436, forward strand.
TGCKTATATTCAGTATGGATTTGGGCTAACTCCACTGAAAAAACAGCAGGTCTGCCTAAACACAAGAGAGAGAGCAAGAGAAAGGTGGTCAAGGTAAAATACCCTGGAAGGACCGATGGACACAGGCCTGTTGGGCATCATATGTACTCAGACCTGTGAGCTGGGAGTGTGTGCTCAAAGACAGGATTTGTTTCTCTGCAAGAAACCTCGCACACTGAATTTCTCCAGGAGATCCACAGAGGGCTGGCAGTAGCAGCTTTCCCTGCTCCACCCTAGATTTCGCAGCAATGCAAAACTTGGCCACCCTGATGCTGCTGGAAGACCTCAGATTGCCTACCCTCAGGGCTCCTCAGTGCTTGGAAAGTTTCTGAAATAGCTATTCCAGAACATTATTTGGGCATACATCCTCTCTGGATGCTCCTATTTCAGAATAGGAATGCTTTTTTGGTCTGAATCTAATCCTTATTCAGAGCTAATTCAGAAACTGGGTGGCTGCACAGAGACTTAAATCAAAATAGGTATTAAAAATTATTCTTGAATAATATTCAGAGCTCTCATTTCTGCATCAGATACRGTTATTCAGGAATGCTTCTTCCAGTCTATTTCTGTGTGGAGGTGAGCCCTGACTGTTCCCTCACTTGTGTTTGCCCCAATCAGATAAAGAAAAACCCATTTGCTGCAGTCCTGAGAAATAAATGAAACCCTTTGAAATTAAATGCTGCTCCAAACTGAAGCTATTTTGACAATAGATCAATCAAAAGTATCACACTTTATTTAAGGTGCCAGAAGAGCTGGATTCTGAGCRGCAGTTTCTGTTGCATCACTGAGTTACTCATTGTCTTAAACTTAACTAAAGATGATTCATGGGCAATTAAAAAATGGCAGGGAAGAGAATCCAGCAGGTTTTCAGGTGGAGAAATCTGCTGTGATCCAGCAGGTTTTCCGGCAGAGAAACTCAGGCAATAGGTAGGCTTTGTCTCACACCCAGTCYCACTAGCAAGGCAACGAGGATGCAGCCAGTTTAAACCACACTGCTCAGCTCTTGTCCTGCGATTGGGAACAATGTACCAAATTTCTACAACAGTCTCCMGGCAGTGCAAAGCAGACTGAGTCAGCTCTGTAGCATTGTGCCYGAAGGAACCTGCCCAGGAGACCTTTTGTATAGCCTTTGTTTACCATGTTCACCTCATGCAGCTCCACAGTGAGATGCCAACTGGAACAGAAATGCTGCTGGACTGAAGGAGTCAACCAGTTTTTATTGTATATATTATTAGAACCCCTATCAATTTAATACCTTTTCTAGTAACTAAACAGGTTTAGATTGCACATTAGGAGAAATTTCTTCACTGAAAGGGTGGTCAAGCATTGGAACAGGCTGCTCAGGGAAGTAGTGGATTCACCATCCCTGGAARTGTTCAAAAAACATGTAGATGWGGTGCTCAGGGACATGTTTTTGTRGTGGACTTGGCAGTGTAAGGKGGGACTCAATAGCCTAAGATGTCTTTCCCAATCTAAATCATTCTGTGATTCCAGGCGTCTAAAAGAAAGGAAGGAAAGGCGTTGGTGCTGTGAATTTGGGCAGCTACCCTTCCTTCATGGTCAGCAGTCTCTTGAAGGACAAGTGAGATCAAGACCTGAGCAGAGGTGGTCTGAAGCACCCTCTGGAAGAGATGCTCTCCCMACCCTCACAAGGAGACCACTGGCTCTCAAACAGCTGCTCTTACAGCATCTGTGTTAGCAGCTCCCCTARAATATATAGGTCTGTAGTAAAATGATAGCATAGAGCAACAGTGGGAAGGCTGAGCTTTCTCTAAATCTGAGCTCAMGATGAAAAAGGCAAGATCTACACAGTCAAAAGACAGATGTCAGGCTGTTGGGACTCTCATAGWTACTGCTAGAAGGCCAACAAGTAATAAATTACCACAAAGTCAGTCTATTAATTTCTTTWCTAGCACTGGCCAAAAATAGGCTACTGCTATTTGGAGCAGTGAGAGAAATACTGGATGGGTACAGAGGAATAAATTGCTGTTATGAATTATGAGTTAATGGGTGTTGAAAATGCTAAATTATAGATATTAAGTAATTATGCAAATTATATTCCTTCATCTAATCATTTATTTAGAGGAAACACTTATATTGTATTTTTACAGAGTGACTGCAGTGGCAGAAACAGTCCTATTGATGTATAACCTGAACAATTAAAAGTAAACAAATTTATGTTATAAATAGTATTGTCTTCTTTTCAGGAACCTCGACGCTTTTCATAATGTTAAACAATGTCTTAAGGCAGTCCTCAGAAATATAGAGGTGGGCAATCTGAGGCAGAAAACTGGCAAGGAAAGTAAGAACTAGGCTTTTCCTCAAGCTTCATGTACCAATTTCACTGCAGATGGCAATGCTTAGTTTAACACATTCCCATGGCCATCCCCTAACCCAGGCTCTCCAGTGCCCCCACTCCTCAGGTATAACTGCATGATTGCACATTGGAATACTTCCACACAGAAGATTAACCCTTACAACAGAAAAAAAAAAAATAGAGCTTTAAATAGTGTTTTAAAAATCATTTTACTTTTGCAATGTTTTTCCTTTTTATTCCTTTTTTTATTACACAGTTGCCTTGGCAGGAATACGTGGTGGTGGGAGCAAGTGGCAGCAGCAGTGAAGCTGGGGACAGTATCAGCCCCCAGGTGGGGCAGGGGATCTGTGCTCTCCAGAGAGACTCATCCAGCCTCCCCTTAGCCTGTGAAGATTGCAGCTCTCCTCTTCATGCACTGCTGAAGCAYTGTTTGCACGAGGTTGGGTGAAATCCAGCAAATACATCTTTGTTTTTCAATCTGGTCACATACAATTCTCACTGGGTTTTATGGTTATGCTGGCTGCTCTCTCTTCAAACTAAATGAGCAAACAATTAAGTATCCCACTGCTCAGCCAGACCTAAAGCAATGGTAGGGGCTGCCAAGGACTAGAACCAAGTATAAACACTAASACTGGGAATTAATTAATTCAGCGTTTATATGTGTCTGTGACTTATAGAAGGGGCAGAATTTCATCAGAAAACCATGCAGACAGGAAAAGTCCTGCTTGTAAGTCAGAAAGAAAACCAGAAATCCACTTTTTAGACAGAATGCTAGCTGAAGGCCCGGGCTGAAATATGAAAAGGGAAATTGGCTCTGTATGATATTCGTGCTTAGGAGAAAATTATTTGCCAATAAACATAGTTGTATCCAAGAAATAGCTGACTGTCATCATTTTCTCCTATGGAGTACTGTGCACAGATCACTGCACACAAGGCAAATTCTTGAGATGTAAAGAATGAAAATATGAGATCTGATCTGATGCATTTGAGGACTGTACTTGGGTATTTAAAGGCTGCCCGCTAACTTGAAGTGGGAAAGCTTTAATCCAACAAATGATGAGTTCTGCTACAACTGCCTGTAGCCTTGCCAAAGCCTGGCAGAGGTGACACAGCCCTCARTGCAGCCCAGGCCAAGGCACAGACTTACCCATCACGAGTCCAGCAGAAACTCTTAAACTCTTCTTTCATTGGGAGATGAAGCATGAAGATTCTACAGCTGTTAYATGGGATTTTTAGGTGTATTTCCTGCTTGTTGAAACGAAACCATACTGAAGGCTTTCATTAAAAACTGGGATGAGACAATTTGAAAATAGGATGATTTCACCACTTTACCACACATCCTGCCAGCAGCTGTGAGGGACTAGCCATGCACTRGCCATGCAGAACTTAATGGGAATGGATGTGTAGGTAACACAGGACTTCACCAGCTGTAAGAGAGAGGAGCAATCCCCACAACCTGAAGGGCAAGGGAAAAGCCATCTGTCCAGATCCCATCTCATCACCAGAAGGAATGGCACCCAACTCTTGGCGTTTTTGATCCATTTAAAACCTTAAATGTGGTAAATAAGCAGTAAATCACAAAGTTACCCCTGGAACAAGTTTTGTCATGCACAGGCTTTCCTTTTCTTTTTCATACTCCCAAATCTAATTATTTTTCTAATTTTCTTCCTTTCTTTTTCCTAYTTTCTGCTCTGTTTCCTCTCTATCATTCTCATTCCTGCTTAAAACTTTCTGCTTATTTGCACTTTTAACTTYCAACAAAGAGGAAAGAAATCATGCAGTTTTTCATTTTACTGCTCCTTTGTAGCAAAATCATTGCTACAAGAGAAGATACAGCAGAGAAGGCAAGAGAAGCACAGTTACAGTTCTGCGAACTACTGTTGTTGCTGACATTTATATTTGTTTGATTTACACACATTCTAATTAATACAAGTAGTAAAGGGGAGAGCTCAGTGGTGAAGCTACAAAAATTTACAAGTTGCTATCACGCTTTGCTAAATCCCAGATCGTTAATCAGCTTAACAGATTATTCCCTGCATTCATARTGCTCTGCTGACAATGAAATGTAAACAATCTTCTTCAATGGGAGAGGTAAGATCTATAGAGCAGATCCCAGTGTAAACTAACATTTCTGTTCCTGGTGTCAAGAAATAGAAACCRCAAAACAGTAATAGAGGCCTCGAGTGAGTAGTTTTACTGCAAGTGAAAATAGTCTCACTGATCAAAAACTGTATGAGTATATATCCAAGGAACGTGTTGTCCCACAGTTATTAATTGTTGAATACAGTAGGCAGCAGATTCAATCACTCAAGTGATTGGAAAAAATGTCCACAAAAAAAAATAAAATAAAAAAAATAAAAGAAGAGTAAAGGTAGTCACAAAAAACTGCCCAAAACCAAACATTATMATTTGAGGAAAAATAAATATCAAAGCATTAGAAAGTATAGAAAAATATTAGCATATGGGAGTCCAGAAGAGCTCTCTTACTGCCACTCTTGTGGCCTGGGAGTTGTAAGTGAGGTACACCCACAATATAAGGAAGAAGGAACTTCACTACGTGACACTTCCTTTCTGTGATTAGGAATGTGAATTCTTTTTCATTTTACTCCAGAAAAGATGGGTTTCAGAAAAGCTGGCTATTTTTGCAGCTTTTAATCGAAATTACATTTTTTTCCCTATCTGCTGCTCATGACAAGCTCATAGTGTTTTTGTGTCTCTGCACCACACACTGGATCTTCAAAGAGTGCTGAGCACCACAGGGAAGACAATCCCACTTTCACCTGGATAGTGTGCAGGTTAAAGATGGAGCTTACCTCAAATTACATCCTACACTGCTATGAGCTTGTTTTGGGTGGTGTTCACCTACAGAAACTTGGTTTTCTAGCCTAGAGATGACCTCTCTTCAGTTAGCATGTGTAGGAATCACACCAARCCTGTCAGATAGACTGCAGGGCTTCCAAGCAAATGAGCACACACAAGCTGGCCAGGCTGCACCTACATGAGCTCTGCTGTGTATTCAATTAAACATGCAAAAAGAACACATGCATTTTCTCAGTCCCTCGCAAGTCATTAGGCTTTCCTCTGCCCTTATCAGTTCATACCACAATCACAATTTTTTTAATAAGTAGCCACTCCTCAATAACTTCTAGCTGTAAAAAATGGGTCTCAGAAGGATAGGATCATCTATTCTGAGTTCTTGAGCCCTGAGCAACAAGTTTAATTTGTTACACATCACATTAGATAGCAAGGCAGTTCAGGCTGCAATATGGAAATCCATAACAAGAAGAAKTGATATGCATTCAAATAAAAATATCTTTAGTCTCCTGTGCAGTCAATGAAGGCAAAGCCTACTCATAGTCTCCTAATATTAGTTAAAAAACCCACCACATTACAGACAGGAATATATAGCTTGTTTTTTCATCATCACTCATCAACAGCAATGACAGCCTGACTGACAGAAAATTTCAGGGTTCTCCTAAGCCCTCCATCCTCAAACCAATATTTCACAGGTTCTACTGCAGCAGGAAATACCCAGTTTATTCAAGGGCATATGCAATGTTGACCATTTTTTTCAAAGAATGGTCCCAGCATAGGATGTTTCACAGCAGCTTTCCTGTCATGTAGGAGCAGCAGCTGAAATCTGTGGCTTTTCACTGACCTTTTTCCACAAAGGCAGGTGTGCAATCAGAGGTGCAGCCCACCTGATCCCTACAGCTCCTTGTCAGAGGAGGTGACAGGGGTTAACACAACTCTTCTAGGTGTCTCATTTAACCTTTGRTTGGATTCAATTGATCTAATGTGATTGATTAGATTAGATAAGATTACATCACTCCTGAACTCTCAAGGAACTGTGCTGCAGGAGAAGAGCCAGGGTCTTCATCTGGATCTGATGATCTTCCAGCAGACAGCACAGTGCTGGCTCGGGGATGCGCTCATACAGAAATCTTCCCCAAAAGGCATCTATTGCAAGGTGAGAACTGTGATTTAGTGCTCCAGCTGGAACAGAATTTCAGCCTTGGCCACTCAGTGGAAGGTTTCRTGTGTCAAATATCCTGTGTTATGTTCTGATCTAAGAGTTTTCTTGGAGTGTATGCAGGCCTATAGGTGCAGATATTTTCTGAAATTATCCTGCAGTATGATATTTCTTTATGGAGTACAACAACTAAATAGCAGAGCCCAGGCCAAACCACTGGGCCACATAGGAAGGCTTAAACAGGAATTAATTTAGCATACTATTTGGACCTAATCCCAAATACAGGAGTTCAGGTATTTAATTGCAATGCAGCTGTTCACGTCACTGTGMCAGAAGCAAAAAAGCATCAAGGAGGCTGGGAGAGCAAGGGAAGTATGGCCTCATGGGGTAGCATAATGAAGAGAGGGATGTACTGGAAATCATTTGTATAGTCCTTCTATAATCAGAAAAATAAGAATTTGTAATGGTCACTCCTGCACTAAGTCACTTTTTCCTTCTTCTCTGCAAAAGCCAAGGAAAGGGSCCCCTCATGCAGATAATGTACATCTCTTCTCTTGTGTCTGCTTGCTGGAAACAAGGACAGCACTGAAGCAGCTCCCAATTCACATTCTGGCAACACTAAGGYTTGCCTGAATACTTCAGCTCAAGGCAAACCCAACAGGATGCTTTAAGGCAGCAAGATCCAAGTGCTTCTGTTCAGACCAGASTGTGCTCCTGAGAGGTGGATTTCACCTGTCATCCTCAGGGGAGCTTGTCCTGAGTCACACTGCTATAGCTGAGCACATAACACACCAGGGACTGACAAACTACTTCCATTCAACTGCTTCACAGTAATTGCTCAAATACATGTATCTTACCAATGGAAAACAGAGGGTAGCTCCTGATGTGTTGCTGCTGTCTRCTGAGAGTTAGACAGTTTCATGTTTCCCATGGAGTAAATCTTGTCAGGCTGTAGCTAACACATTTGAAGTTCAGAGGATATTGTGCCTACCGRTCCATAATCCTGAGAGCAGCATCAAGATAAAATGCCTGAGGAAACAATAGGAATAGCTTRTMCAATAATTCATTTCAATGAGGATTYCAAGATGAGTGGACAAAGGAAATAAACAAATAACAATCTTATCCAAAGGAATAGGGATAATTASGTTTGCATTTGTTTGTATTTGYTTGTATTTGTTCATATTTGTTTACAAAATACCTGCAGTTGTGTTAGGTAAGCAGGTTATGTTCTCTTGCATGAAATCATTAAGAAAAGCTGTCCCTTGAAATAATTTTTTACCAGATAGATGTAGAAATTGCTGATGGACCCAGAAGGCTCTGTGATGTGACTGTTTTCCTGCTGAAATCAGGAGTAACAGACTAGACAGCAAAGGTTCACAGCTTCCTTCCTTTCTAGCTATGCCTGAAAGTTCCTTTTATTTCTTCCTCTCCAGTCTTACTCTAGTTCCTGTTTTGACTTTGGTTTCTCTAGGCTCTGTGTGCTCTGTTTTTTCCTGTTTCCCTTCAGAAAGGAGCAGTTCACARCTCCCTCCACATGTGACAGCCCTGCCTGTGCCTTGGTGTCGTGGGCTCCTGCCAAAGGTGCTCTCATTTCTGCCACACCAGCCCATTAAATACTCTTGCTCAGTCTCACAACTGCTTTAATGATGAGAGCTGCAGGCCTAGCACATCTGGGTTTTGGGCAGTTTCATTGCATTTGAAGGGGCAGCTTTTCTGTTTTTATTGGCAGATCTGAATCCCTGTCACGTGGCATCTCACTTTCATTTTTGATGACAGTCTTAGCAAGAAACTAGGCTTCCATTTTGAGGTTATATATATGTAGATATATAGATATAAACCCAAATAATTATCTTTTCATATAGGGATATTTGTGTATGTGTACACATTTTCCAGGAACTGTATATTGGAGCTGTTGTTGATGTCCTGAGGTTCTGGATAAGTAGGATAGTGCCCAGGGAGGGAAACCATAAATCCTTGGCCTTGGAGCATTTGAGGTCACTGCCTGTTAACCTTTCTGGCTCAGCTCAGTGGCTCCATCCTCAAAGAACCCTGAAGGAGGATGTGTTATTTGTGAAGTGCTGAGTAAAATTAAGTTGCAAGTTGCAATCAGCTCTTCAGYTGTTTTTCACAGAAGCGCTATCAGGTGAAGAAGAGGCTCTACAGAGTGAAGCAACCAGGCTATAAGAAGCCATAAGCTCTGTAATTGTATATTACATGTRTAAGAAGATATAATGTGAATTTTATAAGAAGTGCTATAAGGTGAGGAAGTTGCTTTTGAATGGATTTTGATTTCATTTTGGTCAGAAGTAAAARACTCACAGCCCTTGGGAGAGGTGCCCATGCTGGAAAAGATGCCTGGAGGGGGCTGTGATCCAGGGGCAGACCCATGGAGAGAGGGGGCCCTGCTCCCAGGCTGGAGCAGCCTGGCCTTGGGGACTGCACCCAGGGACGAGTGACCCACGGCACAGCAGCTTTGGGAGGGCTGTCTGACCGTGGGAGGAGCTCACATTGCAGCAGTTTTGGGACAGTTGCTGCTCATGAGATTGGACCCACACAGGAAAAGTTCACGGAGAACTGTCTCCCGTGGGAGGGACCCCACGGCACAGCAGGGAAAGGACTCCTCTCCCTGAGCAGTGGAAGAAGATCTCGGTGATGAACTGACCAAACCCCCCACGCCCTGTTCCCTGCACTTTTAGTGGGAAGGAGAGAGGGGCTGGGGGAAGAACCAAGGGCTCATTTTACTTCTCMTTATTCTCCTCTGATCTTGTTAGTAATAAATTCACTTTGTAACTSTAAGCTGAGCCTATTTTGCCCTTGGAGTGTTTTCTCCTGGTCCTTATTTTTGTTTAATTCTTTTCCTCTCCTCTGCCCAGCTGTGGCAGAGGAGAGCGAGTGAGCAGCTATTGTGGGTGCCTGACATTTGGCCAATGTTAAACCACAGCAACAGTATATGTATTATATGCATTGTATGCACATAATACAATATCTGTATTGTTATTGCTAGACATAATGGTATATATGTACTTAARCCCCTCAGCTGAAGTACATGAGTGGATCTGTCAGGTTTGCCTTTGCAGTGTTGGGCAGTTTTGTTACTGTCTGGAAAGAGCGTAGTGACTCCTGAAGAGGAGGCCCAAGGAGARCAGAAGTGCCTGACCTGCCTTCTTATAAAACTTTAAAATGAGAGTTAACACCGTGGTGTCCAGCTCTTGCTCCTCTTCATTTTAGCACTGGTTTACCATTAATTGTGTTTTCAACTTAAATATATTGGTGGCAATGAGAGCACTGTGTAGCAGCTCTTTTAATGTTACCCCAGTGCTGCAGGACATCCCTGCCTGGCATATTTGCCCAGATGTTTATCAGTTTCTTTTTAGGAATTGTGTTTAATTCCCARGTAATAACTCAGACAAAAATGAGGTATTGAGTAAAGTTTTCTGAAGATGGCTCCTTCCCTGAGAGTGTTGGCTGGTAGGAGACTTTACAGAGAGTGGTGAGATTTATTCCTGGGRTAAAGATGATGCACATCATCTTCAGAGCTGTGAGGCTGCCTCAACACAAACATGTGAAAAGCTGATTATCTGAAGTGCTCACAAAGTATTTCTTGCACAATGTGCTCTTTCATACTTTCAAGATAACACCTACCACTGCAGTCGCCTCTTACAGGAAGAAATTATTGAGAATTCTCTAGAAAAAAGAGAGTGATAGTCATTATGCAAAGGATGGTGTAGGGGTGGCAGAGACTTCAGATGGGAATTTGAGAAATAGCTTTGGGCAACTAGGCGCAGGAAGAAATGTGTAGAGACAGCCCAAGCAGTGATTGATTTCCCAGTCTCCAACCACACCAAAATTCATCTGATCACACTGGTCTTTTTTTATTATGATTTATTTATTTATTGAGGGTGTGTATTTTCCTCTGTACTGTTCCACAGAACTGCTTTTAGGTGAATTTTATGACAGAACTTTCAATTTCTTCATTAAATTGGCAGAAATCTTTTCTTTCTCTCTTAAAAAAAATTAAAGTTTATATTCTTAGAAGGCAATAATGGCACATAAAATCTSGATTGCTAAATACCATCTCAAATTTTTTTCATTACTGATATTCAAAAACAACTCTACAAAACAAAAAGAAATCCACCTGGAGAATACAAGAGTTAAAAACAAAATTAGGGGTTTGWAATATTGATTTGATGGCAGATTTTCATTAATTTAGATCTTAATCCAAACAAAATAAGGTCACCACCAGGGCAGTCATTGTCAGCAGATCTTCTGTGCTGCCTGTGGAGTGCTGAGGTGCAAGTGAGGAAAAATTCTGTATCAGCTTTGATGTGGAAGGACTGCCTTGTCTAATCATTCCCTCTGGTACTTGTGCAGGTTGCTGCYGAATTCAGTGGGGTTGAGACAATGTAAGATCTGAATATTTCAAAACTTATAGAGCAATGCTGGAGCTATTTAGGTTTGGGATATTTTGAGATGCCTTGTAGTGTTCATCCCACAGACTGAACTGCCTCTTGCTTCATACTCTGTAACGTCAATCAGCAGTTCCTTTGAAGGGATTTTATTAACCAACATCCCCCTCCCAAATTATGATGTCTCRTAGAATCACACTTCATTTGCTTCTCTCTGGAAATCTGCCACTAAAGAGTGAGTTTTCATCTGCTTATAGATTMATTACAGCACATTCCCATATATTCTTGTGCCATGCCCTGAAGGGTATACAGTAAGTGTGAAAAAAGCCCTTCTCAACAGGTCATAAATAGAGTTATATACTTACTATAGCACTAAGTATATAGAAACACTTGATGTGCTTTTGTTACCTTGAATCCTGCCTATTATAACCACCCATCCACATGTTGCCAGCAGGTGTGACAGTGTGAGGATATGTTTATTGTACAGGGGTGGATATTGGCTCACAGTGCTGCTCTGGGACCATCTCAGCGAAGGGGGTGTTGTTACAGCTGGGGGGTGGTGTGGGTGCCATCCTGGCTCTTCTCCCTGTGTGCACACCAAAACCTCCCAAWGATGTTGTAGGGTGTCTGTGGAAGGAGGACACTTCTCTGGGGGCAGGAGCATGTAGCATGGGGCCAACCCCGTGGTGGAGCTGAAGCATCCAGGACATGCAGGGAAGGTATGTGTGCATTTGSAGGCATTGCAGTCCCTCTCATCCATGGTAAGACAAGAAACATCCCTTATCTGATGTTTTAGTAACATGAGCTTGGCACACATCGGTGCCAGTAAGTCTTACTTTGGGACTATCCTCTGTTGATGGTGCATAGTGCAGCTCTGACAAAAGAAGGTTCCTTGTAAGGAAAACTTTAATGGASCTATGGTGTCTCACTGCAGGACCTGAGACCATTTATATTATCCCAACGAATCTCTTTTTAGTTCATGCGTTATTTCAATCCAGATAAGAATTCCATAAGATTTGTGCTTCCATAAGGGACATTACAGAGGAAGATACCTGAACATTTAGAAATATTAAAGCAGTGAAAGGAACATGTTGATGATGTAAGCATATGCACTTAAATCATGACTTGGTTAGATACACTAAATCCAAATGTCCAAAATTGGAATGAAGGCCCAGAGTGAAGCAAACACCCAACACACACCCTCTCCTTTTGTACACAGAATTATTCAAGTGCAAATCCACTCCACAAATCCCCTATCCTACCCACTGCATGGAGCAGGCTTTGGTCTGTGGCRCTGGTGTATGGATAGGATTTGCAAAACTGCTCCCCACACCTCTAGCTTTGGTGCAATTTCTGATTCTCTATATTGTAAAGGAGCAAACTGGGGCACTACAAAAATGTGTCCCTCAGCATTTCCTGTGGCTGCAGTAACCGCATGTGTTCCACTGTCTGCTCTATGCAGGCACGTTTGCATGCATGCAGTGTTTCATGTGGAATCAGAGTGGGAGAACACAGCACACCRGAAGCTTTTGCATCAATTTGATAGCCTCTGCCTTATTTAAAGATATTTAGAGTGGTTTCAAAGTGACAAATATTWCCTTATTCCCCATAAGGTGTTCCACAAATGAGGCATTTTTTTTAGCATTGATAGAAAGATGATTCATTTTTCTAAAGCACTAAGCTTCATGTGCTCAACTGGTAAATGGCAGTCACACCCAGGCAGGCTCCCAAAGAAGAAAGTACCTCATCCCTTGTAGAAAGGAGGAAAAGTTAAAATTGCTAACAYTACAATTTTCWTAGKAMTTAAAAGGATAAGGAGTTGGGGCTWAGAGGTKATTTATTGTCATTTTCRGGACTCTGCTCTCTTCCATTTCTTCCTTTATCTTTTAAGTACAGATGCAAGGGGTTGACTGAATCCTCACTTGTTCCTGCCTTGGGAAAGTTTCCTGATTTGGAAAAAAAAAAATTGTGCATTAAAAACCAAAGAGGTTTTTTTTGTTTTTTGTTTTTTTGTTTGTTTGTTTGTTTTTTTGTTTTTTTTTTAATGCAGGTATTTGCAGAGGTACATTTGTGGACACATGCACGTTACAGGGATGGTTTAAGATCTTGTCTGGAAATCTGCCCTCGGATACCTTTAGTGACAGAAATTCAGATTGAGCTGTTTCAAAGAACAATGTTATGAGGCACCAGAGATTACATAAAATGAACCATGAACATCATATTTCAGAAGAGCCTCACTGGAGCAACATGGAAAAATGATGTACAGGGRATCAAAATAGATCCTAAGGACATGCTGAGCTCCAGAACCACTTTCTTTCCTAGCATGCTGCTGGCTGCAGGAAGGCTGTGCTCATTCAGAGAGCTCATTTATCCTGACTTTATGTTTCAGTGAGGGCTTGGACAGAGGAATTCACCTTCACAAGGGCAAGGGCATAGACTGGCTTTTGCAGAGAGGAYAAAATGATGCCAGTTCTGACAGCAGCTGCTTAAATTTAAAACCCTCTGCATGTCCAGCTGCAAAAGGTGGCCAGTATTTTCAGAACACAGTCAAAAAAAGTTTTGGTCTGGTGTTTGCCCAATCCATTGAGCTCTTCTAGAGTTGGTCAAAAGAAGAACTATATTTCAACAGGAGATTAACAGAAAAATGGAACTTTTCACTAAGTACTCTTATCCTCCTTTTTGCTTGCATGTAAATTTATGAAAGAAATATAATTTCTCTTCTAAATAGAACTTTATGCTTCCCCTATGCTGGTGCTACAGGAACAGTTCAGAGGAAACCCGTAATAACATTTTGTCTCTTGTTGATCAATAGAATATGAAATAAAAGCTCCACTCCTAAAAATAAACCAGGGATTTGTGCTATTGAATTAACTCTACCTTAGGCATGTAAAATGTTGTTTGGGTTGCATGATATTGAATAGTTGATGCAGGAAAATAAATCAGGCTAGTGAATTGGACCATGTACAACAATGAGATAACAAAAGAAATCACATGTATTTCAAACCAAATACTAGAACTTGTCAGAAGATGGACAGGCAGTAAGAGTGAAAACTCCAGAATGGGAAGAAAGGGGCTATTTGTATAAAATCATTTGTATAAAATTATTATGCTTTTACCCCAAAAAGAACATCTGGGTGCATGGTTTATGAAGTTTCATAGCACAGCAGTTACTGATCAGAGACAGCTKTCCTCCTCCCACTTAGTGTGTTAAATGTCAGAAATGAATATCCTATGTACCTGAAGCTGGGCTCCTGCACCAAAACTGGGCAGTCATCACTTTCTGGTCACCAGGGCAAAGCAGGGCTCATATCATGGAGAGCTTCCTGAAGTGCCTTGGGGGAGGGCTGGATGTGCGGATGTGCAGCTGTGACCACTGAAGCCAGATGTCCAATGCTAAAGACTTGTCCTGGGTCCAGCAACCCACATCTTTGGGACAGGGGCAGGTGAGTGTAGACATGAAACTTCTGCCTCCAGCTGCATGATGGCAAACTTGCCAAGCTGAGCAATCCTGCTGTGTGTGGTGCTCTCAGGTATCTGACCCCTGTCAGATATGGCACTGGGGATAACTGAGATTGAGTACCACTTGTGGACAATCTTCTACAGATCACAGACAGGATCATGGCTCTGTCTCAGGAATTATAATGGGAAACAGAATTGATGACATTCAATACAATATTTATGCTGAAGTTCAGCCAGTCTGTTCTCAGTGGTTAATTAAATTTGTTTGGGGAGCCATGGGAAGAGCAGGTCAGATGCTAGGAGGTCTGTGGTTTAAAGTTTTTGTCYTCCTTTCCCATGCTAGCTGTTCACCTACAGCCATGCTCCTGCTCCTGCTCCTGTTCCTGCTCCTGCTCCCGCTCCCTTGATGTTCTCGTGCCCAGGAGGGACCTGTCTCATCCTCAGCCTTGCTTCTGGTGGCATCTCTCAGAGTTGGGAGGTGTCCAGGGCTGGGGACACAATGCTCCTGGTGATGAGTTTGGTGCCACATCCACCTGAGACAAGTGTTTTGACTTGTCTGGACTCTTGTGTTTTGTCTTCTACTGGACTCTTGGGGATGAAAAAATGGCATCATCTGCTCTCCTCCAGCTGTGCATCCAGATCGGTTGAAGAATGCATGTGTTGGGAAGAGGTTTGCACTGGCTGGTGGGTCTTGAGTGACCAGGATTGTCCAAGGGCTGATGGAACATCAGGTACTCTGGAGCAGCTGCCTCAGCAGGAGGTAGTATCCTGCCAACCCACTGGACTGTTATGCAGTCTCTCTTCTTCCCCCTGGCTCTATGGGAAGCATAGGATACCCTCCTGGCAGGGTACAGCTCTTTTCTGTGAGGATAAGCTTTGTGGTATCTAAAGAAAGGCCCCTCAAGTAGCGAGTCATGACTTTGGCATCAGTGCCTTTACAAATCTAAACCAAGCTTCCTTGTTTCCCCTCTCCCAATATTATGGACCCYTTCCCTGTCAGAGAGGGCAGAAGAGCATGAGATCAACTTTGCTGGAACATCTTTTACTAAAACTTTAATAAAACTGAAAACAAAATACCCATTTCCAGACAACCCTTGAAAGGACTTGGCAGTGCAGCTATGCAAATCTGTATTCCTGGATGCCAGCCTGGGGGTCAGAGAAGTTCTGGGATGGCTCCTTCCTACTTGCATGTTTGGTGGCATGTTCCCTCTGGTGGTCCTGCAATATCAGGTGTTGGTTGGTGTGTTGGCAGGTGCCAGGATAACTGAGCACCCCTGAGCTTCCTGTCCAAACGCGCTGTCTGCAGCACACCTTTGTGGCACCAAGTGTGTACTGTGTGTCCATGAAGGCACTGCCAAGCAGGGTGGCCTCACCTCCACAAAGTGCTGTGACACAGAGCATCACAGGGAGGTCAGCAGGAAGGAACAGCTGCTTTTTGTGGGTCAGTAGAGGTGCCTTCTACAGACACAATGTCCACCATCGGGGCGGGCTGCTGGAGAAATYGTCAGGTCTGTGACATTTATCGATCTTCACCTTTCTGGGCTACCAGTTTGTTCAGTCTTTCTGTGMAGCTCACAATTTCTGCATTAATTTTTGTAACTTTCCTCTAAGCTCTCTTCTCTTSGTGCACCTGTTCCCTGAAGGGTGGTGTCCAAAATGAGAAACAGCAGTTTTGCTGGGCCTTGACCAGCACTGGACAAAGCAAGAGGACTCCTCACATACCTTCCAGCCTGCACCCCCTCTCTTGACATCCCCAGGGTTGCTTCCTGCCCCTGCAGGGGTTTGACACTGCTGCCTYCTGCAGTGATTCACTCCACCACTCTTGCCTTGCTCCTCATCCAGTGTTCACATATCAAGTTTTTRTGCTTGTCCCTCCTGAATCCCACAGCTGATCTTAGAGCACTTGGCAGATTTTAGATCATTGTGAATTCTGCTCCTGTCTTTCAGAACCCGCAGACCTTCCGAGGTTGATGTTTTATGCATTCCCACTCACATAACGTGAGTCATTAGTAAAAATWCCAGGCAGCCCCCGTTCACAGCAGTGTGCAGCAGCCCATTCTATACCTTTTTTCCCAGACATTGAAAGAATGCYCTTCATTCTTTGTAGGTTTTTGAACAAAGCCTGTAATCTCATTATTCATGAGGTTCATTTAAGAGTGTTTTCCCCCATTTTGCATGTGAGAATATAATTTGCCACCTACATAACGATGCTTGCTCACCTTGTAATGTTGTCTAAGAAAGCAACTAGGTTCGTTGYACATGATTTATTCCTGGTAAACACATTTGCTGCTTTTTATCCTGTTACTTTCTTGTGGGTTTGTAGATAGCTCTGATTATTTGTCAAGTACTATTGAGCRGTTTTTGAGCACTACTGAGTGGTGGTCCTGGGCTTTGCCATCTGAAAGGTTTGTGAAWTTTTTTCAGCCTTCTGGTACCTCCCCCATCCTACAGGAACTTCAGCTACAATCACTAATGACTCTGAGGCTCCTTCAGATCCCAAAATACTCCTAAGCAAATTTCCTCAGGCAACAGAGAGGGCCATAGTCCATCACAGTCCAACACCCAGAGAAGATGTTACTCTCATGGGGACAAAGCCTACACGGGGAAGGCAGCCACCAGCCCCTCTTCTGCTGCCACGGGCAGAGCAGAAAATTGAGAAAATGGAAATATTGTTACCTGCCAGTTGCAGGTGAGGAACTAAAAAATTGCTGGAGTGCCTAATTGGACTGTGAGATAAAACTTGAGCCCTGTTGTCCATATACCCTCTCATTTTCTCATCCTCTCTCCATAAAGTGGATGATTTCAAGCCCTTGGCACCAGTTCAGATCAGAGTGCAAAGCACATACAGTACTTTTTTTACTGTGCAACAGAGATCTGCAGATAATTCAGCCTCAGCGATATTGCACAATTACTTATAGATGCCTGTGTTGAAAATAAATGAAAATTATTATTTATTGAGGTCTTCTCAGCAGTCCCTGGGATTAAAGAATGTAATAACCAGTAACATTCTATGTTAAACATTGTGATAGGGGAAATAATACTTTAGTACAGGTATTGGCAAAAGAATGTTTCATTTAAAGGGCTGTTAGACTACAATGAGTACAGGAAGTCCAGCTTTAAAAGAACCATGATGATCAAGGTACAGCAAAACTCACTTTTTAATCAGATCTCAGGGATGACAGTGAAGCTCCAACTCTGAAGGCCCCTTCCCACCCAAAGCATTCTGTGATCCTGTGATGTTGTTCATGACTGACTGTGGCTGCTTGGGAAAACCAAGTGTTAAGAGCCATGGTTTTCATTTGYTGTAACAGCAAGTTGTTTGACCTTTGGCAGTGGGAGACTTGACTCTTAGGTGGATTGATTTTGGCTTGGATTCATCCTAGCTAGCTATGGAAACATAAATGAGATGCCTAAGTTAGAAGCACAGACACAGTAGGCTCCCTCCATAATCAGTGAGAAATGTGTGCCTCTGGAGGGTGGACGGGCTCGCCCAAGRACTGAGTAGCATTTATTTCTCTCCAGTGACAATGGGAGAAACCTAAAGTAATTGCATTCCTGGTTTAAATACTTCTGATATTTTATGTTGTGTCAGTTCATGTACAAGTTGTTCAGGTAGCAATAATGAACTAAATAAGACTCAAGACAGTATTTGAAGCATAGTTTACATAGAACTACACAGGTTTGAGCTGCACTTTCCTTTTTGTTTGCTTGTTTGAGATTTGTTGTTTTTTTTTTTTTCTGCAGATTACAGTTCTCACCCAGAAATGATTAATGTTCTGCTGTTCTCTCCTAGCTACACAAAACACTGGGCAACTTGTTAAATTGCATTCCTATGCCAGTTGAAATGAATCAATTAAGTGGCCTCCAYGGGGTTGCTGCAGCACATGGTACCTCCTGATTTGCCCACAATTCATGTCCTGGGGACAGCAGACGGCTCTTGTGGCCACCAGGCTTCACCCTGGCCCTCAGTCCACCTCCAGCCTATTGMCTGGAGGCAGTGGCCATCCCTTTGTTTCAGGGGGACTGGAAGGTGAGCCATCTCTCTTGGATTCATTACAGATGAAGGTCATTTCCCTGACAGGCCCATCAAGACAGGTGGTGCTGGAAGGGACRAGAGTGACCAGACTGAGGTCCCTATTCCATAATATGGAGATGGAGGGCAGGAGCTGGTGGGGTTGTGAATGGGCCTCATGGTGGATCCTTCAGTGCTGTTGCAGTTTTCTGGGTGCCTGGAAGCTGCTCTTTCTGYGGAGGGCGTCCTGCCCTTTTGGGGAGGATGGTCAGTAGATCCATGCCAAACTCCTRTCTAGTGGCTGCTGCTGCAGCCCAGTGACCGTGCACACATGGTGGCAAGGGCTCCATCCCCAAAAGAAATGCGGAATGCCTTTGTGACCTCTTACTTCCCATGAGGGTGCTCAGACCTGGCATCTTAACCAGCTCCTTTCATAAACACTGATCAGCTCTGCTACCTGGCAGGCTCCAAGCTTTTCCTACTCAGTGCTGCTTCAGCTCTCTGAGGCTTCCAGGTGCCTCCATATGAGAGATGAGCCACACTCGGGCTGATCAGTGCCCAGGCTCAGCTTTCCTTGCCCCAAAGACAGCACCTTGCAGCTCACTGACTCCATTTGAAAGATGCCCAGAGTCTGGAAATTGTTTCTCTGAATTCATTATCTGTCTGGGTGTCTGTCTTCAATGGGAAACTGCTATTATTGGAACAGAACATTTTTGTAGAAATAGGGGTGATTTGTCTCGCTATCTTGAGCTTTCTGACAGTGAGATGTCCAGCCCATTGGCAGCATAGAGAGAGGCACTCCTTAGATGGAGAGTTGACCCACCTCTTCTGGACCCCTCCTGAAGGGGATGAATTTTTTCAGGAGGTGTTAATTTTTTTTACTCACTATGGACAGAACTGGTGTAAATAACTCTGGTTGAATATTTAATATGTAGTGACTAAAGTTTARTGAAATAAAGGTGCAGAATACTCTAATGTTGATATCCTCAAGCAAACTCTGGGCTTTTTAATGAACTGGTCAGCAAGGAACTATTTAATGTGGGAGAACAACTATGAAGTAGAATTCAGACCGTATGATTTAAAAAGAAACAACCCAAAAAGTCTGCTAGTGACCCACTGAAAGTGKGTTTCTTTACATTTACCCTCCTGTTACTTTGACACAAACCTSAACTGAGACAATTGCACAGCTAATCCACAACTACCCAGAGCCTGGGTGAGTTGCCAGGTTTGCTCAATGCCTGTGGGAATGTTGGCTCATTAAATGYTGGCTCAGTGTGGTCCCAGGCACTCAGTGCCTGTCCCTCAGCTGAGATTTTCAGCCCCTCTCAGGGATGCTGGTTTTGCTTCTCTCGCTGTGTGCTGTGCRATGCCTCTCCTCCCATCCTATGCTGCTCTGAAAGATGGGCTCAGCTGAGGCCTTGGGGCCTTTCTGCTTGGCAAGGAAAAGCAGGGAGATGCAGGGACACACATGCAWCCAGAGCAGAATTGTGATGGGAAATTTGAAAACAAGGTGGAAAGTGGCAAAAAACATCGAAGGTAGCTTCTCAGGGCAAGCACTYCCAGTGTTTATTTAGTTTCTCCTCTTGATTCTGTGCTATCAAATGAATAGTGGAATTCAGCTCGGGATGAAACATGACCAATAATCCCTCAAGTGAGCTCTGGGGATAAGGAATGGGATGTAACTGGCAAGTGACTGAAAAGGGGACTCTGAGTCATCTGATGAAGGAGGTTCTTCCCAGCGCTGTGCTGCAGGTGAAAGCCGAGGCCCTGTGGGAGGCTGCAGTTTGCTCAGGCCGGAGCCAGGGATCTGCACAGAACATGGACACTGCTCTGAGGTGTCGCCCCTCACACTGAGCCAT
>NW_026623238.1:5235446-5274517 GCF_030028575.1 Malurus melanocephalus
AAAGCAGCTCTGGGAGCAGCAGAACAGCAGCTGGGATGGAGATGAGGATCCTCACCAAAGACTCAGCTGTACTCTGGTTGTCTGGGCCCACAGCAGCCAGACAAAGGTCACCTCTGCCACTGGAGTGTCATAGTGAAGCAAAGTTTTGGATTCCATTCCTCTGTCCTTCCACTCCTCGGGGAGCTATCACAGTRCAGCTGAAGAGCACCTGGCAGAGCAGAGCACACACAGCCTGATGTGCTTCCTTTCCCCTTGGGGCAGAGCTTGCTTTTTAAAAGGAGCTATGGCCCAGCTATGACAGGGAAGGCATACTGTTTGAGCTATTTCTGACCAGTGACAATTTGTCCAAGCTCTCAGCAATTGTGGCTTTATATACCACCATTCCTGTTGGGCCAATAGTTCCAAGTTCCTGTRATCCATTACTGAAGAATAGAGTGAAGGACAAACCAATTTGTCATGTGCTTTTTTTAAAAAAAAAGATTAAAAATCTTTATCAGCAGCAGGGTAACTCTGCATTGCCATTTCTTCCTTACTCTAGTTTAAATAACAATGAGATACAGCCCCTTCTCCTAGTCAGGAAAATTAGACAAAAATTATACWACCCTCAAACAGTAAGTACCTGGACTTGAAAGAAAACCATCTGCATTCCTTCAACTCATCGTGAAGCACCTTCAGGCTGCTGCCAGGTGCAGGGGTGCAGTGACCTCCCTAGGACCTGTCTCTGCTCTCTGTGTGGAGGGCTAAGGGCATGGGCAGATTTGGCAAAACTTTCCATCATTCCTGTCAGCTGAGCTGGATCCCACCTGATGTTTCTYAATGGGAATACATGGAAGCATCCACTGGGAGCTGATTTGAGCCCTCACCCTTTGGCATCAGACCCCTCCTTTGACTACTCTGACTCCAGTGTCCCCCTCAGGGGACCTCCTCAGTGGGGTGTTGTGGATTACATGAAGTTTCTAAAATCTTCAGAAAAGGTGTGGATTAATGGTTTTTATGTTCTTAAAAAGGTCAYTTGCAAGAATGCTGCTCAGGAGGCAAAGAAATAGCTCTTTCTGGGCCCTTTRGGGCTGTTTGTATGCTTACAAACAYACCCACTGCAGAGACAGGGRCACTCTGATTAAAAGTCAGTGACACTCCCTAGCTCACATTTACACASTAAGTTGAAAGCTGAAGTGAACGTAGCCTTAGGAACCTTATTAATCTACTGTTTGATTAAACTACCTTTCAGCCTCCTTATTAAACTGTGATAGTTCTGGGAGAATAACAACAAAGTCATATGAAAGGCAAGACTGCTTGAGGGTGTTATTTTGTGTTGTCATTGACTACTCMCAACTAAGAGGGGAAAAGGCATCTTATCCAAGGTAAGAAAAGATGTGACAAGCATTAATGCCTTCTTTTGTTTGTTTTATCACTAATGTATCCATAGGGAAGTGCCATTGCACTGCACAGGTAAAACCACTTCTCAGTTAAGTCTCAGTGGCCATGTTCCACTGAAGTCAGGGAAGGGAACGAGYTAACACACAGTTTTTCCACTAACAAACCCATAATGGCACTACTTACCATTGAAAAGGCTATGCAGACACAGAACTTTCCAGGAGGGAAGCTCCCAYACARCATYAATGCTCCAGTYTGATTTATTAATTTATTAATTTGTCAATTACAACTACAGCAGCATATGAAACCTCAGCTGCAGCCACACTTCCATGAAACTGGCACTAGCAAATCTATGTGGTCCAAAAAGAAGGGTTTCTGAGCTTGTTTGCATTCTGTTCTCAGTTGGAYACACGAATTAGGGGCTCAGCACCATGATGACATTCCTGCTGCCTCATAAGAGACAGAGTACCCATTCATTGGTAAGTGGGTTAAACAAACTCAACTTTATCTTCCTAGTCGGTGATACATTGGGAGATGCACAATCTGCARCTCTGACTTTAGAGATAAATGATGGTCTAGAGCAATAGTTTTGATAGAGAAGCATAATTTCCAGAAGGTACATGAAAATATGTCAGACATTCCCTTTATTTTATACTTTCCTTACTAGTAGGTGAGTGCTACCTTGAGTGACTGCCCTTGGTCRTCTGTCCTGGTGGAAGGAGACAGAAATCCCACTTCAGAGAACTGAGTTCATATATGTGGGAGTGAGATTGAATTCTCTGTGATACTCACTAGCAATGCCATTTRTTGCAAACTAGTCTCCAATCTATGCTACATCTGTTTGAAGAGAGTAACAACCATGTTTGAGTTTCTGATTATTTAATACTTTCATTTCACTTGCCTTTAGGAGGTGGACTCAAGCATACAAATCAAACAGCTACAAAATCTCCTGTGATTCCTCCTCAAAGAATAAAACAATTAACTTGATATATCAWGACATAATTCAGACTGGAAAAGTTACTGCTGTTAGAAGTGGATTAGTTGAGTTACAATTGTTCRGCATCAGGAGATATTAACCTATATTTGCCTCATATTATAAGTAAAACCAATGCAATATTTTTTTATGAAATGGCTTTTAAAGTGTATTTGTAAAGAAGGTCTAATATTTACTAGCTTAAATAGTACTTCTATTTAAATATTTTTACAAGCTAGGGAAGGTACAAAGTAATTCCTGGAGGGTAAGTCCTCAAACATAACAATTTATATGCCAAATGAAATCCGTTGATGGTGTCTCTTAAAACTAAGTAATGCAGCRTTAACTTCCCCAAGCTCACCAGGCTCCGACTTTCATCAGCATTCAATTGCTGATGAATTGCCAACATTTTTGAAGTAAWATCATATAAACAAAAGTACAAATATATTTAAAATGTAAATGCTTCTTTGGTGGAGATCAAGGAAAAGATTAAATACCTCAGTCTGGCAAAGGATGTAAGGATGTTCCTTAAACCTCCTTTGACTTCAATGGGATGTAAACATATGCTTGAAGTTTGGCATGCTCAGAGCTTTGAAGAGAAAATTCACAGGCAGGTTTGGGAATTGCAGCATGGAGTGGTATCCTACTCAGATTTTGGGAACCCAGCCACATACTGAGCCTGCAGGCTTGAGTTACATGTCTGTAAACATGGCAAACATAGGTAAGGTCCAACTCCACGGCACACTGTGTGCACGGAGTGGGCAAAGTTAGTTAATAGGCACTTGGGGAAAAGTTTCAGCTTGTCCTAATGGGCTGTTTGTGACCTTTGGTGTAGTGGAGGCAGAGCAGGGACAGGCTCATCCACTCCTCTGGGAGTTGGGACTCCACGGGATTATTCTGGTCCTGCAGGAAAACATGAGAGGGGAAGGTACAGTGGCACAGGCTCCTCCATGAGGACACCTGTGCAGGTGCCTTCCCCTCCTCTGCCAAAGAGCGTTTGCTCTTACAAACAGGAGGACAAAATGGGATACAGGATTTTAGCTTCCAGTCATATTCTGGGCAACTTCCAGTTCACTGGTGGRCTTACAGGAAGGATGAAAAGATGGGCACATTATTGCCATCTCCACAAGGTTTCGGCATCTTGGTGCTCAACACACACCAGCTTCACCAGGCCAAGGGGAAACCTGAAAGAAGATCTTCCAGAGAGACACAGCAGTTAAAAGGAAGGGCGCATGGCTGTCTGTTGTGCCTGGCATGAGGTGGCTGCTGCACTTCAGAAAATGCACATTTTGGGTGTAGGTTTCCACAGGAACAGATAGGTTTGATACCTATCAATGCTACATCTTCTGCTGGATGCCGCCCCAGCTTTTCACCTAAAAGTGGTTTTCTGCTCAGGGACAATTCATCAGCAGAAAGTTGAAACGTGTTCTGTTTTGCAAATAATTTCAATTGCAGCTCCCTGGTGCTTCACTGTACCTTTCTGAGCCTCCTATGGACCCTGCCTTWATTAAGTCTCTCTATATTCAGTGTGCCTATTGCCTGGGTTGTCCTCCTGCCATTTTCACTGGTATTAAATAAGGCTTTCAAAACTATTCAAAGCAAATCTCATGGGAAAAGTGCACCATCCTCATGAGCATCATTTCCAATGGGAACATCTCAATGGCAAAGTAATATTTTATTTCATTTTAGTATATCTTCTTGAAATTATGTTGTTATTGCATTTACTCTTCATCTAATGATAGCACTTGGATTAGCATAGTAATGGCTCTAAAAACCAGCTAATGGTCTTGCATTCATGTTGATTGTGAGCAGGAAATCAGTTAACAAAAATGCAGCTGCCAAAAATCCTGTAATAGATTAAAAAGCCATAATTATGGCATACTGAAGGTGACTGTGAGGGTCACATCGTATAACATCAGTCAGTCTCTGTGACTGAATGTCTTCCAGAGGTATCATTCTTTCTTTTGTCAAGCAGTTCAACTATTTGGTTTCCTGTCTTGTAGATGAAGGCAGAAGATGGAATATTTAATTATATATTTTTTTTTCTAAGTATAAATAGCAGTCTATACTAAATGAAGGTAATTTTTGACCTGGCACATGGGAAAAAAATGACCTTGTAAACACTGATTTTCTCATAATCATCAGTTTAACAAGAGTTGTGGGGGGAGGAGAGACATTTCTTAGAGTGGGTAAGAAAAAAGGAAACCAGGACAAGAATGATTCAAAAATTTAAAAAGTAAAAATTTCAGCCTGATTCAATTTGTGGTTTGTCATGTTGGCATGAGTGATCTGAAGAGTCCAAAATATTCAGCTGTGTAGGATGCCCCTTAGTGGTTGAATATAAACACTGTTGACAGATGAAATAATTTGAAACACTGAAAAAGACCCCAAAATAATATTTGTATTTAGCAACCAAGAACAAAGGCTTTTAAATGCTAACACATGCACAGAAGAGCCTATAAAGCCATGTTTACATAAAACATTAAAAACAGTTGGAAAAATGCAAACCAATTGTAAGAGAACATTCCTGAATAAGCTATTGCACCAAATGAGAAGAAAACAAGGGAGAAGCAGGGGAAGAAGGTCAAATTCTATTTCTATTTTAATCAGAATGTATATTAGGGAATGAGTTGACTTTGCAGAAGAATACAGCCAGATATTGAACTCTGCAATGGAGCCCAACCTAATATTTTTACTGATACTTTCTAGAACAGAGAGTTTCTGCACAGCCATGAAGTCATCTGGTCTGGAGCCATGGGCCCTTCTCAACATCATAGGGCTGGTGCAGCCTKTGACCATCTCTGCTGTGACAGAAGGCTACCAGCTTGTGTTACAACACCTAAATATTAYTAGTCAAAAGGCATCAAGAAATTTTAAGAGTCAATAGAAAAAACTAGAGGGCACAAATTCTCTAATACCCAAATGAACAGTGCGAAGGGTCTGTGGGAGGTTAATTCATTTGTTCTAACCCTTATCTTGAGGAAATTATTGCTTCATGCCTCTTCTTTTCAAACCAGTCTTTGCATTGAAGTCATTTGCAAAAGGTGCCACACAGGGACACTCCCAGAGCCCAGCACCCACATTGGTCTCTGAATTTAATACCTGYATTTTATACCTTTAGATCTCTAGGTATACACTGGATAACAAAAGAAGTCCACAATATTTACAGAAAGTTTCTCTTATTTGGAGATCCAATGCTTCTGATAGCAGTTATTTTTCTTCTTTCTTGGAGAGGTCTGCAATTCTTCCATCTATTCAACTTTGCATGTAGAAATCACAGCTGCAAAGTGTCTCATTACCTCCACACCAGTAACCGAGGCAGAAAAGCCACTCATCAGCAGTACTGACATCAGTCTGGACCTCTTGGGTCCCTCCTAGCCCAGCTTAAGTGGTGGAGGGGAATCTCTTTGTTTGAGTGAGCTGGTGTGTGCTGTAGCTGGATATGCTGATCCCGAACACTCCCAGGAGCAATGCCGCCCGTGTCAGCGCTGTGTCTGACGGGTTGGTAACGATCTTGGCTGCAGCTTGAGTCTGAGGGAGAAACAGGGCAAGGTACAAGCTGAGTCAGCTCCGTGCAACACAAAAGAAGCTCTTTGGAACCTACGAAGCACTGTTTTCTTCTCCATGCCATTTAACAGGGTATGACTCTGCTTTCTGGCAAGGAGCATTTCGCACAATCTATTGCACATTTTGGAAGGCCCGCTTTTTTATCAGTTGGTAAAAGATAGAGCACATTTCTGATATGGTTTTCCTTTCAATTCTACTAATTGATTTTGGTGGCTTTAATGGGGTTCCCTCCAGCTCCCTGAGAGGGAGAGCTAAATCAAGTCTGGAGACTTAGGCATAAAGGAAAAAGAATATTCTTATTCCGTAAAGAACAAAGACCTYTTCCTTCTCACAGGTTAGCTACTAACAGAGGATGCTCCCTTGAATGTTAAATATTAATTCAGGAAAGCAAGGCTAACATCTTTTATGACCTCCGCACGTAGGATTGGACCAAACAGACAAGTTTTAACACAGTTACTTTGTCACCTCCAATGAAGAAGCAAGGAATGCCAAGCAAAGTGAAGACAAGTATTACATATTTACTATATGAATAGCAATCACAACAGAAATACTCTTGTTTGCCTAGTCCATAGGATACACTGACCAAGAGGCAGAAACACAGTTGCATGGTGTCTCTACAGAGCAAAAAATTMCTATGCACTTTGAGTTAAAACATAGCATGTGTCTTTTTAGTTGCTGCACTTGGTTTCTTTAACTGAAATAATTACTAGGCCTCAAATAATGTTTTTTTTTAATGTTTTCCCTTGAAATCCATGGACAAAAAGCATGGTATGACTGAMAGGAGCATCAGGTTCCAAGGAGACTCTTTTTCACTTCAAGATTCTAGATTTCTTATGGAGCTTAAAGAATCAGAGCTGAATGCTCTGACATTGGTAAATGTGGCTGACTGTGGCTATTTCAGCCTCAAAATAAATAAAGACATGAGAAATTCCAAACAGAATTACTATGTAAAGTGATATCAAAAGATATGCAGGGAGGTGTGAAAGAAATTCACAGCTGGGACTGAAACACAGYATCTTTAATTCAGCCTCTCAACTACTAAACCATTCCCTCTCAGCTACTCCAGTCTGTGATTCTGGATGTGGACCACAGGGCTAAGAGCTGTGAGATTTTCCAGAGAAGTATGGATACTCTGTAAATATTAAAATATAGAATACAAAAAAAAAAGATGTTTTATTTTGGTGTATATATATATATATATATAGCCGCTTTAGTCTCAATTATTCAGCTGATTTAAAACATTTTCTATGCATGTTTTGTTTTCTTCATATAATGATTGATAGTCTGATTTCCCAATGTTCCAGAGGTCAGTACTGACTGAGGTTTCCTTATCGCAGCCACAGAAGCTGGCTGAAGTGTTTCATTCGTGGGTCAGCTGAGCGGTCTCCTTCTTGCCATTAGCATTTTCCTGCTGCCCCAAACACACAAAGTCATTGCAAGAGCAAATTAAGGAGAAGCAGTTTCTGTTTAAGCACTGCAGAAGAATTAACTGCTTCCAAATATTCTGCATTTGGTATTCCAGCATGATACCAATTATCAAGAAATATCATAATTCAATTGCTTTTCAGCAGAGGATTAATTCTTTGGGTTGCTATGTGAGTTAACCCCCAAGAAACCAGCATTCCCTTGGGTTGGTCATACAGTAATTTGATAAAAAATCAACCTGATTAAGAGAAATACAGGTATTTTTAAGATTAATTAAAAGCATGGGGAGGGGGGGGAAGGAGAAAAATTTCATACCTGCAGCAACCTTATATACCCAGGTGTCATTCTCCGGAGAGGAATAACCATGATTTCTGAGTCTTCGTAGAGTTTCAACCCCTACAATTCTAGAAAACAGAAAACATTACTGAATCCCAGGGGTATTTTACAATTGACCTCTTAATGAAACATAGGATTAAGCCTAATGCAGTTTGCTACAGTGCCAAAAGCACCCCAAGGAACASAGAATGCAAACATTTCTTCCTCACCTGATGCTCTTTTGCCTCGAGCCCTTTCCATGCCTTAGGTCCTGGGGTATATAAAGCCCCCTCAGTTGCATAACCTGTCACATGGGATCCGTCTGCACTGCTTAGGTGTTGGCAGGGCTGGAACCATCCTGCCTGGGGCCAGGTATGTCTTGCAATATCGGAAAACTCTCTGGGAATGCCTAAAGCTCATTAAGAGAGCTGACCTCCTTAATAAGAAAAGGGCCTAAGCCTGCTTTATAGATAGCACTGGACATGGGAAAAGGAGGTCATTATAGCATTTTGTGTCACAGAGTGACAATGCAAATAGGATTGGATGGTGTTTATRTAACTTAAAGCATATATTTATACCCACAGGATAACCTAACTGGGAAGGAAGCTTAATGCAGCCATGACCCAAGTTGAAAGGCTGTGCTAATGTAACAGGGCTATTTGGAAGCACATTTAAAAATAAGTGCTTTCTTTTCTGATAGCATTCTCTTTTACTCAGCATTATGCACGGTCTTGTGCATTTTTCTACTGCTAGTTCTTTGAAACTAAAATACCTAATCTGATACTTACTGTTATTACCACTTTCTGTTAACTGTGATCTCTCTTCACTGTAGTGAGCTTGATTTCAGTTCTATTCCTGCAGTCATCTCG
Source organism: Malurus melanocephalus (assembly GCF_030028575.1). Lineage (NCBI taxonomy): Eukaryota > Metazoa > Chordata > Aves > Passeriformes > Maluridae > Malurus > Malurus melanocephalus. The sequence goes on from NW_026623238.1 coordinate 5,243,970, forward strand.
CACACAATGTGAAAAATGGTGGTAAAATATAATCTACAAAACCAATTTCTCCAGCTTTTGGCAGTGCCCATTGATAGATCATGCAAAGAAAGCTCTTTTATTCCATTATCAATATATGCACCCTTGAATATAGATATCGAGGCAGAATTTTACTCCAGTTGCAGTCCTGCTTCTAAACATGCAGGGTAAAAGTCTTCAGGTGTTGTAAATCAGTAAAACACCAATGTGCCCATTGAGCCCACACCAGTGTTCATGACAAGTGTTCCAGAGATCAGGGCTGACTTACATCCCTCGAGTCTCTGCTATGGCAGCCTAAAGATCTCTGAGAAACATTCCTACTGTAGGAGAGCAGGAAAATCTTTCTAGTTGGAGAAATACTCTATTCCAAGTATTCTGCAGGTATTCCACAATGATACCACTTCTCATAACTCACCATCCTTTCAGCAGGTGCCTAATTAAAGTTACATAAAGGAATGCTTCTGTTTTATTCTGAGGCTCTGGYTTATATAGTACACAGTGGGCAGTTCTCATTTTACTTTCACTGCATCATGTTTGTAGCACACCAACTCCCCTGGTACCAACAGAGCTATGTCTCATTGAAAAAAAAAAGAAAAAAAAAAGCTAACTTGAATTGAACTCATCCTATAGCATCAATCTAAATCATCATTGAATCATCATAGATGGCTTGGGTTGGAAAGCAACTCTAAAGGTCATCTCGTTCCCACTCTCCTGCCATGGGCAGCCACACCTTCCACTAGACCAAGTTGCTCCAAGCCCCATTCTACTTGGCCTTGACTATTTCTGGGCACTAAATGCAAGAGACTGGGAACCTGTTGATCTGTTGGCTCCTTTTTTTAATAATACGCAATTTTCACAGTGACCCCATGCTAAACCTTTTGCACTGTATCCCTTAGCTRAAAGAAATACTGCATTAACAGAAAGCAATCAGCAAAAAATGGGGAGCTGTATGAAGTGAACAGGAAGTTTATCAGTACCTGCCCAAAAGCATTTGAGATGAAAACCAATAGTATGAACAGTCAAATGCTTTTTTCTTGTTTCTCACTGTATGTCCCATGCCAGGTTTCCGAAACAATCAGGAGAGTGTCTGTGCTTGTTGCCCAGAGCAAGACAAGGATAATGCTGCAGAGTCTGCCTTTTTCTGGAAATACACAGAACACTGAGATTTTCCATTAAATTTCCAGCCTTGCTATGTTCAAAGGAAAGCCTCCTTACTGAAGTATCACAGTTTCAGGAGCTGCAAAATTTCTGCCATTTTGTGTGTAACTCTTTCCATTTGGAGAAGGGCAGTGAGATTCCAGTGACATGGTATTCAGAAAGAGAGAGCTTTCCCAACAAGKTTCTCTGTGAGGAAAATAAAAGGGAAAGGAAAATATGCCTTGGCTGACATGGCTGTCTTTAAAAAGAATCGCTTGGCCATACTCAACACAGCTGAGTTGTAGAATATTTTCAGTAATTGCAGGTGCTGCTGAAATTTGAATGACTTGCCCAAGGASTCTGAAAGAATATCCCTCTCAGTCTGTTTCAGGAGAACTTTGATCAAACAAGGGGTTGCCTCTTTTCCTTTTGAAGTCCAAGCCTCCGAGAATTAAGTGCTGACTGCCAGGACACAAAGAGGAACGTGCCCCTCCTAGGCAGGACAAAAAGGCCCAAAGACCTCTCTTGGCACAAGCCCAGGGATCCCATGTGCCCTGCAGACCACTCACTTCATTCATCTACTCACGCCTTCGCTGTGCGATGGAGGCACTGCTTTCTAACMGGCATCAAGCAGCTAAGAATGCAAGCGATATGCTGACATCCTCCCCAATATTAAAGACGAGGGATACTTTGAACTCAGCTGTCAATATTCACCACTTTGTGCTCTCTTTCCATTAGGAGGAGAAATCAATAATGAAATTACAAGTTCCTTTGCTGTAATCCAGTGCCTTTGCAACCAGCAAGGGCTCTTCCCTAAATGCAGCAGGAATAAACCAAAATAAATTAATTCTTTCCACGCCCTTAAAAGGCCCTTCTTGACTGGCAYTCCCCACAAAGCTTTCCGTGCTGCCAGTCAGCATGTCCCAACCTCTCCCCAGCATGGAGCAGGGACCCTCATGACAGCATCACCCACCTCAGCTCTGTGCCAGCAACAGGGAAAGCACAGCACACGAGCCCTGGCTCTTCTGGCAGATTTTGAAGCCTGTGCTGTTGACCACCCTGAGACAAATGCCTCAAATATTTAGACAGCAATCACTCCTGGACTTGTCAATTTGTCTGTGTGCCTCAGACTTGYTAGGTTCTCTTTCACAGGCTGCTTCTCTTGACAGCTGGACTTGATGATCTTAGAGGTCTTTTCCAGCTTTAAAAATTATATGATTCCCCCTTAATAAGGATCCTCTTTCAGATCCTTAAAATGTTTTTCTTATTTCCTATGCTCTATAAAATTATTCTTATTTACCAGCTCATTTTGCCACATACTTCCTAACATATTTATTTTTATCCTGACAAAAGGGCAGCTAAATCAACATTTCCCTATACCAGCTCTAGCATCAGAAATTTCTCTGCAGGAGAGGATTCCATATCACTTTCTTCTGCTTGTCAAGGTCATGAGACTGACCATGCGAGAGCAAGAATGTGACCACAAGGAAGGGATAATGCTGCCCCACGGGTGGCTGGGGTGAGCAGCCCTCAGTGCCAGGGGAAGGCAGCTGCACACCCGCAGACAGGAGGCTCTTGGCAGCCCCAAGGTGCCACATGTGCATGSTGATGGGCATCAGTTTGTTGTGACCCATCATGCGCTCAGAGGGTTGGGGCTGATGTCTCCACGTTATTGCCCCTACCTGAGGGGTACAGATGGCAGGCAGAACACTGCAGGGTACKGCTTACATCCAGTCACATTTCTGAACAATAAACTGTTTTGAAGCAAGACTCTCTGCTGCCTTTGAGGGCCATTAAACTTGATTTACTCAAGGCTCTCTATACTGATACAGGGACAGAATTTTAAAAGAGGATTTCCCATAAAGCATACACCATTTTCATTCTATACCTGGTGAACAATATGACATTTRGAAGTCATAATTTTGAAAACAATCCAGATATTTAACTAAAGAAGTGCTTTTCAAAATTCATCATCCTGAAGATGCATCCAGGGTGCAGGAATATGGGGCAGGTTTCTGAACCTACCCATGGTGTCCACAACACCCCTTTGTGCAGGATAGGAGTAAACATAAAGCCCTGTCACTGCAGGCAAATCAATAAAACAAACCATAGAAAGAAAACAAACCACCAAATCTTCCTCAACACCCAATCGTATGACTAATCCTGGGCTTTTTGATTTTAGCAGTTATTAGATCTGAGAGCACATCCTTGCAAATCATTATGTGCATTACTTAAAAATTAGAGCTAAGCTAAAAGTAATTTTGCCCAAAAAAAAGGTACCAGCTCTGTTGGAGTGACAGGACTGGGCACTGTCAGTTTATAGAAGGAAGAGCTAGTCCTGCCCCAAAGAGCCTACACCTGTGGGGAGGCAGATGGTTGCCACCTGCTGAAGGAGCACAGAGAAACAAAGAGAACATATAGCTTGGCATGTGAGGCAATGTTCTCAGCTCAATCACAGTCAGACTGTTTCCAAATTTTTGGAGGCGTTGCAGCAAAACACAGTGTAAAGGAGAGATGTGAAGGTGGTTAATGAATTTTAAGGTGGTAAGGGAGGCAAGGAACAGGAACAATGTTTTATTGTTGTGTTACACAGTAATATCTTTGCAAAGCACAAAATTAAGGAGATGTATTAGAATATGTTGATGACAGAAGTAGGAAAAGCCATCGATAAAAGAATACTGCAATGCTGTGTAGAGGAGCTGAGCCTTAGACTGCAGAGTTCAGTCCTCAAAGTCATGTAAGGTTATAGATACACAGCAGCAAGAGATTTGTGTAGCTGAGGCTCATGGAGTTACCAYTGAAGTAGTTTAAACCATTCATTTATTTCCTGCTGAGCACTGACTCCTGCACTTCCCACAGCCCCACTGCCGAGCAGTTAGTCCTGTGTTTGCAGCCTGCCTGCCCACAGTGCTTTGATGACATTGAGGGACAAAAGAATAGAAACTGACAAAAACATAACAGCAAAAGAATAGCAAAAAATCAAGTTCATTACTGCTATGGAGGAAGGAGAAATTCTTTCACAAAAACAAATTTTGTCAAAAAATGCTGCAATTTGTATGTGTTAGAAACTACAGGGGGAAAAAATCTGAAAGTATTTCCTAAGCAAAGGTAGCCAAGCTTTACTGTCGCTGGCAAAGTACAAAGGCACTGCTCCAGAGCTTACCTGGAACCCAATTCTGTCAAACAGGGCTGGATCTCTCTCACCTAACTCCAGATAAGGCTCACACAGATGCCTGCCTTGGACCTAGTTGCTCTAAATTCCCATTGTAATTTACCAGTTTTGAATGTTTATGTTAAGATCAGGGCAAGAAGYGACAACAGYAGAGTTGGTACAAACTGCACCCACAGATTACAGCAGGATACTTCAAAATGAAGATAACATGAATATTTTTAAGATGACCAAAACAATTTAAATGCATATATTACCAGATGAAGCAATGTTTGACCTCACAAAAGGAGGACCATGAAACCCTAACTCTCAGATACTGACAAGCAGTGAGGGTGTCCTTGAATGCTGATTTTTGTCTCACTCCCCAGTTACCGGATGTGGTAAACAGCCAAGCTTCATATCCCCTCACTCACTATAGGTCTTCACAGAGGGAAAGCAACACTGGTAACATTCAGTGGCCATAGAAAAACCAATACATGAGAAGGACTGAATTCAAGGCTTTGCATAAACAGTTCCTACCTGACCTGACATGCAACTACAGCATCTTTGGGGGAATGATCTCCAGTGTCCCAGCACAGTCATTGGCCTACAGAACTGACAGCTACTGATCACGAGCCATTATTTGGATGAGCAAACTTGCTGTCATCTTTTCTCTAGCTCAGATGTGTAGTAATATCRATGTATTTATTCCTTTCACAACTGAAAAACAAAATTTAAAAAAACCCTGCAAACAAAAAACAACCCAAACYTAGGAATAGAAATAATGGGCATTAACAGAGATACAGGATCTTGAAGGTCTGAAGACCTTAATGGAAGCTAGCACCTTTTGAAAAGGTGCTGCTACACTCATGCCAACCACTGGATATTTGAGTCCATCTTAAYACTTTGTACAATTTTGCAGAATCTGTAGGTTGAAATGCAACAGAAAACTGTTCTAGCAGATATGGGTGGGGAGAAACTTGCCTGCCTCTGCAAGACATTGCATCACAGTTAATTCACATTAAGTCRTATTAATCCCTGTTGTCTCACTTAATACACACTCCTGGAGAGTTAGTCCAGTTGTAAATGCATAGCAGAATTGCAACTCTTTTTGAAGTAACAGCTTTATGCCTCGCTTCTTCTGCTCTGGGTTCAGAGGTCAACCAGCACAACATCCTATGACAGAATCTGCAAAACTTGTCCTGGTGTGCTCACTGAACTGGGTGCATAGTGGTGGACAGATTTATCTATAGCCATTCTTCTGGGAAGGCTCACAYCTGGCAGCAGTGGACAGATTTCCAGCAGAGGTCCAGAGTTCCAGTTAACCCTGGAAACAGCTGTTAGCAGAGTTYCCTTTTTCTCCCAAGTGCAGTGCCCTGTCCTGCTGTGTCCCAGTACTCAGAGCATGCATTCCTCCTCAAGCAAGGAAGTGCTCTGAAGGACYTGCAGTGCAGTCCTGACAGCTTGGGAAGAAGGTGGGTGTCATCCTTTAACATAAAGCCAGTTTTCTGCTACCAGGGCACTGCCAATCTGACATGGGAAGCCGGTGGCAGTCCTGTGGATCCATCTGGATACATGAGCTGCAGGACACATCACTATAAAGAGAACTCCTCTGTGTGTGCATTTAGCTGTTATTAATCCATGACAGAACATGATTTGTTGCTCTAAAGGAGTGACATACAGTGGCTGCCATTTTGCACAGAAACAAGGCATTAGGCTCTTTCCTGTGAACAGCCTGCAATTTCCCTTCTGTTTCAGAGCACAGAGGAGCGAGCTTGTTAAGGAGCAAGGCATGTTCTCTCATGCTGTTCTASTCCCCAGAGTCCTCTAAAATGGGTATCTACATCAAGACACCCACCAGCTACTGGCTCCTGTGCCAGGCTGAACATGTGTTCCTGGCCGGCCATGCTCAGTGGGTGTTTTACACTGTGAGAGCTGGTATGAGAAATTTATTACAATCTGTGATGAGAAYCCCTCATGTTGTGTCCTTTGCTGCTTCTATGGCTGACGAAACTAAAAGTTGGGCTGTCACATCCCATGTCCTCATGGGCATTCCTCATTCCATCTGCAGGGCCTTCCAAATCATACAAGGTTTCATCACAGTACCCCAGACACCTTCTGCACCTTGATACAGTGTATGTTATCCTGACCTGTGTAACTATAGCAGCCTGCACATACACTCACAGCCCAGAGCTTTTGGAATTTGAATTTGTTTGTAAAAGGTTGGACAAATCATTCCCAAAAGTGCTGGATTGCTGCTGGGAAATCTTCTCCTAAGTAAAACTGTGCCCATGAGCAGATGCATATTCAACCAACTATTCCAACTATTGCACAGGGCTCTTTCTCCTTGTGTATGCCCTACATGACTACCATGCTACACACATGCCAAGACCCTGAGGGTCACACAAGTGAGAGAGCTTAGGAAGCAGCCTTCTGACATGCAATTCCAGAATTGCAGGTATTTGGGTTTGGCAGATGAGCACTGGAGGCCATGAGATCCCCTAGGATGCCTGTGAATGACTGGACGGCTTGCAAAGAACTGCTGTATTTTGTGTGAGTGAACCACCCTAACATACAGCACGCTGTGCTTTTCTGTAACTTAGGGACACATTTCATTTGTTTCAGAGCACAGCTCCAGTGTCAAATTATAGCCACAGTGGGGATATCTGGGGTGCCTGGACTCTGGAATACRAAACRATTCATTCTAAGAAGACACAGAMACATTCAAAGCATGACCACAACTTYRGTTCTAATTCTAAAGCACTGAAGTACAACAGAAGTACACAACTTCAGCCAATCATTTCATTGGTACCTCTCTGTTTCTTTCAAATAAAATTTTCACAGTCAAAATGTCTAAGTTATAATATTCCATATGGCTTTACAAATGGTGAGTCAAGAATTCAACAAAAGCACCTGTTCCACCTTCTAAACAATCCTGTACAATCTTCTTGTTGGAAGGGCTGGAACTTGTTCTACATGTGATCAGTTAAAATGAATGTAGAGCTATTTTCAAAGYRCAGAATTTTACTGAYGGTTACCATTCCTGAACTAGAAAATGTGTCTAAACATCCAGGGGTTCTGAAGTCTTCTGCAGKGGTCTCCTAGAAAATTTTCTACATTTAGTCCAATGGATATCTAGCTCTGTAATATCCAAAAATGGTTTCTGATTTAGAAACTGCAAMTGTTTTGATTCATCCTGAATATATTTTGCAGTATGCCAAGTCTCCAATGGAACAGGCTAGCAAATTAGTCCACCAGACAAGGTCTGTAAATTCTGTTGTAAGACTCTAAACTGAAATATAAGAAGATACAAATTACTTGAGTTTTCCAAGAATGACAGAAAACCCTTCAAGGCTTTAAATTAAATAACGTAGCTTTAGTTGGAACCTTGCTAGCTGAATTCCTATTCTTGAATGCTTTCTGGTATATTCGCTTGTTTTGGTTCCTCACAGTTGCCTTCACATTGCTGATTGCACATGGCTCCCGTTCCTTACTGTTTGCYTTCCAATTTAAATGTTCTAATCCCTTAAACAGGCTTCTATTATTTCTGGCATGGCATTGTGCCAGCACAGTTGTGGCTATTTAACACTACTGGTAGTTTATTTTTAGGCATAATCCTGTGTAAAGGTACATCTTACATTGTGAACTCTCTAGCTGAACASTGCAGGATTCTTTCAACTTAAGAAGAGGGTATAAAGATCTATGCAATAAATACAAAATAAAGCATGGCAAATACATTAATCCAAAGAGCACCACTTCTATAACATTTATTTTTTTTTCACTAGGTGCTTTTTATTCTGATGAAGTGTTGTGGATGTCTGACTGTGAGGCCAAGCTGAAATTACWAGAACAGAATTCAAATTACCTAGGAGTGGAAAGTAAAATGAAGGTGAGAGCAGYGAGCATTTGCACTTAAGTATGACCCACTGGACTTAGCACAGAGTTCTCTCTTCAGAGATCACATTTCCCAGGGCACAACCCTAACAGCTCCCTAGGACCAGCTGGAATTCACCTWAGAGCTCTAAACCAGCTGAAGGATGAAACAGCACCACTGCGAGATGTAGCGTGTAATCTCTCCCTGGGAATCATCTGTGTCAGGGGATGGAGAGTGGGGAAATGGCAAATTTTTACAAAGGATTCCAGGGGTGATMTGAGGAACTACACATGAGTGAACATGATGTCCTTGATCAGCAAATCAGTAGSAGCCACTGCAAGGAACAGAATGAACAGACACATGGAAAAAATATATTGAGAAGCAGTCCATTAAGCATCTGAAAAGGGAAGACACACTTCACAGGCATACTGGCATTTTTTTCTTTTTCTGAGGAATTGGGAAATAAGCAGAGAAGGTGTATTAAAGTGCATTTTTAAAATTAAATGGAGAAAAAGTCCTTAAAAAGCAAGCTTCATGGGGTAAGGAGATCCTCATTTGAATAAACAAGCAATTAAAAAATATGAAAGAAAAAGCAGGAATGCAGTTTTCCCACTGGGAAGGAAGTCACCAACACAATCCTATGGGACCTTTTGCCAGGATTTGTGCTGCTCAGCAAAGTCTTAAATGACCTGGAAAAGGTGATGAATAATGGGAGAACAGAGACTGCTGATTCCATTACAGTTATCACAGGGATTAAAATCAAAAGCTGACCGTGCAAAGCTGCAGAAAAACACTATGATCATGGACAACTTGAGACAAAATGGCAGATGAAATTCCATGTAGCACATTGTAAAATGGTGGACATAATTATGTAAACTGATAAGGTCTGTACATGAATTAAAAAAAAAAAAAATCCATGAAGATGTCACCTCCATACCCAGTAAGGGGTCAAAAAAGCAACCAAATTGTTTGGAAAGGACTGGAAAACAAGCCAAAACACACTTTGAAAATGTGTAATGAAAAAGCATTTTTAATAACATTGGCAGTTTTTGTTCCCTCATATTTGAAAGGATGAACCACAGTTAGAAAACTTACAGGAAAGGGCAAAAATATACAAAGRTGAGTAGGAAAACTTTCTTTATGAAGAATCTGCAAACAGGCTCTTCAAGTTGCATGTGTCCTTCTACTCTTCTTCCCTCCTTCCTCTGCACAGAGTTCTCTGCCCCTCATGTTACTGTGAGAGTACTTGTTATCAAAACTTCCAGTCTTCCCAGGCAAATCAAAGGGTCAAAACACAACCTGTTGGGATTTTCTCTAACTCAAGAGTTAGATGGAGGGCTTATTCCATCTTCCTATATTCCTTTTCCAAAGGCAGGAACTGAATATGAATTCACTTCACTAATACACAAAAGTTTWWAAAAAAATAATCCTTTGAGGTTTTACCTGTTTCCTGCATTACAGCCTTGTCAACAAGGTTTTTAATGGCTATCACACATTGACTTCTCCAGTTTGGAGGCAGAGGCTGTTTTCAGGGCAGAGTTTCTCTGTGAATTAAGAACTGTTAAATAACTGTTAAGTTACTTTCAGAGCCGACTGTAAACTCCTCCCACTTCACAGCTTATAGAAATCTCAGCCCTCTGCTTTTCCCTGATGGTGAGGTGGTACTACTCTTTAAGCATGTTTCACTCTTACCTCTCACATACAGGAAGCTGGAGTCAACTTTATTTGGAAACTGGAGCAGAGGTACCACAATTATCAGGGGGTGCACATGCCCTGACTGCTTCATCTTAAAATTTACCTCTGAGCAGTTTTGAGTCTGATGGAAAATCACTCCAACTGAAGAGATGTATTCATGGATTCCCACTCATTTGAGGGGACAGATACTCAGTTACTGAGAAACACACTGTTCAGTCCTTGAATCATACCTATTCAACCTGTGCAGCTCAGTTCAGGAGTGGGATTGATGGGCTGTGGGCGGAAGCTGCCCTTTGTACAGGCTCTACAAAGACCTTCCATGAGATACAGATCARTACATTCCCATGAACTTGTACACAAAAGCCTTTCCCTGCTAGACATGATTTGTTTTTACACTGTCTTTATAAAAGAGTCCAATTATACAGATTACACAGATTTCTCCTTTGCTTGGTTCCCTACAGCCTGAAGCACTCATCTTCATTAACTTAGTGTCACATATTCTTGTGAGCACCAGAAACCCAATGAAAGGCTGAGAGTAGCACTGTAGAAAGAAGATTGCTAGTCACTATAAAAATGCAAAGCACAACCAAGAGAGGGTGCTTTAATTTCAGACAGACAGCTGTAAAATTGCTTAGCAAAGATAGTTGAAAATTTGCTTGTACTTGTTCCCAATTGCAATGCAGAGGTGAATGGCTGTGTGCTGATAAAGCCATCTGTCTTGTGGGTGCCTGGAGGAAGCTTCTGCACCAAAGCAATATTGCCAGTTTTACAGTTAATATCCTGGTGCACAATACTCTTGAACTGAGAGCTGGATTGCAGACATTTCCGCTGCCTTAGGGCATCCCAGAGCACAGCATGCCGGGTTGTAATGACTTGCTCAAAAGCACAGACTGCTGGATTGGGAAAGGGGATGAGTAATGCTGTAGGACATAATGCATTGCAAGCACACCATTCTATGCACTGAGGTGGTATTCAGGTCCATGGACTCAGATTTGGACCCRAAGAACAGAAAGAACAACTGTCAGTAGAATGCTTTTGTTGAGTAGGTTTTTCAGGTAGAACACATAGCCTGAGTGCTGCTTTTGGCTGAGGTAGGGTTAATTCACAGTAGCTGCTGTGGGGYTGTTTTGGATTTGTGCTGAAAACAGGGTTGATAATTGTACTGGGTTTGTACTGGGTCAGGTTTTAGTAGTGCAGGGGTTTCTATGAGAAGCTGCTAGAACATTCCCCCATGTCCAGCAGAGCCAATGCCAGCTCCAAGATGACCCACTGCTGGCCAAGGCAGAGCCAAACAGATAAGGCAGAGCCTCTGTGATAATTTATTTAAGAAGGAAAAAAAGTTATTGCACAGTTATAATTCCAGCCAGAGAGGAGCAGGATGAGAACATGCAAGAGAAACAGCTCTGCAGACACCCAAGTCTGTGTAGTCAGTGCAGAAGGAGGGKCAGGGGATGCTCCAGGCTCTGGAGCTGAGATTCCCCTGCAGCCCCTGGTGCAGCCCATGGAGAACYCCAGGAATGCAGAGATCCACCTGCAGCTCCTGGAGGAGCCCCTGCCAGAGCAGGGGGATGCCTGAGAGGAGGCTGTGACCCAGTGGGAGGCCCGTGCTGGAGCAGGGTCCTGGCAGGGACCTGCAGACCTGTGGAGAGAGGAGCCCATGCTGGAGCAGGAACTTGTGACCCCATGGGGSWCCCACACTGGAACGGGCTGTGCCTGAAGGACTGCACCCTGTGGAASAGTGACCCTGATGTAGCACTTTGTGRAGAACTGTTACCTGGGGGATGGACTCACTAGAGAAGTTCATGGGAGAACTAYCTCCTGTGRGGGAACCCCAGGCTGGAGAAGGGGAAGGATTCCTCTCCCTGAGCAGTACAAAAGAACACTGTACAAAACAACTGTGATTGACACCGGTAATTCCTGTGATAGCCTTGGACAACTGGAGCTGCAGCAGCTCTAGGCTGACATAGATGATCCGTAGTTATTATTCAAAAGACTAATGATCCTCTTAGAAATACTTGCTCAACGTCATCTCACCTTTGTGACTTTTACCTCTCAAGTTTTCCACTGTTCTCATTTGAAAATGCAGGTCTCAGGTTTACCCACGAGAACGCTGTCCAGCACAGAGCAGAATGGGTCTGTGGGTCACCACTGTAACCTACAAGGGAAAAGCTACACGGCTGTTTCCTTCCCTCCTGTTCACACCACCCCAGCAAGCCACCGTGGCCAGCTGCTTCCCRGGACCTGCCCATGTTCAAATTCTAACATGGTGGAACCTGCAAGGATGTTTGAGACCACTTTGCAAGGCCTTGCAAATGATGGAAAAAGTAGATGGAGAGGGGACTTTCAGAAACCCAGCAGTCAGCAAAGTCTTTGTGCCTCAGGAAGCCTGATTAGGATATCTGAACTGTTTTTGGCTTGATATTGAACTTTGATGTTTTTTTGCTTATGCATAGAGGAATCAGACTGAAAGAAAGGATTTCGACAAATACGCTGCTTTTTTGCCCCTAAGAGTTCCAGTGGAGTTAAGGAACCTCTTGGAATCCTGCAAGAYGTTCTATATCAGCAGTGAGCCAGTTTTTCTGCTTCCCCCAAAACATACTTTAAACCACAATTTTACTGTGTTTTTTTTTGCACCGTATCTTTAGTCTGGATTCTTATCCTTATCTAAGAAACATTCAAAGTTTATTTTTGTAAAAAAATGAAGAAATACTTATTGACAACTACTACATCTAGTGCCATATGACTTTCTGATCAAAACAAAAGGAGCATGTAATAAATACATGTTAAATACATTAGAAATCCACTAGATTATTTTAGTTTTCTGTTTTCAAAAAAATAGGTAAAAATAGGGAATCATGACTGAATAATGTTATTTCTCTTTTAATCCCATAAAGGTCAGTACTAGAACTTGACATGCTCAGCATTTTTACTGATGATCTGGAAGAAAGCATCTAATCATTGCTGGTAAAATTTGCAGATGTCACCAAGATTAGCAGATAGTCAATACTAATGAAAGCAGTACAGGCACACAAAATGATCCATCATTTACTATACTAGAAATAGTTGAAAAAAAAAATTAAGGTTGATACAGCCAAACAAAAAGACAAACATTTATGAACAATTATGGAACCAAAAACTAAATCCTAGAAAGGAATACATTTCAAGAGTACTTATCTACTACTAAAAATCATTTAACATGGACTTCCTATATAATCCAATGGTAAGAAGTTGATCCAAAACCAATGTAACAGTGAGTACAAAAGTTGATACCACTGAGATTTTAAATGACATTCTATGCTCAGTTCCAGCACACTTGTTTCCTCAATGGTGGGAAAAAAATGGAGATAATGTATGAGAGAGCCAAAAAATCAAGTTGGAGGCTATGGAAAACACCTTAAATCCAGTAATTTAAAGAGATGATACTTAGGGTGTCAAGAAGAAAGTTGCCTTGTTGCTCAATTACAGTGCTCAAAAACTTTCCCAGACAGAAAATAGCAGCTAGTAAGGGACTACTTAATCTAGTTAAGAAAAGCATACCAAGAACTAATGGCTGAAAGGTAAATCCAGACAAATTCAAATTTAAAATAAGGCAACTGATTGTAAGCATGAAAGTGATTGAGTACTGACATAAATGCCTAAGGAAGGGGCTAAGTCTTCATTTCTTGATGTCTTTAAATCAAGCTGTCCTGCCTCTGCACACAACTTGCTTTAGCAAAAACTACAAATCGTGCTTTTGCCAGACTGGTCTTTGCCCTGAAGTAAAGGGAAAATTTATGACCAGGGATCTATACGTGGTCAGAGAAGATAATCTCATGTCCTTTTCAGTCTTATCCTCCAGAAATCTATCAATTTACTGAATGAATAYATAGAAAAACCTTTGTGACTGACTTTTGCCATATGGATAACAATGTGATCCATAGCAGATTGTAAATCATACAGTAATAAATATATGTCAGAAGCCATCAAGATGAATATATTCTTGCAATGCCTTCTAATTTAGAATTATTTAATATTTTACACAACAATTTTATTTTGGGTAATTGAATTAAGGTGAAAGGGTTAAGCAGACAGGCTAATGAAATACTGTGCCATGTACTTAGTTTAATGTGGTTGGAAAAATCAATGAACTTTGGTCTATCAGTTTGGAATCACAGATTTAATTGAATCACATGTCAAGTACTTTAAACTGCTTACCAATGTAAATAGAATCCAGCACTATAGTCATGGTAATAAGCCAAGCTGCTTTCCCCAAATTCCAATCAGATTTGAACATGACCTTCATTTCAAACTCCCACACGCCAGACAGAGATCAAACACTTGTCATTATGTCTACAGAGTTCAGTGATTGCTCCTGTGATTCTGAAAAGAACATATTTGCTATTGACTCCTTCTCTAGAATGCAGGTAATGGCTGATCAGTTTGATACTCCTAGCAATGGTTACTCTCTCTTTGTGCATTTATAGTCAYTTCCAGTTGATTGGGGTCACTGGGAGAAGGAATGAAGCAAGCTTTTACTGTCTGCCTGAGAAGTGGTGGAGGCTGCCTTTGTGCATGATCACATGAAGGAACAAGAAGAGCAGAAGCATCTCCTCAGTTAGTGCTGGGTGAATTCCAGGTACAGCTCCTCACTCTTTCCTTTTACCACTCCCAGGCAGTAACTTCCCAAGACATGAAAGCATCAAGGACAGGGTCACAGTCCTGTCCAAGCTGGAAGAGCTTGCCACAGTCAGATCAGCACCAGGAGTAGGTGATGTTTTAGTCATATAATATGCACATTCCTGTCCTTTTCTCAGACGCAGTAAATGATGCTTTGTTCATTCCTTTTTTAACAAGATCCAGATGCCTGCAATGCAGATGTTTTCATGACTTGCCTATTTATGCTTCCATCCCAGTCAACATAAAGCCCTAAGTTCTCCCACTGGTACTATTGTCTAGCAGCAATCAGTTATACTGGGCTATTTAATCCCAGTGATTAGAAAGTTCTTTAGGATAGGCAGCTCAGATGGTAAAAGCTACTCTGTAGGCATCTGAAGTCAGGAGCAATGAATCCCACCACACACGTCTCCAAGCTCTCCTTACCAAGCTGCAGAAGAACACTGCCTCCAAAGCACATCCTGGGGAAAACCTGGTCCCTGTTTTACCAAGCTGATCATGTGTGTGACGTAAAATTATGAAGCCTTGCTCTCCATTGTAGGTAAAACTAGTACATTTYCCGAGCACACTATCATCTCAGACCGGGTAGGAACTGGCTGTGCTGGTGTTGTGCCACAGGGCAAATCCTGCATCAAACTGCTACTTGTTTAGGAAAGGAGAAAACAGGGGAGGAAACAGGGAGATTGATGTGGGAGTACATGGCCAGTAAGGCAACATCAGTCAGCACAGTAGGCAGTTGTCCTAGCACAATACTGACCAGGTTATGGCCAAGGTTTTGAGCAGCATCACAGCAAAAGAGAGCTTTAAATAAGGAAAGGWAGACAATGGAAAGATTGCTCTGCAGACTTGTGGAAAGCACTGTGGCAAAAAAGCACAAATGTGTATATCTGAAGGTATGGCAAATGGGTGATGGAACTTAATGCCAGAGGCTCACAGGGATGAAGGAATCATCTGTGCACTGAATGAGAGATGGAGAACCCTAGTAAAGAACTTGAAAGTGAAGAAAAGCAGCCCCTACTTGATGCAGCCTACAGCAGCCTAGAGTAGATGCAAAATAAAAGTATTGAACCAAAGATTCTTTATGTTTTTTGTGTACTGCTCTTCAATCTTAGATTATGTTTTTGTTTTTTTTTTTCCATTATGTATCCTAAAACAGAATGTRGTCTTGCATAATGTAAAAGAGAACTACAGCTTCCTTATACACTTTACCAGAATATGCAGTTCACTAAAATGACTGCAGACTATTAATTCTACTATGTCAAGCATTCAGCTTGGAGAACATCCTTATTAAAGGGATACATTTGACCTTCATTGACTATGGTGCATATGCACAGCGTTCAAATAATCATAGAATATATAGCTTTTTCCTAGATCCCTAGAGATAGGAAACAAATAAAGCATCTCTAAATTTCTGCTTTTTCTTTATACATATGTCCCCCCTCCCCTTAGTCCTGCATATATCTAACAGTTTAGAACAAGCAAAATTTACTCAGATACAATGCAGAGGATAAAACAGTAAACAGTGAATCTTAATTAGCTGCATAAACATGTGCAGTACAGCCCTCCTTAGGAGCAATCTAAGGCAGAAGCAATTAACTACAAAACCTGCATAGCTATAACCTGAGCTTTCCCAAAATATGAAATATAATACATTTTCCCAATCATATAAATCGCCATCTTTTGCACTTTGTTATTATGCCCAACGTGTAGCATACTGTACATGTATAACACACACCTCTTTCCACTCTATGTTTGTGAACTGGTTTTATGATATACATGGTTGTCCTAGGTTAGCTGAGTATTGTATTCCTATCATCTGCTTATGTTAGAGGAAAGTTMAACAACCCTTCTGTAACTATACATGATAGTCGAGACTGCTCTGGTTTGTTTGGTGATGTTCCTCCCTTCAAGGACAATGGGAGGGAAAGGGACAAGACACAGACTCTTTTTTTTTCTGGGGAGGCTCTCTCTCGGGATCAGCGGTGGAAAAAGAAGCTGCTCTTCCTGGGACTGCTCCTTTTTCTGCTTTCTTTGGACTTGTTTTTCCTCGAATTTGTTTTCCCTCTTCGTCATCTGAGAATTGGAGGATTCTCGTGGCACGGCAGGGAGAAAAATCCTTCAGTGAACTATYGGAGAGAGACTCTGTCGAACCCCTCTGGGGGCCCGGAGGGGAAGSTACTCCCAGGAGGGAAGAGAAAGGCTTTGGGATCTAACAGCTGATTCCACAGGTTTTTCTTCTTTGTGTTTATATAATTTTTAAATAAATAGGTTTTTTTTCTCCCTTTTCTTTTCACTTTCCTCTCTGTGGAAAAGGTTGCCTCTAGGACCYGGGTGGAGAAAAGAGAGGGGGAAGGGGGTTTGCTGGAACTTGGGAGTGTTTTGCTCCCATTGAATTAATTCAAACCACAACAATGGTATTACTGTGAGAAGTAAGTTTTCGTTGGTGAAAGCTTAAAAATCTGCCTTCATGCTACCATTCACTTTTTTTGTTCCTTGTGTTTTTTGTTTTTTTTTTTTTTTAAAGTCTTTTTCCCCTCAAAGTCATTTCAGTTTTTTTTTTTTTTTTCTTTTTCCCCCTCAAAGTCATTTCAGAGATTCAGTCTATTAAGTAAAAACTCCCTACACTGGTGTAGGAGAGAAAAGCCAGCTGTCATAGAAAACGCATTAAGGAATTTATAACCCTACATGACTGTAAAGCACTACATAAAATATTACACCAATTACAAAGCAGTAAAAATCTCTAACATTAGAGATTGATTCCTATATTACATATCCATGAAAGAGAAAAATTAAGGTCTTATAGGCAATTTTAAGAATAAAACATGTCCCTATACGTAGAGATAATGGCTTTGAACTCATACCCTTGCATACAAGCACAGTGACCAACTCATTCATAACTACAGATGCCTGAAACAATTTCAGCCTCTGTGATCTTCCTTGTACTTGTATGGGACCACTGCCTCCCAGAGACTGATTTCTCTCTGATTGTGCTGCTGCTCCTCACTTACTGTGCATTTTTCAATTATGTGCACTAGTAGTTAACCCTTGAACWCATATAGAGGTTACTATCCCGTTGATCCTTAAATTCTTCCTACTTTTGGAGTCTTTTAAACCCAAAGTTTTAAAGCTCAGACTTCAATGAAATTTGAAATATGCTGATAATAGTGTGTGTACAGCTCAGCCTTAAGTATTCTAAAGTAAAATCCACTTTAAAAACTTTCCCGTATTTCAGAAATTCCACATGATGCAGGATATTCATTAAACGGAATGATGCTTAAGAAGTTAAAATTCAAGGCCATCTCCTATGCCATTCTTAAGTTTAATAGGAGAATCTTAAGGGATAAATGTTTCATTGTTGCGTTGAAGGAGCCATGTATAGCGAAGTTATAGTGAGCAATGTATAGCGAAATGACAAACACAACATTCACTGGTGAAAATTAATTAAATTTTTTCAGTTTTCATATCTCAGCCATGTTACACCACTGCTCAAATAAACCTGAAAAGGTGTATGGAGATTGAGCACCATTTCTTTTAGACCAGCAGTGCAGAAAAGTGACCAGGTATTAAAATCATGATGTATGAAATWGTTTTGACTGCAAACAGGATGTCAAACGTGGAACCCCTGCCATTTTTGGTACACTGCCTAATTTATATTATGAGTAGTGTCCATTTCTTTTGCTTTTAAACTAGATCTCTATGCTGTGCTCTTTTGTGCACTGCTCTTAGGTGTCCTTATGCATGTCGCAGTTCAGCACACCATTGTCTGGCGCATTCGTTTCAGAAACAAATACACTTTTACACAGTTGCATTTATCTACAATGGCAATCTACAATTCATCTGCTTGAATTTGGTCCAATTTTCCAAACTCTTTAGCATGCTTTATCCTCTTCATAATCCCTGTTAGTGCATAGTGGCAGGCTTGGTACGTGTAAGATTCAGCTCCTATCGCAGGTCATTTGCAAAGACATCAGATACCACTGACAAAATGGCCACGCTCAGAAATTGCTCCCAGGCTCGCTTTGCTGGGGCCAGCTGATTGCTGCACAGAATCTAAGGCTCTTACAGTGGTAAAAGCAACGGGCAAAAAGTAAGACTGAAAGTAATCTTTTCTTCATTATTACCTAATTCAAGCAAAGTACATTTTTGACCTGTGAAATTTTACTCACATTCTGGAACAGAACAAAATTTTACCTGGCTTGAGCAGTGAGGCTGAACCAGATGACCCCACTGTGGTCCCTTCCAACCTTACCCATTCCATGATTCTGTGAAAATATTTCTGTTTGGCAAAGATAGCAAAATCTGCTCATCTACATGCAGCTGTTTAGAATTCAGCTGAATTTTAAAAATCAGTTTAATATGTGGTCTGGTGAAAAGTATCTGCGTCATAGTATGGCGGGACTGGAACTTGATGATCTTCATGTCCCTTCCAACTCAAACCATTCTATGATTATGATAAATGGCCAAGCACTGAAAGAGAAATAATAARTAAGAGAAATTGAAGCAATAAACGAAGCTGTGACATGAGTGCATGAGTGCTTGCGAGATGAGTGTGTGAATGTGCAGTAGTGTGTTCCAGCATGCACCAGCTGGTGCACAGGACAGCCTCAGAGCAGGTAAGAGGGCCCAGGATCCAGGCAGGGATAGGAAAGCAGCTGTCCTACTATTCAAGGCATCAAAGGGCTGTGTAGTCAGCCATGGGAGTGTTGTGAGTGTGTGTGTCCCTGAGATAGGCGCTGAAGCATTGCTACCACCTGAATCTGGAAATGTGGAAACTGAGGTCACCCACACTGACATCCAGATTTCCAGGTACTCCATCCTAGGATCCAGTGGACAAGCAGGAGGAATCGCCGAGTCCTGGGCTCTACCCAAGGCAGCAGCCTTATAACGTCCCTCAGCAGAGTCCCTCAAGTATAAGGAAATGAAAGACTCTACAGTTATTTTTGTGGTCCCTATTTGATCTCTTTTGCGTTTGTGTTTCAAAAGTCTGTCTTTAATTACATGACTTCATTTATTATTTTATATTCAGTGTTTAGGACAGATGATGTTTACCTAATGAATTGCTGTGTATCCTTTTTTGCAGTTCCTAAGCCT
This sequence comes from Malurus melanocephalus, assembly GCF_030028575.1. Classification (NCBI taxonomy): domain Eukaryota; kingdom Metazoa; phylum Chordata; class Aves; order Passeriformes; family Maluridae; genus Malurus; species Malurus melanocephalus. The sequence goes on from NW_026623238.1 coordinate 5,263,586, forward strand.
CATTTACTCTCTGACACTCCAGCCTTAAACAGAAGATGAAGTGTCTCATTTCCCATGAGTCAGTAGAGAGCACCTAGGTGCTTCACATTCAGGTGATGTTTTCTTCTTTTTCCAGATGTGGGACTGAGGCACACAGGATCTCAGTGTAAAGTCACAGCTACAGTTCAATACCTCTGTGTTAACAATCCAGGAGAATTAAAAGAGAGGAYACGCTACAAGTTTCCCCTCTGCAAAGTCTGGTTTATATACCTTTCCTAGCAGATACAGACCAAACTCAAGTTCTTCAGAGCTGCAAAGCTCCCTTAGCAATGAGACTGGTTTTTCCGCACCTATAATCATTTGGTGTATCACCAAACCCTTTTAATTTCTTCAATTAATGAGAAAGAGGTATGATTCTATTTTTATTATGAATTTTGAGCATCACCAAACCAATGCCTTGCTACAGGATACATCAGGCAATAAAATAAAAAAGAAAATAACAAAGCAAAAAAATCCTGCAATGTTTATATAGTCTCATCAGTAGTATACCTGCAAGCACTCCTCCATGGTGGAGAAGTTAAATATGTTGGCCCTATCTTATTGATGACAAAGCTAACAAACCTAGAAATGAGACATGGTTCATCTGATCAGATGAATAATACAGCTGAGAGAAGACCCTCTCACAAAACACTTTTTTCTTCACGATTCCAAAACATTTTACAGCCATGGATATTATTTACTTCATTATGTACAATTGCAGAAATATTACACAGCAGTAGACAGATTACACAGTAATCAGTTAGAGAGAACCCAAWCCCATAACTCTGCAGTGAAACCCATTGGATTGTAACAGGCTGAGCCATGGAGAAGTTCTGAAAACACCAKCCAAGTTACGCGTAACTCCAAATACAACCTACATGACCCACGAGTAGAAATGCATCTATTTCCACAATTTAATAGTTTATTCAGCAAAAATACATTCCTCAGACAATATCATTGCTTAGGTTTAAATACAAAAAATATAGTTCTGTTTTCCAGGGAAGCAGATATACAAAAACGTCAAGAAATATAATTTCCAGAAAGGAACAATACATTTACAAACAAAAAAGATAATAAATACTATGCTTCCTTAACAAAATACCTGATAGAGACTTAATAATTCCAGTTAAGTCCCTTATCCTGAAGTGAAATGTACATCTCAATGCATTGGAAGTCTTGAGCCACACTCTTGACCAACAATCACAAATGTCACACTGCAGTTACACACCTTCATTGTCTTCTGGAGTTTGCAACACCTAAAAAGAATCCATTTACCTGAAGGTGTAGAAAGTGTATTGACACTGCTCTTCCTGAACAATTGCTACTCTGTTAAGAGTTTGTACAACAAATTTTAATCCTGTGCATATGGACATAGCGGCAAGGTTTTATTTCCTGTTCTTCACAGGAAGGATATCTGTAATCCAGTAGTGAAACAGAGATGTGGCTACCTTGGCATGATCTGAAACAAAGAAAACACATTCCTCCTGAAATACCTTCATGACATTTCTGAGCGCTGAGAGAAAGGTTTGTGCGAAAATATGTTTCCATTCAATATTAACATTTCTGTAAAATCAGAGCATATATTGGAGCTTGAAACTGATACATATGTATTTCTATAGAAGCAGGTGCATTTTATTTTAGGAGTTCAGTCATTTGTATGAGAAAAAATTTTGTTCCTACACTCTGAAATGTCCTATTTGTTATGATYCAGTAATTCAGAAAAAATGAGATTGAAATGACATGATTATACGGGCAAGGCTTCTTTCTGTCTGGAGAGTAATTTCACACATCATTATTTAACTTACAGTAGTACCTAGAAGCCCCAGTTTAGAATGAGTCATATGGTACAGATAGCTGCATTAAAGCCTCAAAATGCTATGGCTTCTGTCTTAATTCAAAGATTACTTATGTGGCTGTAYTGATACTTAATGACAGAACTTTCTGCAGTACTTATCACATAATAATCATGTTTAAGATGATTCTGTAAGATTATGCTAATACAGTTTTCAATTTTCTTTTCCTTTTCTTTAAAYACCCTTTCATTCAAAAAAAAGAAAAAAAGAAGTGTAAATTCARTCATTTTAAGGCCTCTGTATTATCCAGTCTCTGACTGCTGGCACACAGTAACTGCATTACTTCTGGTCTGCAAAACGTGCATCCCTCTGCAATGAAGACTTATATAAATGACAATTCTCAAAATAAAAAGTCTGTTAAAAGAAGCTTCCAGCTCCGCCATGAGTGATAATTTCCTAGGCAACAAGGGAAGAGTATGTTTGAGACTTGAAACTAACCAACAAAGGGAAAATGTTAATAGATAATACAATGAATTTGATGAGAAGTTCATAAATGAGTTCATAAATTAGGAGAAAATKACTTTTTTTTCTTAATTAGGCAATCACCTATGCTTTAATAATTGATGTGAAATGGGAATTACGTAGCTCTCATTTCAACAGCTAGTTTCCAGCCAGCAACRGGAGCATTATTTCCAGTCACAGCTCTTCTCCTTTGCCCACTGCACAGTGGAGGATCATGAATGTCTTTGGCTTCCTTTTGCTAACGGCCACAGACTTTCTAACAGAGATCACAAAGCCCCCATCATGAGAAAACCATGTCTATGTGACTTCTAGACATTCTCTTCCCTGCACTTATTGAARCTTTTAGGTAGAGTTAAGTACTTTTTGTTAAAGACTACCAAATAAGTGGAAATAGTAATAGGGCATTTTGTTCCATTTTACAGACTGAGAACAATGACAACTTGAAATGACCATGTTCCCCTAAACACTCTTGAACAACCTCATCTTTGTCTGATCACTCATGCACAAGGTCAAAAGTAACTTGATGGAATAATCTGAAATGCAAAGTACAAAGTAAGTTGATGGAGGATGACAACTGAACAGAACAACCAGTACCTCTGAACCACAGAGATTTTGTTTAAATATTTTTTTTTTCATTTAAATGAAGTGTTAAAAGGTAATACCTATTGTTGATAATTTTTGTGCCTGAATCTCCTTAGTATTTCCTTTTCCTGCAAAATTTATCAGACCCTACCACCACCCTTGTTAGGCCTTTTTTCAATATGACTGCAAATATGGGGATCTAAGAGCTTAAGATAAAACAGAAATTTATTTCCAGTTTCTTTTTTTCTTCTGGATGCACCGTGATTTCCAATTTGAGTAACATGCTAAGAGATGTAAAGGAAATACCAAATGATGGAATTGAACCAGTGRTTTTCATATTTGTGATCTGCAGACSTTGAGCAGTCCATGGATTTATTCTAAAGCACTTTTATCATCAGTAGGCATAAACATGCCAAGTGGGACTTGGTAACCCCAGTGGAAGCTTAGATGAAATCATAACATATATATGTATGAGGAAATAAAAGACATAATGGYATATATAATTTGTAAATTTTACTAATGGAGAATGTGCACTTATATGAAGCGATGCATCACTTTTCATTTTTTTCTTAAGCTTCCTTTCCTGGAATTAAAGAAAACTGAACAAAACAGTTTTAACAGTTTTAAGTGAACAAAACAGATAGCACTTATCTTTACTTCTTTGATGATGGCATTTTAAGTACAATCATAACCATGGGAAAAAGGGTTAAGATACTGCTTCTTGAAGTACAGGGAATAAAATATTGATTTTGTAAAAGTAATACACTGTCCTAAAATCAAGTTTTTTTATCATGTTAATACATGGAAGGAATAACCTTTCCTTCTAGCAACGCACCCCAGTAAAAAGAAAGAGAAAAAAGACAAGGTATTAAGACAAAGTCATAAAAAGTTAGACTACAATTATGTACTGTGCATTTTTACCTTCATAAACAGCCCTAACTTGTCTTTCTATAATAAGAACTTAAATTCATTAAGACAACAGGTTTTGGTAATAACTCTTAACTTTTATCACCTGCTCATTGGGACTGAAAACTAAAATGCAAAAAATCCACACTGGGCAGGTGACCTATATTTTTCCTACATTTTAGCAAAATGTAGGAAAAAAAGTATAATTAAAAGCCTAATTCAAAGTAAAATTTCAATGCATTATATTTTCATTCACTGAATTTCCTGAATTACAAATAGAATATATTTGTTGAAGTCTGCTGAGGAAAATTAATGACTAGCAGGTGCTTAATTATCCTTTAGTAATTATAAGAATGTATTTTCCYCTTTCTTATGTTGTTGTATCTCATGAATATCAAATCAACTATTATGATTACACCACTGTGAACTTGGAACAAGATTAGAATCGAGCCCAGAGTGAGAGCAGTTACTAGAGAAAAAATCAACTGGAAGAGTAAACAATTCCAGGTTGCACCAGCAGAAACATCAATGAGTTTTAAAAACTACACAGAAAATTGTCATTTGCTTTTTGAAATGAAGAATACATACACTGGAAAATTAGAGGTTTTAATTTACTTCTGTGTTCTCTCTTCAGATTGACATTTCTGCTATACAAAAGTAAACAGACCAACTTGTCTCAAGGCTGCAAAACTCAACAGAACTCCAACTGTATTGTACAAAATTTAGATAAGGTGTGTAAAGAAGATCCTGAATGTTGTCACTTCAACAATTCCATTTGGAATTAATCAAAATAACTGAATTAGTTCATTCAATAAAGGGGCAATACTATTTTCACTATTCCTGTTGAGTTCTACTTGGTTTGCACATGTRTATTACGTCCAATGAGACAATGTGATTATAATTAAGATTGGAGATTGTAGGCTTGAAATGCACAGAAATTATTTCATTCCATGTATATGTGGATAATTCATATCCATCAGAACTTCAAAGGCTGTCATACTGTACATCTACCCTTAGAAGATTATATATGTATTTCTCTAAGAGCATCCTTTTCAAATAAAATATCAGCTCTGAACTCCACAGGCAGGAATTCTCTCTTTTCTCTGTACAACACAAAGCATTCAGTAGGCTCCAGTCTTGGTGAGGATCTTTAGCCACTATCATGGTGTAAATTATTTAATGAAGATACAAGCAGATGTCTCTTCTTTGAATGCTATTGCTAAGCCTCTGATGGCAATAATCTTACACTTACCACACTACTATTTCTGCTGTTACTCCTCAAAAAACTCAGAGCAAAATCTAAAATGAGAGACTCTCTCGTGACGTACCCAAGTACTCTCAACTCCGATCAAATTCTTTGGGAGGCAAGAAAATTCAGCACGTCCTGTAGATTTTCGTCTGATACTGTAACACCAGTTCAAATGACTAGTAGCAATAACTGTTCAAATGAAGACTACATGGAAAATGAATTATTATATCTTATGGGGATGCTATGTACATGCTGATCCCACATTCACTTAAGGAACTATTAACTGCATAAGAACAGATTCTACTAAAATTATATGGGTCATAATACAGAACAGAGGGAGCTTATGCCTCAGGCATGAAACGATTTAGTAACACAGTAATTTTTCTTTTTATGAATGACTTCAAAATATATTTTGTTATAATGAGCAAGTTTAAATTCTTACATAAACGGTATTTTTTAGAAACTTATGTGACATGTTTGTATTTAAACAAAACCAAAACTGTAAATCAAAATTTAGATTGCAAAATTTGTGTATTAAAGAAGTGATGTAGGTGACCAGGAAGAAATAAATAATGGGTTTTATTGGTTCTTATGCATGTAAAATTAATCCTTAATTGGAAGAGTGAAATCTCCAAGATAAATATGTGAATTCCTGAAATTTAAGAAGTCTACCATGGGAATGTATTAAAGATATACTTTAAATATGATTAAATCTTAAAACACTCCAGATTTAAAAATTATTGGTTTAAACCCCTGAATCATCTTGTATTCCGTAGTTGCTGTGAAGTGAGAACASCTTCCATATTGATTGTAAACAAATGGGAAAGAGGGATATCACTGTCGTTTTGGTGGGAATTATCATTTYAAATTTTCAAATAAGCATATATTTGCTATTATATAATTATTTACCGCTTCCTAATGAAAAAAAAAGAAAATTATGTGAATTTTAAGCAATAAAAACATATCAGTGTACGAACATGAGCAAATGGTACCCACCAGGAGACATTGTGGATTGTTCTTGGAATTGTTTCAGAGCATCCTTCAATCTCTCAATATCCTGTAGCAATACAAGGGATTTCAGCCGATGCAGATGAGTCAAATCTGAGGAAGAGATGGTGCGAGATTCAAGACATTGTAAGAGCTCTTGGGCAGTTGCTGAATTGACAGYAGCATCTCTGCATTCTGATTTCTCTGGAAAAACAGAGAAAATATTAAAAATATTCAGTAATTTCCTAATTATACTTTCTTTTCAAAGACAGCAGCTTCCTTTTTAGTACAACTGACAACCAAATATCAGGCACTAAAGAGCAGCTTGTTAAATGTTTTTTGTTRACTATTAACACAAGGGTAAGGCAAAAACTACAAAATACAATAAGACAATAGGATTTATAATCACAGGAATGCAAGAAGAATCAAATTTGCGAAATTAGCAGAAGAAGAAGGTGTGATGAAGAAACTGCACTGTGGCTAAGCACTGTGTTTTTGCTTACTACACACTATGTATTATAAATTGCACACACATTTGGAAAAGGGAACAACTCTGAGGAACTACTGTAACGCACTTCTGGAGGCAAACAATTATCTTGGTATTGCACCTTTACTTGTTTTTATTTCAAAAGCAAGTATTACAGCACACAGGACAGCAGAGAAGGACATATATTGTTACAACACGTTGATTTTAGCACATGCTATGTGCCCACCAAGCCACTCTATCATTCCCTTTCCCAGTGGGAAAGGGTAAAGAAAATGAGATGAAAAACAACTCACAGGTTGAGATAGGGCAGTTTGCTAAAAGAACCCAAAACCACAAAAGAGCCACCAAAACTAGTGAATGTTTGCACACACATAATTAAAGAGAAAAAGAAGTTTATTCTCTATTTTCCACCAGTGAGTGATGTTCAGCCACTTCCCAGGAAGCAGGGCTTAAGTGCATGTAGCAGTTGCTCTGGAAGGCAAACACTGTAAAATAATGAATGCCCCATTCTCCCTTCCTCCCTTAGCTTTTATATCTGAGTTGACATCACATGGTACAGAATATCCCCTTGGTGAATTTGGATCAGYTGCCCTAGTTGTGTGCCCTCCCAGCATCTTGCCCACTCCCAGCCCCATGATGGAGGGGAATGTTGGTGAGACAGTGCTGGTACAGCACCAGCTCTGCCCAGCAGTAGGAAAACCCTGGTGTGTTATCAACACCCTTCCAGGGAGCAGTGCARAGCACTGTGAGGCTGCTGTGCAACATCCAACACAATTTTTTATACAGTACCGAAAAATAAATTCATTTTTCATTCCAGCAATGTGTTGTCTGTCCCTTTCATCAGACTCCCTTTAATTCTGTTTTTTTACCAGCAAGACACCTGAGAAGTACAGAATTTTTCCTATTCAGATTTTTAACATATGTACTAGAAGTATAATCCAATGTGTCCATTTGAAAATGCTGCTAAAACCAATGCCTTCCAATTTCACTAAAAAAAAACAGGGAGTGTTAAAGTCATTCAACTAGAAAAGGCAAACAGCATAATGTCAGATCCATATATAAACTGGGATCTGCCTAACAAGTTAGTCACACTCTGATTTATAGATGTCATATCTCATCTGCAGATAACTTCCTTTTACCTAAGAATTCCTCTCTAGAWTCCAAGATGCTCCCTGGCTCAACACTCTGATCTACTGGTTTGAAACCAGGGCCAATCAGTTTGTCAAAAACTGCCAAAATGTGAACTTGACTTGCAGGAAAGCTKGAAGTTCAACAACACTCTTATTTCTTAAAATTCGACATGCAACACAGCTCTGGAAAACTGATCAGATTTCAGTTCTGGGTCATGTATTAACAGCAGAAATTGAGGAATTTGCAATCTTGCTGTAGTGGAATTCCACTACATAAAATGCATGCAGCTTAGCTTGCATTTACTTAGCCATATGGTGAAGTAGTAAAATTCTTAATTTTCATGATGGAAATACCTTAGCCATAAAGTAAGACAGATTTTAGATGCTAGGCTTAGTATGAAGACCTGATGCAGCAGAAAAATTTGGCATCAAGCAAAGAAAATGCTATGTATAAATCTTGAAAAAAAAAATTAACATGAAATCCCTGATGTAATCTTGATAGTTTTGAAAGTAATTCTGTAGTCAAAAGATTAATTTTATGCTACTAGAAGCCGACAGCTCTGATTTAAGATGGACTAGTACAGGTAGGTAAGCTGTTTAATACTCTCCATTCAGCTCCACAGTGACCAGTGCACACTGAATGGGCCATCAGTGATAAATCCATGTAGTGCTTCTACAGGTACTATGGAATGTGCATTAAACATCAGGCTCCATTCATTTTGTTCACAAGCATTTTAAGCCAATTAAAGCCATACTTTCCCAGTGCCAATAGTATCTTCCCCTTTCCTTTAAATGCTGTCTGTCTAGATTTCCTTGTAGCATACAATAAATTTCGTCCTGGGAAGCAGAACGTTCCAAAAAGTAAATTGGTTCAGAGATGCTAAGCATAAAAGTAGTTTGCAATTGCCCTCATTTGAAGCTCTCTGAAAGCAACTAATTCTTCTGGATGTGTGCTTGCAGAAGGAAGAATTCAGCCCATTTAAAACACTTGTCCCAAGTGTATTGGAATGTTTAAGAGAAGAGCAAGGAACATCATATATATTTTTAAAGACAGAGGACCACAGTTTGTTTCTATTGATGTGAATTCTTATATATTCAGGTATACACCAGAAAGTGGGACAAATACTAGGTACTCACGTTTCCTACTGAGCTCAAGAGAGAAACTTCTTTAGTAGATTTGTCCCCTTTTACAGGAGTAATAAATGCATATCCATTTTCCCCTGTGGGTAATACTCATAAAAAGAAAGGAGAAACATTGGTACATACTGTCAGCAAAATAAATTTGTTGTGTTGCCTGCAGGAAGTCCAGAATGCTATCTGCCTTTTCATCTATGTCTTTTAAGCCTGCTGCTTCTTCTCTGTTGTTTTTGTCGGGCTGATATGTAAAATCCACACCGGTAGTTTTTGTTACCAAGCCAGCTGCTCTCTTTTTTTCTTTCTGTCTCTTCTTTTTCATTTTCCTCTTTTTGTTTTTGCTTATTTTGGGATGGTCTGTCTTCTGCAGCTGTAAATTATCTTGAACAACAGCCTCTTGCATTCCAGTATCTGTTTGTTCTCCATGTAAATTACTTTTGTTTGTTTTGCTCTTTTGTTTCTTCCTTCGAATGCGCTTTCTCTTGGTTTGCCCTTGATATTCCTCTTCTGCAGATTTAAAAGAGACATGAGAGCTGTAAATAACAAGATCTGTAATAAGCATTTTAGAACTCCATATAATGAAATATGACACCCTTCAAATTCTGGGATACCTGAGTGGCTCTACCCTTACTTTTATGCTTACAAWGTCTTTCAGTATTACAATGTCAAAGCCAACTTTTCTGAATGCATTGAGTGAGAAGACAAGCTTTTTTTCCCCTTCTGTTCTCAATAAAGATTGTATTCTCCTTCATGCTACATACTTTATATCTCATTTACTTTCTTAAGGCAGCTAATATCRTTCTATACAGTGAGGTCAAAAGAATTCCCAGAGCAAAAAAACGTATAGGCAGACTGGGGGACACAGCATGAGACAACTCCCCAAAGAGTCCCACRCCACCAGTTTGTAGGTTTGACCAGGAACACAAGGAGAATTAACACAATTACAATGAAAGATTATAGTGTTTATATTGATGATATCCATTCAGRACAGTGCTCTGCTTTAAAAACACCAAGCATCTGTTTCTGACTCATCTATTTTCTCCTCCTTAAACATTATCTCCTTTGGGATATCTTACTGCTCAGTTTTGGACATCAACTTTATAGGAAAAGCATGCAAGGCAACATTGACCTTGGTAAGTAATTTCCAATCTCTTTAACAGCCTGCCTTGATTCTGCTGTTCCCTTGCTACATTATAATTTCCTTATTACCTAATTCTTCAAAAGGCTCAAATGTCACAGGAAATAAGTCCCTCTTGCTTTGCAAGACAGCTTTTGGGCTTCTTTACTCAGATCTTATCTCTATACACAAAGCCTGAGTTTTAACGTAATCTCTGACCCTGTGCACTGACTGCTCCTCCCACACATTCACTTCTGAGTGTTAGCCCCTCTAGCACTAGCTAAGGAAGATTTGGCCAGAAGCCAGAACCCATCTTCCCTCTGAATGCACTGCTGCTTAAGTCCATATCMATGTCCATAATCATTCCTAACTAACTGGAATTCCCTCATTCATGGTCTAAAAAAAATCTTCACACGTTTAAACATCCCAGATTGCAGAATGACAGATTTCTTCTATGTATTGAGTTTGCATGACAAGATTTTGGTCACAGGGGTGCTGCAAGGGTGACTTCTGTGAAAAGTTGCCAGAAGCTTTTCCTGTGCTGGCAGAGCCAATGTCAGCCAGCTCCAAGCCAGACCTGCTGCTGGCCAAGGCTGAGCCACCAGCGATGGTAGTAATGCCTCTGGGATAACGTAGTTAAGAAAGGGGAAAAAGTTATTGTGCAGATGAATTGCAGCCAGAGAAGAGCAGAGTGAGAASAGGTGACACAACTGKGCAGACACCAAGGTCAGTGCAGGAGGTGCTCTAGCAGATTCCCCTGCAGATTCCCCAGTGCAGATTCCCCTGCAGTCCGTGGGGATACCATGGTGMAGCAGCTGTGCTCCTGCAGCCCTTRGAGAGCCATGGTGGGCAGAGAGCTTGTGAAGGACCTTACACTTGTGCAAGTGCAAGCCTGAGRGAGGCTGTGACCCYATAGGAAACACCCTGGAGYRGGCTCCTGGCAGGAGCTGTTGTCCTGATGAACTGCCTGTAACCCTCATTCCCGATCTCCCTGTGCTGTTGGTGTG
>NW_026623238.1:5274568-5319705 GCF_030028575.1 Malurus melanocephalus
GGGGGGGCACGAAGGTGCTTTTTAAGATTTGATTTTTACCTTTCACTATCCTGCTCTAATTTTGATTGCTAACAAATTCAATCAGTTTCCCCAAGTAGAGTCTGTTTTACCTATGACAGCAAATGGTGAGTGGTTTCTCCCTGCCCTTGTGATCCTTTAGTAATATTTTCTATCTCCTGGCCAGCTGAGGAAGACAGCAATAGAATGGTGTTGGTGGGCACCTGGTGTTCAGCCAAGGCAAAACCACAACGTTCTAATGTTTCACTTTAAAAAGTTAAGCCATTAATTCTTCTCTCAACTCCTACCTTCATGTTTCTAAATTCTTTACAGTGGCCTGAGCCCAATACTCTTATTTATCCAGATCTACACCATTCCTTTAGGGTCAAAGCAACCTTGTTTGGCTAACACTGGTGTGATGCAGGAGAGAYATCTGAAGTCCAATGCTTTTTTCCAAAATGATATGCATAATCTCCTGAACTGTCTCTGACATTCTCAGCTTGTTTGGCTTTCTCATCACTCCTCCCCCTAACCAGTCTTTGTTGCTATTTTCTCCATGGTTGGAGGCCCTCTCTTTAATTTCTGTTTCTTTTTCTGTCTTGAACTCTGCCAGCTCTGAGCCACTTTCTCTTTAAATATCACTACAGACTTTTAGTTCTTTAGCTGTCAGATGACTCACTGCAAAGCAATTTTCCATACTTTCAATGAAGAAGGCTACATAAAAATAAATTTGCTGTATTGTAACTGAACACCACAGCATGTTAAAGACACGCCTAACGTCACCCTGGACCCACAGCATGGAATGTTTCACACCCATGGTATTTGAGCTAAATATCTTTATATGTGATTTGGACATATGGGATGTGGGACAAATAACGTCTGTGTCATCCTGAAGGAATAAAATATCAGAACTGAAGGCAGATATGAATGGCGAAAGATGCTATAAGCAAAACATCAGTGTTGCATCTTGAGATCTAATTTGGATTTTTATGGGAGAATTTGCRTTATAATAGACTAATTTCACTGCAAATATATATACGTTGTTTTGCAAAATGTCTCGGCCCTCTGTTAACCTGAATGGCACTGTTTGCTAATAACACTGCTTTAACCTATGCTCTCAGCAAAGTGGCCTAACTTGCTCTTTAAACATTACAGATCCCCAAATCTCAGCCAAACTACATCATGCTGTGCAGCCAAGAATCCTCTTTTGGTTTGAAATCATTTGAAAAAAAAMCAAAACCAAACCAGGCCAGAAGCAAGGACGGGGCTTAAGGCAACTGATGTTTTGAGTCAAATCCAAAAGTTTCCTTATCCTGGGGAGTCAGGACAGCAGAAGGTCTGAAGGGACCACGGTGAAGCTGCCAAAAGGCAGAATGAATGTAGTCTTCCCAAGTGAATGTGTTAAGATAAATGCCAGACTGAAAGGAAACCAGAACTATGCTGACTTTCCTCCAACGCAGGAAACAAACACAAGACTCTACCTAGTTCTCTTGAGGAGCTAGAGTGGCAGTGCTTTAGCAGTTTTTGTCATTCTTTGCCCTGTATTCTAGTATCTGTTTAGTATCTACTGCTCCATGTGTGGGAGCTACCAGTGATTCAACATCAGGAACAAATGAAATTAGATGCTTATGAATGCAAAGCAATCCACACAAAAGGGATTAATTTGAACAGTTCCTGGTAGGGRTAAAGTGAGCTGTTATTAGCTCAGGAAAAACAAAAGCCATAGCTGTGCATCAGCATGGAAAGTTAAATGAAAACATTTGCTCAGTTGCTATCAGTGATCATAACACCTAACACCTTGTTTGCATACATAGAAAAGAGATGAAAATAACAGGAAAAATATTCCAAAGTTATTGTATAAACCCATTGTACTGTTTAAGCTTGTTTTGCTGTGTTTCCTAGCATAATTCAGAAYAGTAAGATTTTTGGCACAAAAGAGGAGGACTCTCACAGAAGTTAGCAGAGAAAGAAACTCCAAAAAGATTGGTACGATTTGACTTGAAAGAAAGAATAACAAAATAGACTTAATTTCTGCCTCCTCATGAAAACAAGGTGACATGCAATTAGTCTGAGCTGACAGGAGAAAGTAAACCTTTTTTWTCACTAATGGTACAGTTTGCTATAGATTGCCCATGCATGTGGYATGCAGAGGAGCCAAGAATTTGATGGAATTCAAGAATTGGTTATTCATACAGTCAGTAAGACTACCACAACAGCCATGCTAAAATAAAAATAAAAGTTATACAAGAAACATACACCATAAAGTTTATGTCACAGCCCACACAATGACCTTAACAAATGACATGTTCAGTGAGATTTGCCTCCCACAGCTTTAGCTGCCTGAAAATTCTTAGTGCATACTTAGACCTATGCTCCCTCTGATAACCCAAGAGACACTTGCATCTTCAGAAAGCAATTTCTCTCATCTAAACCAGCAGGGATGGAAATGCAACCTGAAGGACTTTATTTCTCTCTTTTGCCTTACATTAACCACAAAGGAAATGGAGATGACAAATTCTGACTAGACCCTTGCAACAATTAAGAAATAGACTCTTTTACAAAAAATATTGGTAYACAGGAAGGTGTTTTTTTAACATGAGTATGCTCATCAGATGATTTCTACTAAATAATAAAATACACTGTTTTATAGAAAAACCCCAAACAGGACCCAACTTTTGACTGATTCTCTACATTTCAAGCCAGTARGGAGCCCTGATAAAATTTCAATAGATACAAGTTCGGTTCTAATAATTTTCCCATTGACAGAAAAGGTTTGTTATGTAAAAGCTGTGTAAACACAACAAATGCAGGGAATACACACTATGCAAGCAATCTCAGTATGTTGAGTAAGTACATWAAGCAACAGTGATAGGAACAGCTTTTGAATCACACTAGCCACAACTATAGTTACAGCTTGCTCTAATTCCACAAAAGCTGATGATTCTCTCCTGTTCCATAATAGTCTGTCACCTCGCTCCCTCCTAAGACCCATCTCTGCTCCACAAGTTGCTTAAYTGATCACATAATCCAATTATCCAGGAACAATTGACTCTAACCTGTTAAGTCTGAACTTGGTGCTCTTTCAGACTGAACCAAGTATATTCCAGTCACAGTCATAATTTCATAGGCATTTCCTTCAGCCTTATTAAAAACCCTTTCCTCAGGAACTGTTCAGCATTAATTTTTTTTTTATTTTTTTTTTTTTTGCAAGGATAACTTTTTGGATGCAGTTTACCATGCAGGTGCACAGTCACACTACCCTGACTGACAGTATAATATGGAAGTGGAAACAAGCAGCCTCAGAATGTAAGTCAGCACTAAAAGTAACTTTCTAACAGCCTATCTTATCTTGTCTGAAAGAATAAAACATTTTCTCCATACAAACTGCATGTTTCTTTAACAGAAGTAGAAATATGTTAAAAAAAAAAAAAAAGATTTTCAGTGAAAAAAGAGGACTCAGTTTATACATACAGCTTATTCAATTTTGATAATGAAAAGTCAGTGCAGCCAGTTTCTATCTCCAAGGAAAAATAGAAAACAATAAAAAATAGAAAATTTCAAAAAAAGATTGACATCAAGATTCCCAATAAACKAACTTCTATTGGGTTCTATTATAGTAGCAAGTTACTTTGTACTCATCATCAGAGCAGCTGGAGACGCAAAGAGATTAAATACCAAGCTTAACTCAGGCTAAGACCAAGAGCTGACTTCCTCCTGTCCAGACTAACCATCAGGCAACTCCCTGATGGAAAAGATAAACTTCCCTGAGTTTATCTTTACTGTTTTGGTTCCTTCAGACAATGCCAGATGGAAACATTGCAGGACAGCACCCTATAACACAATGAAAAATGGAAGTCTGATTACTTTGGTGTCTGAAAGTCTGAAGTTCTACAGTATGCCAAAATGAAGTTTGGCTCTGAGAATAAGCTGGGAATTTAGAATGCTACAGATTTTTAAAAAACAGATCCCTGAATATTAATAGAACAAACTTTCAGAACAGCGAGRAAAAAAAAAAAAAAGAGAAAAAATTATGTAAAGCAGATTGAGGAAAACAGTCAAAGAATATCCTCTCAGCTTTAGTCTCAGCCTWAGAAATCTGTATAATATGCTCATCATGACCCAAGTATGGCAGCTGGCTCTCCAGTTCAAGTCCCACAGTTGGCTGTCTGGACATTGCTTGTGGTAATTTATAATTCTGTTGGGTTTTGGTTTTTTGGCTTTGTGGTTTGTTTTTTCTTCCAGATGAAACAGTCCTGATTTTTCAGTCAGTTAAAGCTCTTTTCTTCTCCTTGATACTGGATGAATCTTCCATGGTGTACCATGCAGTCAATGCAGAAGAGTTTAATTTTGGTTTAGAATCTTGTAAGGGAAAAAACGAATGTTATTTTTAGTGCCAATTAAGATATCTGTAGCTGCAATTTGGCCAAGAGTGAAAARCTGTGGCTAGTAAATGCAATAAAATGGAATGGCTCATTAGAATGAAGGCACACAAAATTATCTTATTATTTTTTCACTCTTTTTTCGACAAACTTCTTCAAGCCATCATTTGGAATCAGAGAAAGAAAASCCATAAAAAAACTTTAAAAATTCTAGTAATGCGAAACTCTTGTAGAAAACTATAAAAGACTGGAAGCTGCTTAGCATAGGGACTGYTATTTTTTTCATTCATAGGATGTTTGTGTGCTCACAAATGAAGAATTCACATAAAACTGGCAAATATTGTGTAAGTGTTGCCTACCACAAAGGAGTTTTACCTTGGATTAAGCAAATCCAATTAACACTAATGACAAGAATCAGTTAAAGGCAGATACAACTTTCTGCTAAGTCTTCAATTTTAAATGTTCACCTGACTATATCCAGATGAATTTCTCTTACTCGTAAGTTAAGCCGAATTCCTGCCATAAGATGTACTGTACTTGGCCACAACAAACAACTACCTACTTCTATTTTCTGTATCAAACAGTTGCCATACACTTCATTCAAGAAAACATGAACTTTGGACTTACACAGAGGTATAATGATGGCCCTTCTTTTGCACTTTTTACCCTAATAATAGACACAATTTTATTTGCTCCTGAGTGCTAAAATGCTGTTTTCAAAGTTGTTTATCATATTTTAAAATCCTACTCCTGCTTGGCAACAGTCAGTTCYGAGCTCAGCATTTTGCTGGTGAATTTTAACTGGTTATTTTTTTCCTAAGTACATCACTTGACAACTGTCTAAGATGTGTTCATCTGTAATTTTTGACTAATCACTCAATCTGGGATTCCACTGCACCCAGATCTTGCCTTTAGTGCAGTTGATATCCATGTAGCTATCAGGAAACCCTCTGATATCACTGCTCACTCTTCTTACCTGACCACAAATTGAACACAAGCCTCCAKTTGTGACCCTTGGGTTTTGATAACTGCTGCATTCTCTCCATCTACTTATCTCTCCTGGGGCTTCACCTTTCATGTTATGTCTATGTGCCCTCTTTGGAGAGGRACTTAATCAAAAACTTAGTGGAAATACAAGGAAACCACATCAGCTGTTGCATCCTTACCCATGTATTTCCTAGATCTTCAGAGATTCCAAGATGTTTGTATACTTCCTCTTTGCAAACCTTCTGTTGATCTGTCCCATTCAGGTCACAGGTTTTCAAGCATCCACAAATATTATTTTGCATCACAATTTGTGCTGAACTGCCTAAAACAAACAACAGGATTACAGGCTTGCAGTTCCCTGGATGATGTAAGAACTGTTTTAAAAAACTGCCTTCACACTATYTAACCTCCAAGTCTCTGACAACATGGCACTTCTAAAAGCAAGTAGCTATGCATCATTGTCAGTAATGTGGGCGCTTTTTTTCTTTAAATTATTTTAGAAAGTTTAGGTGAACAAAAGCTGGTACTTGTGATTTGATTTTATTGTACAAATTTATTTTGTTGCATAACCATTAAATCACTTCAATTTCACAYATCCTTTCAGAAATGCCAGGAAGAAGTACTGCATCATGGGATTCTACATAGTATTTTTTTCACGTCTACCATCAACGTGAGTGATTTATTTAACTYCTCTGAAACAGGCCTCTTTAAATACTCATTCTACACCATGATCATTGGTTCAAAAGAGAGGCAGACACATTGCTCCTGGTGCATCAGAAGTAAGTAAGYAAGGACGATCGCCAGTTTTAATTCTATGTAACATTTGCTCAAACACTCCTTCGCCTATCTTACCATGTTCTTATATTTAAATATGTTTAATACATCATTTAGGTGTGAATTCAGTTTTTTAAAAGACACCTACTTCTTTCTAACAACTTCCTTTACTCTGTTGTTTGGCTCTGCTGTCTTTCTCTTGCTTTTTCTCAAGCCCTTCATGACAGGTGGTGGGCGCTGGCCTTGAATATCACATATGGTGTCCTTAAGTAGCTTCCACACCACCTGGTACAACTTCCTTCTCTTAGCTGACCTTTTTTGGGTTCTTTTTAGTAAGTATCTTTATTTCTGTRCAGTGTTTCTTCTTGAACTGTTGTGGATTGTTGCTTGTTTCCTGGTTTTGTTTCAGCATGTTGAACCCAATGGTTGCTGTTGTGAGGTGCCTCTTGTGAACCAATCTCTATGTAGGATAAAGTTGGGGGGGTCTCACTTCCTCTCACAGCTCCACTAAAAAATGTCTTGGTTATTGACTGYGTGGAAAATCTGAAACTTTTCACAACCTCCTGATGAGACACTAAGGGAGAAACTGAAGATCCCATTATTGCTCTCTCTGCTGCTTCTCCGATCTTTCAGCAGTAAGTATGCCCAATTCCAGCTGGATACATGATGAAACATATGCTAAGCTTGCTTTGCTTTTTTGATATGTACACTCTGTCCACACACACACTGATCTAAGGCATCCAGGAGATACCTGAAACTATTTTAATGCATAGATTAATTTTAGCAGTAATGTTTTGGGTCTCCTGTCACTTTGTACAGAAAGCTATATTTGATGAAGCCCCCAGTATTTCTTAAATAGCAACGTTTCTGATTCAAATTCTGTACCATTCAATTACTTAATTTTTAAACAAARGCAAATATTTTGACCTTTTAGTGATCCTTCATTGTTTTAAATTTCAAACTCACTGTCTTCATTCATTTTGGGGTGATGTGCAACAATCTGGCTCAGTCACCATTATTTAGAGGCATCATACAGCACTTCATAAATGGGCTCCTACATGGGAGTGGTGCTCCCCAAAACCCCTAAGAATTATGTTGACAGAGTGAGGAAAATAAAATCACAAAGCCAAGCACATTCTCATACAAGAAAAAAGATAGATTCAATGACAACTTGTAAGCATTTTGAAGGCTACTAAATCAGAAATGCTCAAGAATCTTAAGCAGCCACAAAGACTAATTGCTACTAAATAGAGAAAYCTTAGTCTTTGGCTAAGATTACATCTCTGTATTTGAACAGATAGCACCACTATGGAACGGGAGGGGAACATTTGTAACATTTATATTAAAAAACTGGAAACATTTTAAACATCTGACATCATATTTCCACTTCAAAAGTTTATTCTTTCTTTTAATTTTCAGGACACACATTCAGACCTTTCTTCAATTCTGTTTTTTCCCAGAGATTGTTTTCAACCAGTGGTAAAAGAATCCAAAGCTCTCCCTTTGTGCAGATAACATTAATCATAAGAAATGTTGCAATCTTAAAATCCTGTGCAGCAGTTAAAATGTTCTTTCCAAACATATCAGCTAAAATAGCACGAAAYGCTAAGATATTATTAGGATTATACAAACACAGACTGGAAAATGGGAAATACTGGAAAACCAGGTTATCTACTGAATAACAGCTATATCGTTTTCCCCTGTGATAAAACAGCATCTAAGAGCAGATCTAAACTAAAGAACAATTTTTAGYGGAAAAGAGCTACACAGAAGTACACAGACACTGATACAGAAAAATGAAGATACTCAGCAACAACCCCCAGTCCCAGTTTAGATCACTTATCATCTCAATATTTCAGTTAACACCTCAATTCTAGTTTTTGCAATATATGGCAATATTTCTTAACTTTTTACAAAGATTCTAATAAACAATTATATAAACCCATATATGAAAGAGCTGCCACAACTGCAATTTATTACATGGTTCTTTCAGAAAACTCTATTTCAAAACACTCCGGAAAAGTAAAGTCAGAAAGAATGCAAAAGTTCCATGTGTTTTATTTTAAACGATTTCCTTCATCCATTTATCTTTGGATCTTAATCCAGATTTGAATTAAATTTACTGACATAGTTTCTAAGCAGCTTTGTAAAAACAGGTGTGTTTTAGGACATGGATTAAGCTTACTTTTATTAATCACATTCTAAATTAATTGTGTTTTAAAGCAGTAAAAAATTTCCTAATGACCAAGTGCTCTATGTTGATCTAATCATACATATAAACATGCAGGGAGGAATGCTGCAAAAATGAGCAACACCACAGGGAAGAACCAGAACAGCTGTAATTTGGTAATTTGTCGATTTGGAATAGATGTGAACCTGGTGCCACAATCTTCCCTGGGATGCAGGTTTGCTCTTGACTGCATACTGTGCCCTGCCCAGAGCTGTGAGGTCACGCTGCTCAAACCTGTTKACCACACTGAACATTCCAAAACAGCTTTTTAATGGGAATGCTAGGTTTTATTAGAAGATACTAGAACAGGTGATTTCTTTTGGGGGGTGGGGAAAACTCGAAATGAGGAAAACTGAAACAAAACTCTATGTACATAACCTTATCTCCACCACACTCACTGTATCCTCATAAATCAATCCTCTTTTCTCAGCCTTGTTCTCAGTTGAGCACACCAGATACTTCCAGAGCTGCAGAACAGTCTGCACAGCACTCTCTGGGTCTCTTCAGAATGCCCCTCTGAAGCCTGGGTTCCCACTGTTCTCAGCAGACTTCTGGTCTCTGCTGTAGAGAGGGTTTATTCTTGGCCCTCCTTCCTCTACAACCTGTTTGTCCCTCACGTTCTATAAAGTTATTCCCTCTCGGCGTGTGTCCATCTCCTAAGGGCTCCATCCTGGCTTCTGTACTAGGCAGCTCCACATTTTCAAAGAATGAAATATGACACATGACATAAACACGTGATTGTTTGTAATAATAAATTAAAAAAAAAACCCATAAAACCCAGCTGATACCATCTGTTACAAAAATAAATGTTTGGAAAGTGACTGAAATAATTTTGTCACATGCTTTCAACAAGAAATCATGTAGTGAGCATATTTTATTTTCCTAGGTGTTGAACCCATTGTACATCATCTTTACACTATTAGACCACTTGTTTCTGGTTACAGTAAAATATTAATGGTATAACGTGGATCACTCTCTGTCATTTCCAGGATTTCTTGCGCTGCTTCCCAAAAGTAAAACACTTAAAATGGCAACAGGACCAYAACAACTTGTGTATTCAGCTTAGTAAAGTGTCAAGTTGTTTTTAGTTCCCATTTAAGTTGTTGAAAWATAAGAGTTGCTCTGCATCTCATTGAAGCATAGTATCATCCTTGAAAATATGAGACACATTGCTACTCTTCTTCAGTTATATGACAGGATCTGTGAAATAACCCTGCTATGATAAAGGGAAATACGTTCATCTGTCTACATTTGACTTGGTATTCCACATAAATTTTAAAATCTGCTTGCACAATGCAGTTTTTCCCATCACACACTGTATCCCCAATCCAGATTAGTGGTGATGGTAATGTTTTTCGTCTTTACTTGGTGCACTGCCTAACACCTCTACAAAGGTGATTCAATTCTTATTTTCAACATCATAGAACCTTAGGCATCAATAGCTGTCAATTACAGATTACCCATAATATGCTATGGATATGCATACTTTTTCATCTTAGATCCACTTAGATGYTCATTACTAAATGAATCTCTCACATGCTTTCATAAGCTGGTTGATATATACTACTATTAATCTGGTTGGGATGCAAGTAAATTTCCTTATAGGGGTAAAATGCCATTCCTTTGGGGAAGGAATAAAAATGGTCTCACAAAGAGAGAGCTTATCCACAAGCATCTAACTTTAACCATATATGTTAAATTCTAGGCAGGATGCTCTTCCGGGATGAAATATCCAGCAGCAGGTAAGAAATATGTGAGAAGAGGAATAAACCCATGTCTAGGAAATCCCTCTCTAGGCTTAATGGTATCACAGAATCCCGAGTTGGAAGTGACCCACAAAGATCAAGTCCAATACTTCAGTGACTGTCATATATCACTTTTGCCCAAAACAGCTACTACACCACAGAAAGTTTTCTGACACTAGGAGACTATCATCCTTTTATATTCAGAGCCTGATGACATGAGTCATGCACAATTTCATTTAAACAAGAAAAAGTAAAAAAAAAGTGTCTTCATTTTACTTCTACAGAACAAGTAAGAGCCTTCTTGTAGCTTCCAGGCACAAACTCATCCCCAATATTATAGGTGAGCATCATAAAGTAAAGATGMTGGATTTAGATGCAAGTAACACAGGCTCGAGAATAATTTTTCAGTTTGCTTAAGCAATAACTGTTTCCTTAATTTTAATTATTAACAAACACAAGGCTGGTGAAAAAAAAATCTCATTGTAAATGCAAATGTTCTGCTGGAGTCACAAACTTTAGCTGCATTTGTCCTTTCCATTTCCACCTTGAGAACACACCAATTTTTACAGCTGACTAGACAATGCAGGCTAGTTAAGTAGGTAACATAAACTTAAAGAGGTCTGTGTGCTTCTGTAAGAAATATATATATGACATGATTGCTGCTGTTCCTATCTCTACAAACTTTCCAATTGCTTCCACACTATACTGTTACTCTCATGCCTGCATCAATCACATGCTACACATGAAGCACATGCAAAGTTCTTGCATACATATCAACCTGAGTATCTTCTGTGGAGCACAGGTCACTAAAACTGCTTCCTTGAAAAGTAATGTTTATGTTTTATAAAGACTCCTGGATGGCTGTTCACTATATGAAAAAGTGTTTTTCAAAARTCAAAACCAAACCAAACCACCAAAACCAATGCATTATATTCTATACAAGTCCAAAAGACTAAGGGGTTTATGCACAGCTAAATTCTGTTTTGATTTTTTTCCAAAGGATATGCAAAATAAATGATGAGAAAGTGGAACATACACCAGTGAACAGCAAAGAGAAAGCAGGACAGATTGAATCAAAATTAAGATTTTGATTTAAACCAAAATAAAGTCCAAGAACTCTGCAGTAAGGTTACAAGCTATAGACATCTTACAAGCAATACTAATTAAGGTATCTATAGCTTGGAATACTGGGTTTGAAATCACAAGCAATGGCCATTCAGTTACACTCCTGATTCCTTCACAAAAATAATTTTTCATCAAGTGGGACAAGAGGCCACATAGTGCAGGTTTCTGTCTTCTCAAAGTACTGGGATTTTGACTTTGGTAGCCAGCTCCTGTGTTCACAGGACTTTTTTCATTCTGGAATCCTAAAGAGTTCACAAAAATCATGCTGCAGGTGAAATGACCACTAAATTTCAGGAATRGCTTTAAGTTCTCTGAAGACAAAGACCAGAACACTGACCTCTTTGAAAGGAGTGGGAATGGGCCCCTCTGGATGGAGATAGCAGATGCCTGCTTCTCTGCTGTTGGCTACTTCTCTGGCTGGGCAGCATTAAGGGATACTGCAGCTGATATTTTATTACTCACTCATCCCCACAAGGAGATATACACTAATCAGGACTTCACACAAGATTCATTTCTGCCATTATCTTACACTGCAGCAGGCAGAGAGCTTCCACTGTACTAATGAGTATAGTGACACAAAAAGTTGGCAGAAGATCACCAGAGAAAAGGCTGCAAATAGCTCAAAATAATTCAGGGCTTTCCATTTACCTGGCTTTTAATATAAGCATTTCACTGCAAGCAAGTTAAAGTGTACAAAATTACTGACATTAGAAGAATAAAAACAGGGAACTATAAAACCTTGGAAACACATTTGAACTAACAGATATATAATACACAACGAAAGTTTATATAGCTTGTAATGTAACTGCTAGAGGCATTTCAATTTAGAATAGAACTTACACATTAACACAAGAATGTATTTAATAGAAGAAAAATGCCAGAGTTAGAATGAAAAAGGAAAGTATTGTAGGCCAATACAGAACACACTCAAACAATCTAAACATTGTACTTTTACTTAGATATTTTTCTGCATACATAGATATGTAGATAGATAACACTATCTCTAAAGCTTTTGCTGAAGTTCTACATGCAGGTACATACGGATTTATACTTAACGAAGTGTAAAGATTATTTTAAAATGGTAACATTTCTGATTATTAGTTAATGTTGTATACCATTATGATTTCTATATACATGTCAAACAAAATATTGGAACAGATTCTTTTCTTTCGAAAAATAATTTCTGAGATGACTGAATTATACATCTAAATTTCGTGCAATTAGTAAACTATCTTACAACCTGAAATTAGAGACATACTGGATTAGAAATACTTAAGTATAATATGAAATAAGGAAATACTGTGTCTTGTGTTTGATAATCTTTCCTTTTTACTTTATATATTCTTCTTCCCTTTCAGAGAAAAAATATCTCCACCCAAAGCTGTATAATATTGAGCCCTAAAGGCTCCACTCATCAATAGCATATTCAAGATTACAGCACCAATGTTTAGCTGAACAGCATGTCAGAATTGCCTGTGCGTACTTATTTTATCCATGTACTTGTATGCCTTAAGATAGGCATAGGCAATGGTAGTAAAAGMATCACTGAGAGCAGAGAAAAAGAAAAAAATGGGGGTATCAGAAAGTATGGAGGGGGAAAAGCCCAAGAGACAGGAATGGAATGTATGAGTTTGCATGGCCAGGTTTTGGTAGTGTGGGGGCCACAGGGGTGGCTTCTGTGAGCAGTTGCCAGAACCTTCCTCCATGTCCAGCAGAGCCAATGCCAGACAGCTTCAAGATGACCCACTGCTGACCAAGGGAGGGCAAATGAGAAATGGTGGTGACACACTGTGATAACATAGCTAAGAAAAAAAAGGGGTTGMACAGCTGCAATTGCAGACAGAGAAGAGGAGGATCAGAACATGTGAGAGGAACAGCTCTGTAGACACCCAAGTCTGTGTAGTCAGTGCAGAAGGAGGGACAGGAGGTGCTCCAGGCTCCGGAGCTGAGATTCCCCTGCAGCCCCTGGTGCAGCCCATGGAGAACCCCAGGAATGCAGAGATCCACCTGCAGCTCCTGGAGGAGCCCCTGCCAGAGCAGATGGATGCCTGAGAGGAGGCTGTGACCCTGTGGGAGGCCCGTGCTGGAGCAGGGTCCTGGCAGGGTCCTGGCAGACCTGTGGAGAGAGGAGCCCATGCTGGAGCAGGAACTTGTGACCCCATGGGGGACCCACACTGGAACGGGCTGTGCCTGAAGGACTGCACCCTGTGGAAGAGTGACCCTGATGTAGCACTTTKTGGAGAACTGTTACCTGGGGGATGGACTCACTAGAGAAGTTCATGGAGAACTATCTCCTGTGGGGGGAACCCCAGGCTGGAGCAGGGGAAAGACTCCTCTCCCTGACCAGGGGAAGAAACAACCTGTGATGAACGGACCATAACCCCAATTCCCTGTCTCCCCGTCTCCCTCTGGGGGGGAGGTATAGTTGAGAACGAGGGAGGGTTGAAGGGAAGGTGCTTAAGGTGTTTTTACCTCTCATTATCCTGCTCTGATTTTTTTAACAGTAAATTGAAACAATATCCTCAATTTGAGTCTGTTTTGCTTGGTAAGTGATCACTTGGTAAGTGATCTCTCCTGGTCCTTATCTCAACCTATGCACTCTTAYATTTTCTCTCCCCTGTCCAGCTGCAGAGTGTGAGCGAGAGAGTGGCTTCGGTGGGTGTCTGGAATCAGCCAGGGTCAGCCCACTATATGGAGATAAATGCAGGATTTCCACTGGCAAGTGCTACAAAGGAGAAAGATGCCAAGAAAATCTGGCATTTTTTTCTCATGAGGAGAAAAGCTGGCAAAAAAAGACAAAATTAAATATGGATCCTGAGATGAAAGTGGAAGAGCTCTATCACTGGTTTATTACTTGAAGTCTTCCCACTTACCCTGAGGCTATGTATTTCTATTTCTTAAGGAGCTGTAACAAATTAATATTTCGCTCCTCTACAGTATTCACCTATATACTAAATAAAGTACTAAGCAGGCAGAAGTGCTTCTCAGGCAGAAGGACGAGAAAGATAGACACGTTTTTTTCAATAAAATGCCACAGTTCAGCTAAGGTATTTCACTGCCATGTAAAAGCTACCATAGTATTCACTCCCCTTTCTGGGCTCACATAAAAAGAGACAGGCTCCTGCAAACAGAAAGTTTGATCCTAGACAGACTTTATTATCCATCATCACTTACTGTAACATCACTAGATGCCTCACTCGTCTAATTATACAAGCAGTTCAGTGTTCTCATATGCTTCAGTGAAGAGGGGGAAAAATGAGATCCATGCACAAAAGTGTTGTACTGCAGCAGTTCAGGGTATGAAGTGTTAGAGACCTGCAGAGCAGCTCTAGAGCCTGCAGCAGTTTCTGCCCCTCTGTGCTGATCTATCAGCACTGTCTCAATATCAACCACATTGCTATCTGCATATTTTTGCTCATGTCTTTATATGTTTGGCCTTCCACAGCAGAATCTTTACTATTTYATACAGCTTGTGATATGAGAAGTGCTTTGGTCTGAGCATTCAATAAAGTCAGGTTCTCTGAGGAACAACTCTTCACAAAGATGCACACTTAATTCTGCTATCTTACCTAAAAGTTAAAGAAGAACTATCTAAATTTTTCAGTTACAAACTCAGGTTTTTAGTATAATGAATGGAGGCCAGAAAAGAATATGTGCCATACTTGAGCASTAAGAACCCCTTAAGATGTTTTCACAGTATTTGCTGCTTACTCTAGAAAGGTAGCTGAGTAACTAGACATATAGCTTCTGTAATAGCCAATTTCCTTAAAATCTCACAGCAAACCTGTTTTTTTATCAATTAAATATCACATGCCTTTGTCACACTTGGAAATTTATCTTACATGCTGTTTCATAATGGGAATAACATAGCATTCTATATGTAAAAAGACAAGCACTAGACTGTATTATCTTKTAACTCTTCATTTTCAGAGAGTCTACCAAATAATCTACCAAAAAACTGGGTAGAGCTCTTTATTTGTCCAGACTGACAAAAGATGTGTCCATTTGTAAGTACTCAAGAAATGCTGATATATACTCAAGCTGAATGCATACCTAAATGTTAACAGAATGGAATCATTTGTGAGCATACTGCAAACCTAAGCCATCCAGGTAAGAAAGTACCTAAGTTGAATTTAAGACAGAAGCATAAAAGGAATTAAGCTCATCATGCATTAAAGATGCATCTTTTTTTATTAAATGCATGTTAGTCTGTACTAAAGGTGTGGCAACCATTACAGTTCCATTATATTTCAGATTTTTGCATCTAGCTAACCTATTATTCAAGCTACCAAAACATGTTTTATCTAATATTATAACTGGCATCATGATAGTCCAATGGCTATTTACCAGTGAAATGAAAATTAACAAAATAAATTCAATTTTGTGGTTAGCTGTGCAAGGATGCTGATATATCTAGCTCAGTGTTATACTCACACCATGGCCTTGTTCCAAAACCACCACCACCACAACATCCACTGAGAGTAATGTACTAAGAATGTCAGGACTTGTTTCTAGAATTCAGGACTTCAGGTCACATGGCATTTTTCATCCTGTTCTATATACCTTGAAGTTGGACGTATCAGAAAATTAGCTTAGTTGCAATCCTCAATGCTCCCAACATTTACGAATTCAGCTTTTAAATAATCCTTTTTTAAAAAAGCAACTTGAGAAATCTTTTATTCATGCCCATTCAATTAGATTGGTGAAAAATTGGTATCATCAGCCTAACAAAGCAAAAATAGTTGCATAAAACTGTTTCTGCATTTTCTCCTATTCTCTCCACAGCAAGATGTAGAGAGAGTTTATCAGGTGAGCTACACGTAAGTCCTTTCCAAATGTCATCCACGCACCCAGAAACAAAAAGCTTTCAGAAAGTATGGTCACCCAGTTCTTCTGGAATAATACAGAAGCGGGCAGTATAGGTACGAATTCACACAAAACAGATATGTATTCACACAAAACTTCACCTGTCACTATAACAGCTACAYCAAGACCAGAGGTTCAAGGCCATTGTTTAAAGTACCTGCACCAAGAAAGGAAGTGTCAGATGCTGGTGGTGTCCCACAGTTCAGTGAAGGCCTGCTCCCCATGTTCCTCACTACAGCCCTACAGAGCTGAGCCCTCAGCTAACTGCAAACTAGCAGACTCAGTCATGTCAGCACAGCAGTGCTGGTTACACCAGCCCAGAGCATGAGCACTTTCAGATTTCAGAAGAGATCCATGAGATGCAGCACTATTAGCTGGATAAAGCCAGAGGTGCAGCTGTTGGAAGGGATTTGCCTTCTGTCAGAAGAGACTGCTTATTTGCCTTAATGCCTCCCCCTCACCTGCACATGGCTGAGTCAGCTGGGAAATGGAACTGCTGGTACCAAGATACAGCACTTTGTTCAACCATAACAAGCTGCTCAAAGCGACTGGGGATCCTTGCAATGCACTTCAGATTGCCTGTGCTGCATTTTGGCTAGATTACAACACTACATTTGTGTACACTGGCATTTCTGTCTTTTGCTATAGCAACAACCATTTTCTTCAGCCCTTCACAGATCGCTGGAAGGAAAGAGGGTGAGTGATGCTGATGCATGGCATGGGCAACACACAGCAACACACTGAACAATCCTGAGCCGACAGAGAAGGCAGGAGCTTCCTTTCTCTCCAACGGTCTACAACACAGAAGGCTCTGATGGAATATGCCCTGTTAGTGATTTGAACTCTACTTATGAGCCAATTGCACTTGCAGGGATAAAATGGCAGTAAAATAGCACAAAACTAACAAAATTATTCAGCAAAAGTACTGCAAATGGGAGATTGATGGCAGATGATTTTCAAAGCTTCCTTAGCACAGGTTACAGTTATACTGAGAGCTGTTCAATACGTTCTAAGTGCTACCAGTAAACTTTGCAGAGGGCAGTAATCAAAGGCAAAGGATATGAGATTAAGAAATTTCCCCAGTGGAGACTGAAAGGAGACAGCCAACTGGAAGCAATATCCATGTGTGGGTCTTAAGCCTACAAATTGCCATAAAACACAATTACTGCTATAAAAAAAGAATAAAAATAAAATGAAATCATGAGGTAGGCCTGATTCTGACTTTTAACATGAGACAGCAGCATTTTCTGTATGTCATACAAAATACTTGCATAAAGCTGTTAAAAAAAAAAAAAAAAGACATGGTTAATACTACACAATTATTTTTTTTTTACTGTCTTCATTTTCCTTGTCCACTCAGCCACAGTAAGTCCCTTCATGTTAGAAACAAGTGTACAGAGTATTTAAACATGAGGTTAATAGGAATGCAGAAGACCTATTTTCAAAATTCCTGTTCTCACACAAGGCTTTCCTCTTCCCCTGCTCCCTATTTTATTGTCAATTTAAAGATTTTAAATACTACATGGAAACAAGTCTTGTTAGAAAGAGTAACATTGGCCCTCACAGTAAGAGGATGAGCCAGGGTCACCTTCTCACACCTAATATTCAACAAGTGTGTTGTTTGTCAGTGGATATTTGAGTCTTAACATAAAGGACAGCAACATGTTGCAGTGATTCAATATCAAAAGATTCAGCAGCAGCAGCAGAGCAGTGGAGGTTTGAATTTTGCATTCAACCAACTATACAACTTATAACCAAAATGAAAATACCATGCAATCAGAAATATTCCAAGATCTACAAACCAATTAAAATTTCCTGCTTTAACATGTGATGAACTAAGATTCAGAACCATGAATCACTTGCAGACAGAGGCCYAGCTATCTTCTGCCTTTCTCCTTAATCCAGCCCCGTACTGACTTTATCCTGTTGCTCCAGGAAGATTTAACAAAAGCCTAGGTCTTGATTATGTTTTCATTATGAAACAAGGAGGTGAAGGTAGTCAAGCAGTGCCAGATTTCCAGTGTTGGGTGTCTGTTCAAGTAAGGCTGCAATTATAACAGTGCTGGCTTGTGGGCTGGGAAGAGGTTGTTGTTGCTGTTCTCTATTTCTTTTCCTCTCCCATCAGCTCTTTACTGTCACTATGACAACAGGAAGCCTGTAACACAGCTGCAAGGGAGGAGAAAGGGGGAGCATGYTCCAGCTGAAAGGGGTGAAGTGACTCAGCCAGTAGGGAGAAAGAAGAGAAAAATTATGTGCAGCAGGGAAAGAGGAGAAAATAGGAGACTACAATGACCCTTCTTTCTCAGAGACACATCTATCAGAGGATAGGATGCTCAGCAAAAATAACTGTCATCACTGTAATTTGAAATAAAACAAAAAGCAAGAAAAAAGTTCGAGATAAAGGCTCTAATTCCATCTCCTCCTACTACACATCACCTGACTACAGAACTTAATCAAATTACTTTGAGACTTATGGACATCAAGAGATTCAGTTTGAGGCACCAATTGTAGCACAAAAGAGTAAGAAAAACTGAAGGTCAAAGAACTACCACAGAAAGTGAAGGCAATGACCAGAGTCAACATGGCTCATTAAACATGCATTTGTTGGTGAATTCTTACTCTGCTTAAGCACACATATGTCCTCTGGGATCCAGCCCAGCATTCTCTTTACTTTGTTAAGATGTAAAGGCATAATCTATTGGGTTTAATGTACTAGGTTTGCATGGCCAAGTATTTGGTGGCGGGTGGAAACTGCAGGGRTGGCTTCTGTGAGAAGCTGCCAGTAGCTTCCTCAGTCCAGCAGAGCCAATACCTGGTGGCACCAAAGATGGATGTGCCTCTGGCCAAGGCTGGGCCAATCAGAGTAGTGGCAATGCCTCTGTGATAACATATTTAAGAAGAGATCAAAAYGAAAAAGCATTGCACAGGTGTAGTTGCACCCAGAGAAGAGCAGGGTGAGAACATGTGACAAGAACAACTCTGCAGACACCAAGGTCAGTGAAGAAGGGGGAGGAGGTGCTCCATG
This sequence comes from Malurus melanocephalus, assembly GCF_030028575.1. NCBI lineage: Eukaryota > Metazoa > Chordata > Aves > Passeriformes > Maluridae > Malurus > Malurus melanocephalus. Next base: position 5,293,697 of record NW_026623238.1, read on the forward strand.
CACTGGAGCCAAGACTCCTCTGCAGGCTTTGGTGAAGCAGCTGTGCCCCTGCAGCACATGGAGGGCTATGGGGATGCAGAGATCCACCCACAGCCTGTGGAGGAGTCCCTGCCAGAACAGGTGGATGCCTGGAGGAGTCTCTAACCCCATGGGACACCCATGGAGCGAGGGGTCTGGCTCCCAGGCTGGAGCAGCCTGTCCTTGAAGGACTGCACCCTGTGGAAGTGTGACTCATGCCGCTGCAGTTTGTGGAGGACTGCTGCCCGTGGGATGGACTCACATTGCAACAGTTCAGAGAGAGCTGCCRCTCATGGGAYGGACTCACACTGGAGAATTTTGCGAACTTCATATCTCGAATTTGAGTCTGTTTGGCCTGTGACCATATTGGTAAGCGATCTCTCCCCATCCCCATTTCAACTCATGAACTCTTTGTTAAATTTTTCTCCCCCTTGTCCAGCTGCAGAGAGGAGTGAGTGAGTGAGTTTGGTGGGTGACTGGCATCCAGTCAGCCTCAATCCACTACACTGGGATTAGGGGTATGTTGTCCGCACTACAGAAAAACATAGGAATGAGAGCTTATTTCAAAGGTAAATGTTTGTTATTGAAATACTTGAGGCTTTTTCAGAAGCATGCAGAAACTAATACAGCATCTAAACATGCACTTTATTTACTGTTGCAAAAATATAAATCAAGGATATTTAATAAACCATTACCACGCAGCCATAGCTAAAGTAAAGCATTACCAGTATATCACATTACCATGTATTCCCTTTTTCCTTAATACATTTGCAGCATTTACACCTTTTTTTCCTAACATCACACATAAGTTTGAACTAAATGTCTGGCGCAGAATTCTTTGCCATCTGGCTTCCAAAGCCATTTTCCAGGGGGTTTTGAGGAATTTGGGGGGGGGAGAGAGATTGTTTATTTATTGCTTGTTTGTTTTGATGGGGTGTCTACCAACATCTTAATGTTAGAAACTATCATGAGAAATACTGCAGACTTCAATATGTTAAAAATTCATAATCTGTACTATGCAATTTGCAATAGTCCCACATGCTTGTGAATATACTGGCCTTTAGAAGATATAAATAAATTACAGATTTACAGTACTTACCTGTGCAATAAATTTACAGTACTTAGAAATGACTGGTTTCTACATTATATATAAACCTTAATTAGTGATTCATCCTTACACCTTTAATTGATAGCCCAGTCCTGTGTTCAAAACCCTCAGTGGACAACTTCTTGGTAAATTCCACACTCGCCTTCGGGAGGTTCAGACTTGTTTACTATGAAATGAAGAGCAATGATTACTCCATTACAGCTCGCTGCTTGACAAACCACAGAGTTTGCTCAGAACACTGCTCCAGGACACTGGTAGCGTGGAGATGTTTTCCTCTAAGTGCTTGCCCAAGCTATACCTCAAATGTTTATAATTTGTATCACATTCAGTACATTAGAAATATTTCCAAGAAGATGGGATCACACTAGTCAGTCAGCTTTTGCAACACAAGTACATCAGCCAGCATCTTCTTTCAAGCATACACTTAATTCCTTAAAATTAAGTATCACAAAAATTAAACATGTAACTAGATTTCTTGCCAACTCTTAAATCAGAAGTCATTTTAAAAAGGAAATCTTCTCCTGTTCAGACAGAAAAGAAATTTAAAATTTTCCAAAGCAGTATTAGAGAACTTGATTTAGGTCTTTCTTAAGTTTTAATATAATTCCAGTGACGCAATCAACCCTTAACAATGTCAGTGTAAATATGAACATTACTGGATCTAGATCTTTGTTTTTAAAAAAATTAAGCCAGGTTTAACAAATAATTAAATACTTTATCTGAACTCTGAAAATAAAAATGGTTATTTAATCTTATTCAATTTCAGAAAGAAAAGCGTGGAGATTTTATCTATTTCAGAATGTCATTGCATCTATCAAYAAATACAAGGTCTGCCAAGAGGATATTGAAGGAAAAGACATCTCAAGTAGAGAATTCAGCTGTAGCTGTCCTACATCTCTATTCGTTTGTGGCATCCTTCACTGTAACTGATTCCAAAATGTCAAGAACACTTAAGCTGAAGARGTAACATGCTGTAGACAAGAAAGTTCTTTAACCTCACAGACATCTCTCCTTTCAAGTTATTGATTAATCTATAAACACCATAACATTTTGAAAAAGCTTATAGTAACAGCCTCAACAGAGGTGTCATTGTTGCTACAGCTTGCTTTCTGGTGATGGTGTACACATGAGAATTCCTGAAAATGTTGATGGCTCAGAAAAATCTGCCATTCCCACAAACTGGGAGTAATACATTAATTTCTGCAAGGACAAAGAGAAACTACAGAATGTTATCCCCTAAAATTTTATCATGTGCAAATAATTGTTTTAATACTAAACAGCAACATCCAAACTGACACAGAACTAAATCCAGAATAACCAAAATTAACTAGGGGAATTAATCAATAAAAAAAAAAATACTTAGTCTAACTACTAGAAATACAAAAGAGGCCAAGCTACCATATAAACACTGCTCCTTCTTTGATGAATTATTGAAAAGAACTTTTTTAAGTAATATTTTTTCACAAATAAGTTTTCAACATGTTAAGTTCATTCCACCCTTACTATAAAAGGAGAGACCCATGCTAATAAAGCTAAGGAAAGATAAGCAAGAGTTATAGAAGTAGCTGAAAGTGGAATAGTAAAACTTTTTGTTTTTCAGGAAGTTGTAAAAGAATCTACACATTCATATWTCAATCACATTCACTAATTTATGCAATGATTTGAAATATGATTTGGTGCACCTGTGTTGCAAAACACTGACTATTACACTCAGTTAAGAGCTGTACTGCAGCATCTTTCATTATTCAGGCATATTTAACGAAGTAATAAATTAAATATGATTTTTGTTCATAAGAATCCTTTAATAGGTTTGTTATTCTATTAAAACAATGAACAAAAATGCAAAAAATTATATTTTTTTCAGTTTGCAAATGCAGCCTCCTTACTCTGAAACTGCTGCAACCCCCCTTATAAGCCACTGATATTCTCACAGAAGTTACCACAAGACTCTGGACAGTCAATGCAGCAGCAGCTGACAGAAAGCACTGTAAGACAACCTGATTCACAGGTTTTTTTCATAGCTTTTTCTCTCAGATATGATTCAGAAAAGCATTTTAAGCRTCTTAAGCTCCTTTGTTTTCAAGAGAAGTAGAATTTATTTCATGATGAGTTCTTTCCAGAACTCTTTTGTTTAAAACAGGCAATAGCACTCATTAAGTACTGTTAAACATTTTAATTTACAGTTAACAAGTACTACGTAAAAAATATTTATTGCAATATCACTGAAATAACTGTATATATGAATGAACTGATGTGAAATTAGGAGAATTTTTGAGTTTTAATTTCTTGTAATTTTTTTCTACTCACACCTTTTGAGTAATTCGAAAACATATCTAAAACATTGATACAGCATCAGTTTCTTCAAGGGTAAAGAAACACAGCTACTACATGCAGTAGTAGAGTTGATATTCTTAAAAAGATGCTGTGGAAAGCATGACACTTGGAAGAGCTACAAATGCAACTTGAGGACTGAAGCAAATATCTTAGACCAATACACACGTAAACCTTTAATCAAAAAGATTATGGTTACCTTGATTACTGTGCTTCTTTGGGGGAAGAAAATGCTGCTTAATGGAGACCCTTCATTTCAATAGAGGAAGGCAGAAAAAAGCAACTTTCAAATTTATTTTTTTTATTACCTAGAGTGAGAGCAATTAACTGTTAGCACTAGAAAGTAGTGGAGCCTCTGTGACATCTCTGAAATGTGGATAACTTTTGTTAAATTTGGTTTAGTTTCTTTAAAATGCAAAGTGCTGAGCTCAGCATGGGGTAAGACCTCTCTAACGGGTACAGAAGATTAAATTACACAGTCTAATGATTCCTCTGGTTTGAAGGCTACAGAATGATGCATGATGCTGGAGTTTCAAAACTGGTGCTACCCACCAGCAAAGAAGGTTTGCTGGTGACTTTAGTTGCTTAAAACATATTGTTCTCTTGTTTKTGCTGAGTATATCAGTTCTGTAATGCATCAAATTCCCAACCACTTGCCAAGAATGTAACTAGTCAACATATGATTCATAGCAGTATCTCCTTAAAAATATTCATAACCTTATGCACCATTAAGTCTTCCTGATATGGCTGCCTTTAACTGAATCAAGACAATACAAACAGGTAAGAGAACACCTGAATTTCTCCCCTCCTTTCTGTTCAGAAGCTGTTCTGGAATATAATTTCCTCCTGACACTATCAATCATAATGGAACTTGCAGTTTAGACAACAGTAATAAAAGACAAACCCAAACATATTTTAGACCTGACAAGAAATTATTTTTGTAATTTTAATTAACTTCAACTTTTAAATAATTTCTCAAAAACGGTTGATGTTGTTATACATATTTTAGTGACAGAATATTTAATTCTTCCACAGATTAATTTAACACAATGTCAGCCATGGCACATCTATTCCTCTTGACAATCTTGTTATATTAATTCAAATAGGCTCATATTTGGTTTTCTTAATTTATTAGAGGACATGGTACATCCCAGTTATATATAACTGAAGAATTTAAATCCTAAAATCGAGTCATTATTTTCATGAGACAAGTTTGATAAACAATGAATTATTTTTTGAGTCAATTTCTTTTTGGTGAATTTCCACATCCTTTATTTCCTTTAGTTCTGGGCCAAAAGGCTAGAAAAGGATAGCAAGGAAACCTTTACTTAGCCAGCACATAAACAACATGCTTAATTTTTTAGGAAACAGTGAATGATTACCTGTTGCCATTCAAAAGATATCAGACAGATAGGATTGGGACTAAAACAATGCATGCACCATATCCCAACTTGACCTTATGGAGCTAATTCTTTGGGAATACCCGGGACAATTCCAAACAAAACACATTTATTTTGTATATATGAAATATTCATACATACAGTCATAGATGTGTCCTCTTTCTCCTTCAGAATCAAATGTTCTCATTAAAGTTTCCCTTTATCCCTTAAAAAAAAAAAATCTAAATAGCAGATATACAACTAAATCTAGGCAAGCAAACTAAGTAATCCATGGTGTGATTGCCTAAACTGTTCCTTTTATATTTCATGAACACTGCCTGAAATCAGAATTCTGCAACAGATTTTATATGTATGCTTAAATGACACACACACGAGTAACATACCTCAACCTTGCAGGATAAGCATAGATCTCCAATTCTGAAATCCATATTAAAAAAATAATAAGGATCTAAACTGCAGCAAGGAAGATTAAAGTGCACTACACTAGAGCAAGTGAAAAAGAGAATGTAAGAAAAATCTCCCTATAAGGAGGTTTTAAAAAAATAATTAGGCAAATACCTGGCAAGAATGACATCTATAGTCAAGCTTACCTTGCAAGGAAAATCAGAGATTAAAAACCTTAATTTCAAACTTATTTTTTCTTGATTCCATGACAAAGTGAAAAGTCAAATAACAAACCAATCCAAAAATACGTCTGCCAAAATTCCAGATCTTTTCTTAACTGTTGAAAAGGTGGCTAAAACCCAAAACCTACTCTTCCTGAACAGTGAAACGGGGATCAGCTAACAGAGCTCACCATCCAACAGTCAATACTGTCACTAAGCAACATCAAAACTCTACTTACTGCTATCATGGTTGAGCACGTTTGTTTTGAAACACTAAAGGAAAATATTAAATCTAAAAAATGAGCAAGTAAAGCCATTGTTCAATATCCTATCCACTGTAAAAACCAGGCAGGTATTTATATGACTCTAAACAGAGACACTATAACTCAATCCTAAATTCTGTTCTGCTTAACTGCTTTGCAATATATCAACATCTAATTGCACCACACATAATCTGATTTATTCACAGATTTTAAACAGCAGCTGAGTAAATCTGCCATACAAGTTCCATGCTAATGCTTTAATAAGGATACATCTTGGTTGCAGCAGTGTTCAGTCTGTATTCTAGGGTTTTTTTTAAAAGCAACTTAAATCCCTGTATAAAACTGAATTTACCTATAAAGTATATGAGACTTCATTTAGTCTTAGCATACACATATCAGCAAAACACAGAAGAGGAAGAAGCCCCTCTAATAACTGAGAAGAAAGTACATGAAATAGTAAAGAGGAATTATATGGCATGGAAGGACAGAAAAGGTGCTTCATGATCACAATAAGCAGATGGAATCTGACATGCTGGGAAAGAGAAAYGCAGTGAACTGCATTTCTAAGACAGTTGTGCAACTAAAAAAATTTAAGAGTAGCCTAGAAACAGCTTCTAGAGTCCAAATATGAATCCTAACAGAGAAAAGCACAACATAGAAGCTCTAAATTAGACCAACTTTCCATACATAATCCAAAAACTGTCAAGATCTACTCTTATGCTACTCTGATAAAGTTACTTCTTTATCACTCAAAAATGGTCTTTAAACCATTGCACACCAAGGAAGAACATTTTTGGTACGTCACGAGTCACACCATATTTTGCTTCAGTCCCTTGAGTTACTYGATAGCTTTACTTGTATTCAGATTCTGAATGGAGCTCAGAATAGGCTGTARACCCAATTTCCAAGCTGAAAATTCACCCTAGTGGGTTACTGTTTGCAAAGGTAAGCAGCATTTCCCTTTCTGTCTGCAAGTTATACCTCAGGTTTTCCTTACATTTAAGGCAGGCTCCAGGCTGAAATTGAGACTGTAGTTTAATAACCATTGTTTATCAGGTATTTTACTTCAGCTGCCTTACATGGGTATCTTCTTTGCTGTAGAATGTCCCTAGCAGCAAATGACAGTGATACACAACTTTGGACAAACATACATCCACAGAAACACAGCAGTTGARAAAACTAATTGAATTGGTCATGCCTAAGCTTAGGACTTCCTTCTAAAGACAGGCAGATTCAACTGAATTCTGGCAATGTCATTCAGAAAACTGTGTATTTAACTGAGATCAACTTAGAACCCACTTTACAGATTCTGTGCTTCTTTTTTTTGCTTCCTTTGACAACATTAAATAATGTTTCTATAGTTATATGGTCACAGTTTCTCATCAGAAAGCTCTCAACACTAAAGGATTGATATCTTCCCGCAACCAACTCCAATGATGAATCTGTTCTGAAATAGGCCAGTTTGAAAGGCTGTTAAGCTTTTATCCTATTCCTCAGAACACAAGAGTAAGATACAGTAAAACAGCTTTATCTAACATTTATCCTTAAAAATAGTATCACTGTAAGCAGGCATAATATGAGTATACATGTCACTTGAGTTGGACAAGCTGAAGACTTTGTCCTTCGTTAGATTTCTACATAACTGTGTAAGATCTCTGGCACGGCATGGCTATAACCAACCTTGAATCTAGTCTAGAGACCTGAAACCATGGAAATGAACCCATAGGGATGTACATCCTCATTTTGCTTATGTTGCAAAACAGTGACACCCACTGGCAGCAACAATTTAAATATTTAATTGTTGCAGCCTGAACCTACTTGATAAGAGCTGCTAAGAAGTTTCCATTGAGAAGAATACATCATGGAAACAACCACACAGACTTACCTGTTGAGTCAGCACTACTGCTTGAGTTTTCAGAAACTGCATTGTTAAGAGCATCTGGAGTAACTGCAACATAACCCTCTGGAGGAGGTTCCACTGTGTAAATTCTTGGAGACATAAGTGCATCATCACTACCTACAAAACAGAAAATCCAAAGTATCTGGCTCAGTATTGGTCTCACTACAGATTTTCTCAAATGTTTTCCCAACTACAGAACTACGTGATCTCAAAAATCCTTACAGAGGGTCAGGTGTGGAACACTGAAATTATCCCATGAACAACAGAACTGCACCAAATTTCACAGAGCTATAAATGAACAAATACTCCATGGGTTAGTTCTTTCCACCAGAAGTGTTTTTGTCCATTGTATCAGGTAAATCTTCCACCCTACCTTCAGAAGAACTTACAGTGATATTTTAAGAGAGATTCTAAACATTTTTCCCCACTCAGCATGAGCAGACACTATTTCTTTAAGAGAACTGTTTCACAAAAGATGGATGRAGAGATAAAAGCCTATTATGAAGTGACAGAAGCAACAGAAAAAGCATCACAAAGCTGCGATTTGCCCATTTGCAGACGTTTTAACCACAGCCTATGCTTCTCTGAAGGGAGTAAAGATAAAGGGAGTTTGAAAGTCACACTTAACTAAGCCTCAGCAGTGCCTGCCCAAGAGGACTCACCGCCTCATCCCGCTCTACTTTCTGGGGCAGAAGGGGAAGAATAGCTTTCCAACTATTTCCTTATATAGGAAAACTATYTGGGGTAATGGCAGCAGTCTTTTTGTAGGATTTCTTTCCCCTTTGAAAGGTATTTAAAAATGCATGCAAGTGCAGCAGTAGAAACTTCTCATTTGTTTACCAGACAAGAAGTTACAGTCACATCTCTGCTCCACTTAGAAGAAACCAGACTGTATTTATATAGAAAGTAATGACAACACAGATCAACTGCAGTGAGAAAAGAGCTTTTCCAGAAGGCCAGGATGTCAGGGTGTCTCCAAATGTTGCAAYATAGTTTTAGGTGGCTCAATGTTGGATTTTTTTTTWAATTTTGATTTGTTGATTTTTTTTGGTTGTGCTTGTTGTTGCTTTGTTGAGTTTTTTTAACACTCAGCCAGCTCCATAAATCACCACAGACACAGCGCTTAGCCTACCCTTCTTGGGGGCAATATGCCCCTTTAAAACACAGAGCTGTGAAAATTATATACAATAAAAACAGTTTTGGCAGGTGGACACAATCAGCCTCTTAAACYATGAACTTGCTAGAAGATCCCAGATGTTCCTATCACTGAGGTACAGTTTGAGCAGCTATGGTTGGTTTAATTTCTAAATATCTAACATGCAGTTGTGTCTGATAGATCCCTAACAAGAATTACTTCTGTATTTCTGATATGMAATTTAACTATGCACTGACATTTCTCAGCCAGCCTACTTCAAAGATGATGAAGTACATTGCTGGACGTTCAAAGTACTTCTGAAAACACCACAGTCATTTTCATCATCATGAGGGAATAAATTTGTTTTGAAAAAACATTAGAATACTATTGTTTTGTTTTTTTAACAAGCCAGAAAATTTCCAACTGATATTGATGATCATTTAACAGATGATAATAAAGGGAAAGAAATACATAATACAGAAAGATGAAGAGCAACTAGGTGATTTGGAAAGAATCAATTAAAAATTAACGTGGAATAATTCTTCAACAGAATCTTTCCATGTAGATGATGCCAAATCATTAAACTAACACTACTTGCATTGACTTTTTTCCCCCATCCAGGTTGATTAATGATGAAGTGCTAATTAGTGACAGTTTTAAACTACAAGGATGTATAAATGTTTGAGTTATTCCCTTTTGAAGGATTTCTGCTTTCCTTTTTTTTCCATTTTATTTAGATTTTGTAAAATAAAGATTATCAGGAAAACACTAAACCAAATTTACAACCATCTTGAGAAACTCAAATCTTTTAATCATAAAAGAGTAACTATACTGGGATAATAAGCTGCCAGAAAAAATAGCTATACATTTGAGGGACCATCTGTAACATACAGTCCTACAAAAAACAAAAAAAAACAACAAAAAAAAACAGTAACAGCTCTTACTGTGGAAATGAATGAACTCAAACCTATTTTTTCAAATTTTACCTGTTTAAGTGGGCATCTTCAAATTACATATTCATTCACTCCAGATGCATCTCTAAGAAGTTTGCAAGCTCATAAATCAAGCATTAGTCTTTGCGAATCCTGTGTAAGTGTGTCAAATCAAACTGCTACCATATCTACATCTGGACTTTYGCAGCCTGGGGCTAGAGTCTCCTTGGGCCAAGAAGAGACGGGTTCATAATAAATTCAAACACTGCTGCAAAGCAAATGGCTGAGCTGACAAAACAGTGACATTAACAGGGTTTTTTGATTAAAAAAAGTAATCAGATACAAGAGATAATACAGAAKGTGCCCTTTTTACTTGTTAAAAGTCATGAATCACATTCCTGAAGGTTTTGTTTAAGGAAAGAAAATCCCAACAGCTAAATGTCATTTACAACTCCCAAAATGGTGCAAACATTACTCTTTAAGGCAAACCAAGAATACAGAATAAATGTTTTGAAACTATTTGTCTTCTACTAATGTTCCCCWCACAGAGATCCACGGCATGTAACTCTATGCACAGAGTGGGGAAAAGCATCTACACCATGCCATTACCAACATTACATCTCCAAGCATGTCAATTGCTCGACCAGCTACGTTATCTCATATCCTACTACAAACAAGTMTCAGATCTTTTTAGAAGGAGCTGAAGGTGAAGCTTCCAGCCATATAAAACTGTCAACTGCCCAATCAGTCATCATCTCAGGTAGACAGTCTATTTTGTTTTAAGTTTATTTTTCAGCATTTTTAAACCATCCCCTACTTGTAGCTCAGAATGGTGGTACATAACACTCGCATAGCTTCCAGACTGCGTAAACACAAAGCAGGCTAAGGCACGCCTCAGACATGGCCAAAGCACACGTTCATTTAGTCTTGTTCATATAATTCTTGGTCCTTTGCTTGCTGTAAGACTAAACCCTGGACAGAAACTGAATCACTTCTAGGTTCTGTGGTGGGTTAGCCCTGACTAGAAGCCAAACACCCGAACAGATACTCACTCTCCCCTCAGCAGGCTGAGGGTGGGATGGATTACAATGGGGACAACAGGTCTTAGAAAGCTCAAGGGTCAACACCAAGGAGATCACAACTACAAGAACCTTTCCTCACTGGCTATTTTCACTCCTCCCTACTTCCTCTCGCTGCAGGTTACACCCAGTGCCTTCAGCAAGAGAAGGAGCAGTGCAAGGTGGTGGTGGGGGCACTGTTTAAAAGTCTCTGCTGCTCCTTCCTTTTCCCCCACACGGGTTCTTCAYGGCCTGCCATCCTTCAGGAATATTTGCTCAACAACAGACTGCATCTTCCTCCTCTGACCCTAGGGCTCCCACTGTTGTCCTTTTAGCTCCCTCCTGTCTTGGGATTGTTTTCTCCTTTCTTGCAGAAGTGTCCCCCAGGGTGCCCCTGCCCCAGCCGTGGGCTCAGCTGTGCCCTGGGGTGGGTGGGCTGGAGTGGGCTGGAACTGGCTGTGTCCAGCMCAGGGCACCCCCAGCCTCCCCTCACAGTGCCCCTTCCCCCCCMCTTCCACTGCCAGTGACTGGACAGACACCAACACACTGTACAGTTTTGCAATCAAAAACTTTGTCTTACTTGTAAAGTGCTTCTCTGTAACTTAGAAAGCTTTGTTAACTCACCAAAGTTAAGTTCCCATAGGACAGAACTCAAAAGAGCAGAGGATCCAAGTCAAGCTAGAACATCCTGCAGCTCCCCCCAGCAAACAACTGTAAATTAGCCCAATCTTATTAAGATTGTGATCTTTTCCACAAAATTACCCCTTGGGCACACTCATTTATCACTTCTTCAAATAGATGGAAACAGTTCACCCCTGAAAGCAGGTCTTTATAGGAAAGCAGAATGTCCTAGTTCTGGCCAGGACAGTTAATTATTCTTTACAGGAGCCCGGTGCAGTAGCACATGCCTGTATCATGGCCGCTGGGGAGGTTGAGCCCACTGGAGCACTTGATCCATGAGTTCTGGGCTGCGCTGTGCCCAGAGGGCATGGCCAAGACACCAGCGTCACTCAGTACCACCTTACATCACTTCCAGGGGCTGGGGGAAAGGGACTCTTGCTTCCAAGCAGAAAGGTGGCTCCTTTCCAGTCACAGGGAACATATGTCAGTCAGAGGAGCTGTCTGCYATTGTTTTTCAGAGTCCTGGGCTGGGGTGAGCATTTTGCACATAAATCACCCTCTCTTTGTACATTATTGTTATTAGCATTGTAGCTGTTCCCAGTTTCTAGAGTGTACATCATTTGTGTGCCTGGTGGGATGTTGAAACTTAAGCCAGTTCATTACAACTTCCTTTCTGAGACTTCACATCCCCAGAACTTAGTTCAGTACCAAGCTYACATCATAAACCTTTCCAATTTTCAAATAATTGTTAGAGGGCAGAGTTGATAGGAAAGATAAGTAAAAAGTAAGCTTGTGTAACAGCAGAAAATATGAGATTTGACTCTGAATAAATATGATTCTGACAATGACAGTTCAAGTAATAAACTCCCCAGTGTAAACTGGAACAGGAGTGGTGTCTCACGCAATCCATTTTGTTGTCAATGCATTGAAAATTATTTCAAACAGGGAGTCAAGRCAGACAGTGGGAATGCTAACGCACAATTATTATGCTGTAGTTCGACTCAGTTTAGTACTGTCAGCCATTCCCTAGCTGAAACAAGGCCATTTGATCAAGTTCTTAAACAAGCCATTTTTTCTGTTTACCTTACCTCGATAATTAGATTTCCTGCAGCTGACTAATTTAGGCTTAGAGCTTGCTTACACTTAGAGCTAAAACTGGCATTTTCTACTCTTAGTAGGCAACTGCTACATACTGTTAGATGAGCTATTCATTAAATTGCTTTGGGGCCTCACAGGCCAGCAGCTCCCGCTACCACAGCTAAGCTGTTTGAATTGAGCACATAGAAGAGAGGAATGAGTTAACGTCCTTCATAAGGCCACAGGAAAAGGAAGGAATCTGCCAACCAGCAGCGAACAAACCCTCCAAAACGCACAAACATATTGCTAGAGGAGCTGGAGACTGAAAACAGAACTGTTACTGCCAYGAACAGAAATTACAGATATTACACATGCAGCCCTCTCAGTATGAACAGAGATGGGAGGAAATTTGCTTTTTTGTGGGATTTTGGTTGCTTGGGTTTCTTTGGCTGGGTTTTGGAATCTTTTTCCCTTCTCCACTAAACTCCAGGTTTTTTCATTCCCCTAAAGCATGCAGCTATACTGACTCGTGAAACTGGCTAGGCACCACTTTTACCACAGCCACCAGCCAAATACGATACTTCTGGATAGATCAGTCCCATTTGCACAGCATAATGGCACTGTAATATACCATGTAATGAGAGAATTTTTAAACCCTTGAGAGAAGACGATAAAAAGTATGTATGACACCACTTTATTGTATAATAATTATAATCTCCGTTGCTCTTTAGCTCATTCACAATAGACAGCTTTTCAAAGTAATTAACCAAAGCGAAGCTGAATTGTTTAACAACTCTCTAAAGTTGTTTATTGCATTGAGTACTGCTAGAACCCTGTTTCTCAACCATATGCACTTCATCAATTTGATCAACTAAAAGGCAGGGCTGTTCATGCACACTTTTTCGACATGTTTTGTCTTCAAGGCATTTCTGTCAGTAGCTTAAGTTTTCTACAGTAGAATGGCTGCAGGAAGATAGGATTGATATGAAGAAATACACAGTTCKGGTGTCCTAGTGATGATTTAAATGCAGTACACTGTCAGCATCAAGTAAGTCCAACAGAACAAGAAGGAGAACACAAAACAATCACACAGCTGCACTGAATTTCGACAAGGATTCCTCATATAGGATAACAATGCTAGGAAATGTCACATTGGATAAGACATTCACATTTCTATTTAATGAATATAGAGTAAATTGCATTTTGTCCATTTATATAGCATAAGATRGATTCCAGCTTTTTAAGAAAGCTAAAACCTATTAGTAGTAACATTCCTCATCATTTCCTACTTAAATATATGAAGGAGAAGATCAAATCAGGCATCTCCACAAGATCCAAAACTCTCACTAGGCTCTCTGCATTTCAAATTCCTTTTTCAGAACTAAAGAAAATGCAAAAATCAGAAGTGGCACAGCACACTTTATACCTATACTATACTTTTCATTTGAACGCTATTATCCTTCAGCAACTCCGAAATTTTCATTTTTATAAGAATTATGCTAAATATTGATCAGTAAATCCCAAGTCTTTTAAAAGTATTGGTAATTCTGACATAGAAGAAGGTCAGAGACTAGGGAGGCCATTTCTTCTTACTAGGAAAGGCTGAGGGAGCTGGGTCTGTTCAGCCTTGAGAAGAGATAACTGAGATGACTACAGATATCTAAAGGGAGGTGTCAGAGGATGTTTCCGGGCTCTTCTTGGTGGTGCCAAAAAATAGGATAAGAGGCAGTGGGCAGAAACTGATGCCTGGGAAGTTCCATGTCACATTCTCACATTCCATGAAGAGCATGAAGAATAACTTCTTTACTGTTCACATGACTGAGCACCAGAGAGATTGTGAAATACTGTGTGGTGTGCTCTAGGATKACCCTGCTTGAGAAGGGAGGTTGGACCAAATGATCCACTGTGGTCCCTTCTAACATGACCCATTCTCTGATTCTGTGAAAAAGACAATTCCACAATTAGCAAATCTCTAGTTATAAGTACATGTGTCTCTTTTGAGTACATACTACAAAGCTATTAAAAATAGTCAGTGAGGTTTTAAAATATCAATAAAAAGTAAAGAAATTACAGAACTGTACAATTCACAAGAAATGTTTTCCATTCTATTAATCCCGTAAGCAAGTAGATCTGGCCCTAACAAGGGTCAAAAATAAACAAAACCAATTCTCAGGACAAAATTTAGCCAAAGTCCATATCCAAGTGAGCAATCTGTGTTTTGAAATGCACACTTTTTTCTTGTGATACAGCAAGTTTTAAAGCATTTTTAATATAGCATTTGGAAGCATATTCACAAAATATGCTTCGTTTAGGGAAAACGTTCTCTTATTTGTAGTAGCTTTCAACTTTCCATTTGCTCTCTTTTAATGCTTTGCTTGCTATAAGACTCAGGTTCATTAAATATGTGCAACTTAAATTGTTTAAGGTAATAAAGATGGTAATCTAGACCCTCTTCGATTTTATGCTGAGGAAAGAAAAAACTTTTATTAYATCTTCTGAAATTAAGAACTACAGCTTCTACAATTGATAGACCAAGTTCCTCAAGGAGAGAAATGTTTAGAAAGTCTTATCTAATTGTCCTGGGGAATAGGAATCCCTACCTTGGTTACATTCATTTTCTCACTGAGTATTTTGGTAAAATATGGGGAAAAGTCAGATTTAGGAAAAGTGTAATCAAGAGGGAAGGTATAGCTTACCATATATGCCGTAGAACAGCAAGTGCTTTGTTTTGGTTTGTTTGGTTAAAAAAAAAATCAGAAATTTTTCTTTTCAAGAAAAAAGATATGACTACTCTCCCTTGGAGTCCAGAAGCATGACACCTCCACAGGTTTTCTCCATCCCTAACAGAACTACTGCCTTCCTGAAGAAAATGCAAATACTATTCAGAAGGCTTCTYTATAGTTACAAAGGATAGTATCCCTCAGAATTTGCCTTCCTTCTCCAGTTATTCTTAATCTTATTGTAAGCTTTGGTTCCTGAATTATGTGAGGAGTTTTATGGGATAAACCTTTCTGATACCAAATTATTAATTATCCTGATGTCCTGATGTCCCATCTCCTTAAGCATCTCAGCTTCAACTTGGTCTCAAAAAAGGCATATGAATGCAAATATTTACAGGATATAAAACTATGATCTTAAAAGCTTGCATCTGCAAGCACAACAGAGATGTGTCCATAAAATTTAAAGGCGATGCTGCAAACTTTATTCCAATAAAGATCAGAATCTTGCAGGATGGCTTAGCTGATGATGGCAGTTTAACTCAGACAAATTGCTAATTGTATTTTCCYAATCTGAGAATAACTGTTAAAGGCAAATAGGACATTGTGATAAGTTTTACAGTAAAACCTGTTATTGAATGCTAGAAAATACTTAAAACTAAATTTATTTTTTAGAGAAATCCCCAACTTTTTACTGACCCTAGATAATTTTTAGCAGTATTTTGTAGGACTGAAATAATCACTTTCAGCCTAGGAAAGCGTTAATATTCACAAAAAAAATCCCTTATTTTCCATTGTTGCTTTCAATTACTCATCTTTGACTATTGCTTCTTAAATCATCAGCTGTCTTCTAGTTATGCCCACAATCTTTAAGTAAGTCTSTAAGTAAGGTCTGTAAGTAAGAATTGACTTAAAACAGTTCATGATCAAAAAATTCAATCACTGCTTTTGTGTTCTTCCTTCACCAAGGCCAGAGTTTATAGCTCACACCTTCTAGCCTATCTCTAAACATGTACTTTCAGTGTCCAATGCTATAAAACCACATATAAATGCAAGAGCTCCTTAAATTTAAATAAAATCACAACCAGAAAAGAATGGTTGTCTGTTGGTTTCCCAGATGGGTAATTTATTTATCTTTTTTTCCTATGAGCCTTCCTTCAAGTCTACCTTTTTTGTTGGTTTTTTTTAAGTACTTATATGTAAATTTGAATCACAGCAGAACCCCTTCTGTATTACTGTGGCATCTGCATGCCTCCAACAGAAAACAAACTCAGTTACAGTTTGCTGTTAATTTCAAAAACATTCTTGTTGCTCTGCTGTCAAAATCCTAAATACAGACCTGGTCTCTTTACTCCAGGTTTCCCATCCTATAAGCTCTATCTTACCTGTATTAGGATTCTGAATAAAAAAGCTTTTCTTTCCTTACCTTGAAGAACATTCCATCAGGAATCAGGTATAAAATCAGGGGAGTTATAAATCATAAGGTCAAATAAATTATCCCACTCACMTCCCATTTCAGCAGGAGTTTTGCCAGGCCCTAATTTATACAGAATGGTATAGATTCACTAAAAATGAARGCAGTTTCAGCTTAAGAAATTACTCCATAGTCATGCATATTTAGCACACCTTCATCAGAAGCAAATGAATTTATTTGCAAAAGCAAATGAATTGCCTGTTATCTATTTTAAAATGACAATTTGTTCCCACAGCTATCACATATCATAGTAAGTTTAATGCTTCAACCTTTTGAAAATATGCCCTTCATTACTGATTACACAAAAGCAGTACCAGAAGTACTAATCTAGAAAACCAAATCAAGTCTAAAAYAAATGGGACTACAGAAGTTGCAATTTCCATGCAATCTTCTATTACAGTAATGGTGTGCTGGTTTCTCTGGGGTACAGTTAATTGTCCTTACGGCTGCTGGTATGGGCTGTGTTTTGGGTTTGTGCTGAACACACGGTTGGTAATATGGAGATGTTTCTGTTATTGCTGAGCAGGGATTACACAGAGCCAAGGCCTTTCCTGCTTTTTTGTGCTGCCACCTTGGGAGGAAGCTGGGGGTGAGAGGGAGGCTGGAAAGAGTCACAGGTGGGACAGGTGACCCAAACTGACCAGAGGGATATTTCAGTGCAACTGATGCACTCTGACTCACAGCCTTTACATACTGCCTTGACCTCAGACTTGCCTTATCACTATTGTCCTGAGTCACTGGAGTGTTGGTTGAACCTGGTTACTGTTAACAGGCATGTCCTGCTCTGCTTTGTCAGGCACTATGGGACTGCTTCCACAGTGATCACACAGCTCTTGTGCCTGCCTTGTCCCAGCTAACCTTCCTCACCTTCCCTTTGCTGCTGCCAGACACATCTGAGCTCAATCAGGCATCTGCCACACTTGCTTGGTTTTCTGTCTGTCAAAATAAGCCATTCTTGTGCTTTGAGAGRTTATTCTTGAAGACAACCAGCCCTTCAGAGCTCCCTTGCAATTCAGACCAATCCTCCAATAAATCCTACCAAGCATGTCCCTGAACAAGACAAACACCTGTTATTATGTAGCATTGGGTTCTAAACATACTACTCATCCTGCTCACTTTTTCCTGGACTTTACTCTCTGGCCCCAGATCACATCCACTATTAGTTCTTCCGTTTGTGCAAGTAAGGATATCTGAGGATCTTCCCAGCAGAAAGCTTTTTATACTCTTGGGAAACACATCTTTCTATTTCAAGTCAGTGTAACAACCTTTTAGTTATGGCAAAATTTGGTTTCAGAGGAATACAAAGCAATTCACACTCATTCTTATACTTGTGCACAGTGCCTTTCACCCACAAGTAATACCACAGCTACCTGATTTTTCAGCTCCATCTTTTGGCACACCATTCACATTCTACAATTTATTTGGAAAAAGGACTTTTACCTACCTGTTCAAATATTAATGTGCCATGTTCACTGCATAAACACACACAAAATAAAGCTCTTTTGCAAGGTACTAACATAGTCTCTGAATTAGTATTTGCCTTCTGTTGGATTTGTGTTCCCCATGTGTATTTCTAACAGCTGAGTGGAGCTGTACAAGTAGAAATCATTTTATCATTGCTTAACAGACACTRCACCTGAGACAGTTATAGCTTACACTGAATTTTCATATTTGCTACTACTAGATGTTGCATCCATGCATATACACCAAGACTATTTCTTGGTTTTCATAGGACATATGCACTGACCTCAAGCATACTAGGTATTAAATRCCACTAACTCTAGTATTCAAATTCATCTGTTGGTACCAAGAGCAAAAAAAACGACATACTATACTGTTCTGAAAAAAAGCAGCCATATTTCAAAACATATTATCTGAAAAAGGACAATGCAGTCTCACCTTGAAATGATTTGCATGGTGTATTAGTTGATGCRCTAGCATCTGCTGTTGAAGTCTGAACATTATCCAAATTCTTTTCTTCAGATTTTGATCCAAGATTTTCAAGAACCACCTCCTCTTCTCTACTTGAAGTATGAACAAGAGAAGATGAAGTTTCACCATAGAGTCGTTTCAGTAATTTCGCTAAGAACACTGCAGGATAAGAAAACTTTTTTTAACAGGAAGAAATAAAGTGTTTTAAAAGTATTTTAAGACTTAAAAATCCCAACAACTAATTGACATGAGACTGTTATCCTCACATTCCATCGAATTTTGGTTTTAGTAGTTCCTATCTCTTACAGGTGAAACTGAAAATAATATATAAGTTCAAAACTTGAGTCAGACAATCAGCTTTAAACCCAGAGTTCACTAGCAAGGTTAAAATCTTCTATTTGACTACCTTTTGGCAATAAATTAATACAGTATATTTACAGACTAAAGGCACATTAATTTTTAAAACAAGTATCTTCCTATACAAGTGTTATAAGGCTGCTCAAAATGCAGGTCTCTTCTGGYACAGAGGCACTGCAATTGAATTACTCATTAAAATCAGTAAGCTACAACAACTTAATCACACAGAAAAGCTAGAAGTAGGCAGCAGCAGAAACACATGGTAACCCAGTTATTTCTACAGAATTATCAGTATTCTTATACGCCTCTTCTTCTTATGGGCCCATTTCTGACGACACTGACAATCTGCTACTAGTTAGCCAAATGAAAATATAATTTGATTAAAGGAATATATGCAAATAATCTATTCATTAACAAAACCATTATCTTTTATATATATATGTATATTTCAATCACTTTAAAAGTTATATTATACTAAAATAGAAAGTATTATCAAGAACGTTTTTATATATTGCAAAGCAACATCCCTGGTTTCATGAATTCTATGTGGTCAAAGAGATATTGCAGTCTGCTGGGTGAAAAAAAAGAGATTTGGAGAAACACATCTTATTTAAACTTTCAATTTAAAATACATTCTGTGGACACCACACAAGCAGCATTCTGAAAATTCATAGTACAATAATTCTGTCAAGAGAAAAAGACTGAAATTGTTGTAAGAAGAATACGTCTTACTGCAGCTTAGCAGAAAAAYGTTTTATCATCATATAACTTGTCAATAAATTACTTCACAAATGGAAAAAACACCTTAATCCTTGAATCACCAGTCCCTGATAAATAAACTGTACCTCCAACGTACCTGGCAACTACGCTTTCTCATGCAAATACCTAACTATGTGGGAGAATGCTGTGTTATGGGTTACGACTACAGTTCCCAGACACACAAACAAGTGTTTTCATAAGATTCCCTTGCCAGGTTAGTCTACAGCTAGAAAGATAAAAAGCCACAATTACCCTCTTCAGTTAAAGAAACGAGACAGAAATAACCCATTTAACAWGAAAAAGTTAACTGCTTTTTCCAGATCTCTGACTCTAAAGGAAGTTATCCAAGCAGTTTATCCTGAATCCTTTCCCCAAGTGCTGCTACTAACACTACAGCATTTTAATAAACTCCAGTAGAGCTATTACTAAATGTCATGGTATAATGCCAATAGGCAGCCAAGTCCCACACATCTGCTCGCTCACTGCCCCCCACATGAAATGGGGGAAAAAATCAGAAAGAGAAAATTGAGACCATTCACGGGTTGAGGTGAAGACAGTTCAACACGTAAAGCAAAAATCATGCACACAAGCAAAGCAAGGAATTCATTCATCACTTCCCA
Organism: Malurus melanocephalus; assembly: GCF_030028575.1. NCBI lineage: Eukaryota > Metazoa > Chordata > Aves > Passeriformes > Maluridae > Malurus > Malurus melanocephalus. The sequence continues at coordinate 5,314,004 of NW_026623238.1, forward strand.
TGAGCAGGCAGTTCAGTCATCCCCAGGAAAGCAGGGCTCCATCACATACAAGGTTGACTTGGGAACCCAAACGTCCCCCCATTCCTCCATATTCTCATGGCTTTATATGCTGTGTATGACATCATATGATGTGGGATATCCCTTGGGTCAGCTGGGGTGAGCTGCCCCAGCTGTGTCCCCTTCCAATTCCTTGTGCACTCCCAGCCTCATCACTGGTGGGGTCTGGTGAGGAGCAGAAAAGACCTTGACTTCATGTAAGCACTGCTCAACAATAACAAAACCATCCCCAGGTTATCAACACTATTTTCACCACAAATACGAAAAACATATCACCAGAGGAACTGTTACAAAGAAAAATAGCTCTACCACACCGACAATCAGTACACAAATTAAAATTCAAGTACTTGTACTGAGGGAACTGTTCTTCCAAAGCAAATGATCATTGACATGCTGAAAATCCTACATATGGAAATATATCCTCCAAACCTGCTGAAAAGAGCAGATTCCTCATAACTACAGTGAATTTTATGCTCCCTGTCTTGAAATCTGATTTCCCTAGTCACCTCCCCCCAAATTACATCACTTTTTTTCTTTCCATTTTTAAAACAGAGGGACGATACACATAGACACAATAGTATTATTTCAGAAAGCAAGATGAGACCTGCTATGATASATTCATTCCTTCTAATTCCCATAGGAAGCTCTCTCCATCTTTAATATCTTTGCTTGAGAAAGCAAGCTGATACAATGYCTGTCTTGGAGGGTATGAATACAGAGGAAGTTATTCTTTGATAAAAGTATCTTTTGCTCACGAAGAAATATCTGCATCAGGAACAGTGATAGATTCACTTCACCAATGCAACATCCACTTGGCTGGCATTTTCAGCAGACACTGGAAGAAGCAGCAAGGTGCAAGCGAGGGAGTTCTTTACTGCCTACAAAGTTTTCACACCTGTGTCAGAGCATCTCAGCACTGACAGAAATAATCTCTTAATATAACTAGTAATTTCCAATAACTATAACAGAATGGAAGTGAGCAATGTTGAAATTTAGACATTACAAGGACCTCGCTTGAAACCTTGCATTTCAATCCTTCTGCAGACAGCAGGGAGCAATGAACCGAGCAGTATACCTTCCTCAGATAAATGAAGGACCACAGAATGAACTGAGTTGGAAGGGTCCCACAAGGATCGCTGAGTCCAACTCATGTCCCTGCACAGAACCATCCCCATGAGTCACACCATGTGCAYGAGAGCATTGTCCAACGCTTCTTGAACTCTTGAACACAAGCTTGGGGCTGTGACCACCRCCCTGGGGAGCCTGTTCCAGTGCGCAATCACCCTACAGGTGGAAAACCTTTTTCTAATATSCAATCTAAACCACCCCTGGCACAGCTTCAGGCTATTCCCTCAGGCTCAGGCACCACAGAGAAGAGAYCAGTGTCTGCCCCTTCTCTTCCCCTCACGAGAAAGTTGTAACTGCACTGATCACTCCCCTCAGTCTCCTCTTCTTCGAGCTGAACAGACCAAGTGACCTCAGCAACYCCTCATACGGCTTCCCCTCAAGGCCCTTCACCATCTTTGTAGATCTCCTTTCAATGCTAATAGCTTAGCGTCTTTCTTACACTGTAGGGTCCAAAACTGCCCCCAGCACTCCAGGCAAGGCCRCCCAGGTCAGAACAGAGCAGGACAATCCCCTCCCTTTCCCGGCTGGCAATGCTGTGCCTGATGCCCCCCAGGACAGGGTTGGCCCTCCTGGCTCATGTTCAACTTGCCATYGACCAGGACCCCCAGGTCCCTTTCTRTGGCACTGCTTTCCAGCATGYCATTCCCCAGACTGTTCACACATCCAGGGTTGCAGAATCTGGCACTCTCCTAGGTTGAACTTCCTATGGTTGCTGATTTTCCAGCCCTCTAATCTGTAGAGGTCCCTCTGCAGGGTTTCCCTGCCCTCGAGGGAGTCAACAGCTCCTCCCAGTTTTGTATCATCCGCGAAWTTACTTAGTATCCCTAGGATAGCTAGAGAGTGCTGAAAAAAGCTGACTGACTTAGTTTGAACTATTTGGAATCTTAAGTTTATTTTATTTTTTATTCAGACTAAGATAAAAATCTGTCTGCAGCTCTAAACCTTTTGAGGAAAATGGTCCTGTGTATCAGTGAATGTGGAAATTAGGCTCTGAGGAATATCCGTTCTGCCATCCTCAGCAGCTYTAGATGCTCTAAAGCATACTCTGTTTTTCAGTTAAGAGTCCCAGAATGAAGCTACCAAAACATTTTTCAGATGACAAAGGAAGCTTTTTCCACAGGATTTAATTGTTGCAATTCATTGAAAAAGGTATTGTGTGATACCCTTAAGTATTGGCCAAACCACAGGAGGTTGGTCTTGCCTGATGCTATAGAGCAGTTCTTCCCWATTCAAAACTTCTCCTTAACCTGATGGTTTTGGCAATATGCAGCATCAGAAATCAGTCCATTTGGTAAGAACTATTCAGACCCTTAAAAATAACTACCTCTTAACTGAAAATTAGAAAGAAAGGAAATTCAAGCAAAAGTATCTAGTACCAGAGATGTATCTTACCTATCAGAGTTTTGAAATGGAGTAAGACTCACTCTCACCATACCCATAGCATGGTTAAGTYAATAACCATATGGTTTTTTTTTGACGATGTTTTCCAGTCAACACAGCTGATGGAGGAACTGTACAGGTTTACATGGTCTTTCGATTGTGATTAAGCTTTTTATTTAATTTTAAAAGAAAAAAAAATCCCTTTCCAGCTGAAAACATGCAGCACTACTAAAATACTTCTACTGTGAGATGAGCTGAAGAAATACCAAAACACATATCTTTTCAGGAATTCCTCAGTGACAAAAAGGAGCCAGTATTTTCAGATGTGAGAACTGCAGCAAGTACCAAACTAGTTCAATGGCTAATTCTTGATAATTCCTGTATGGAATAGTGAAGCACAAATTTATAAGAAAACTAAAAAAGCACCAGCTCTCAACAGCTTGACACCACGTAAAGCAAAGTGTAACTCCAAGAAATACAATGCATAACACATGCTGGCTACTGATACAAATTAACATCCATGATCTTTCTACTAATATTGCAAGAAGAGTAAGGAGCTTTCTTCAAATAAATGCATTTTTGGCACCTATGTATTAAATTGATACCTTGACTAAATTTGTATTATGTACATGAGCAGACTATCCACAAAAATGTTTTATGAACATTCTGGAGTTGGCAACATGACTTAGCATGACTTAAAACTCAGTAAGGACTAGAGAGTGCAACAAAAGCACACTGAATAACTAAACAAATTAAGCTCTGAGCAACAGAAAAGTTCCTGTCCAGCGATAGCTTCCTCAAAAACATTTCTGTGGAAAATGCTTGCCTCATATTTTTGGCTACTTGCCATACATACTGCAAGTACCCCACTATGTTTCTCATTTGGTTACCTCCCACCTATTCAAGTCAAAGCTGGGCAGGAAGAACAAAGTAAGAGGCATCAAGAGCACTGAATTCTGTGGTTGTCCTACTTGGTCTCTTTGTCTCTCTTACAGAGGCTTTCCAAAAATGGAAGAATCAGGAACTTCTGAAACCATTCCATGTGGAAGATGTGCTAATATGCTATTTCTGCTAAAGCAGAAGAAAATACAGTACAGCAGAATGGAAAARGACAGAAAGAACAGACAGAATGATAATCCACATGCAGAACATATGGACAAGGCCTCATTAAAATGTTCAGTTCATCTCTGTTAATGCAGAATYACTCTCCAATATTCAAATGGATTTAAATCCTGAAGTCTCTTTTATCATGCAAGCACCACATCACCTATAAAGGTCATGACAGGATAGTTACTTCATGACATGGTCATAAAAATCACAGAACAGTTAAGGTTGGAAGAGATCTCCAGACACCATCTAGTCTAATCTCAAAGCTYAGAACAGGATCAGCTGCAGCAGATTGTGCAGGGCCTTGCCTAGTTTGATATAAAAATTCCATTGCCTGGACCATCTCCTCTTTCCTAATCATGGACATTTGACCAGAGATATTCAAGGGGACTACCTGAAAAAAGAGTGACCCTTGAAAGAGAGATGTCTGCACTTACCAGGATCCAGAGCAATGGAGTGTAAAAGCATTTTAAAAGACTGCTACAGACAGAAAATGTTAGCTAGACAGCTATTCTGACCACCTACCAGGTGGAAGACTCGATGATATTCATTCCTTTAAACCATTCACCACAAAGCTTACTTGTCCTTTAACCATACAGGATAGAGTTTCATAGTTCAGGACCTCTGGATTCGTTCTTAAGGAATAACTCAGCTGGCCACACTGATGAACAAAATGCACTGTTTGTTTGGCCTAATACAGTAATTCTTGAGTCATGGCTCTGCAAGCCTCACAGAGACAAAGGCATCCAGTTTGTATTTCWGCCACCAGGGTAAAATTCAGTCTGCAGTTATGATGCTTAACGGCATGCAAGGTATCCTATTTTGCCTACACACTGGGCACCACCCCAGAGCCCTTGWGTACAAAAGTCACCAATTCTGCCCATGAGCCTCTGGGTGCCCAAGATGTGCTCTGTACAGTAGAGACAATGGTGCATTCAGAATAGGCTCCTGTTACAGTAACAGGAAATAAATGGAAATAATTGAATAAAAGGAAATCAATACACAGAACCTCCAAGACAATTAAATTTATTAACCTTGACCTAAACTTCCCAATGCAAGAAAAAGCCATACACACACCTCAGACAAAACCAAAACCTCCGATGATCAAGCTCCACAGCCAAAACAACACAATCAAAACAAAAAGGAATCAGCTGAAAGCTCAAAGACCCCAAACCATTGCTAGAAATGGCAGAGAGCAGAGGCTTGAATTAAGTCAAGAGAGTGTCTGTGTGTGCACAAGCACACAATGCATTCTCATCCCAAGGAAAATGAATAGCTACTTAGTCTTTAACTTCAAAACCCTCATGAGCAGGGATCACCAATAAGCAGAGAATAGTCCCAGATTCAGCATACAAGTTCACCAACTACCAAAAGATTAAACTTAAGGAAGAAAGACAGCAATTAACCACTACAGAACACTCCATGGCAACTAAACAGGGTTTCATTTTCCCACTTCCCCTCATTTTTACCAAAAACATTCAAGCTACACAGGGATATGAGGAAAAGAATGATGCAGTGACATGCAATTACATTCTGTGTAGTCTGACAATTCAGACCATCAAAAGGGTGTATCTAATATGTAAGAAGAGATGCTCTTGTTCAAGTCAAGAGAAAGAAACAGAAAATGTGATTTTCTTGCTATCAGCAATGCCAGTTTTGACAAAACTGATGCACTTCCATTTCACCATAGATAGTGCATATAAATCAAAGCAAAGTACTGTAGAAGTATTGTGGGAATAACAAAATTGATCTTTCCAACTGGGGAAAAAAAAAGAGTGAAATATTTGGAATGCTAGCTGTGATCAAACTACAGTTTTATGTACACAGGAATGGGTACAGCATTTTGCTTTGTGTTCACAGTTTGCAAGCAGTCCTCCTCCTGCAGACGAAGCTATGGCAACAGACTCTTACAACAGTAGCTAAAGGACAAAAAAAAAAAAAAAAAAAACCAGTATTTTAATTCCACACTTATACAAGTATTTCACAAATTCTCTCTACAGAACTATCAGACTGCACCTTTCTCTAAAGAT
>NW_026623238.1:5319750-5325635 GCF_030028575.1 Malurus melanocephalus
AAAAAAAAAAAAAAAAAAAAAAAAAAAAAGATATAAGCAAGGACTACAAAATCTGCAGCAGAAAATTCAGGCTGAAGCTTATTGTTTCTTGAAAGAGGCACTCGTAGACAAACACAGAAGCTAACAGCTTACAAGATCCTGAGTTTGGTCAGAGAGGAGGCCATTCTGCAGATCATCAATTACATCTTCAGTCTCCTTACTTCAGACTTWAMCCGCATCTATCAATGCATTTATAGYCCTTACTTCCAAAYTGCTATTTTATTACAACCTTTTTAGGAAGAAGACACTGAGTAATTTTTCAGCTTCAGATTTCACGGTAGAGTTCAGTTGCATCCTAAGGCCAGAAAAAGCACCATGCCATGTTGTCCGAATGACTGGGAGAAGTAATTTTACAAACTTACCTACACTGAGACCCAAAAACTTATATCTCAATACTTTTAATATACTTCAAAATACTCTAGAGGAACTCCATAGCTCATTTTAGATTTTTTCCAGTGCTTAATCATCTTTGACATGAGACAGACACATAGACCATGTTTGCTATTCACATTTGAAAAACTTGGTTGKTTTTGGCCTTGGACCTTTTTCTTCCTCTCCTTACTATATTAAGGAATCCTACATTACATAGGAATATCCCCATGCAGATCCCCCTACAGATTAGCAACCTCCATTCTTAAGTCTCTTTTGGTCTGAAAGCAGTCCCTCAGCCTCATATGACTCACTTTTAACTATCTGCCTTCATCAAGACAGCACTTTTTTTGAACAAAGGCTCTTCATTCCATTTCTCCCACAAGCCATTAACACTGTGTCAGCAGATGTCAAGAAGAGTGAGTTCCTTGGTTGTTTTGTTTTTTTTGGCTTTGTTTTTTGAACTACAAAACTCTAAAATTGAGACTGGGTAGGAATACCACAGGGAAATGCTGATATCACAAACTGGTTATTTTTAACTTGACTAGTTCCTCAGACAATCTTTTAGTTCTACTATATTCACAAAACTTGAGTGATATCTTGAAAGAAAAAGTTTGTACAGTTCTTCACAGGATGCCTACACAAAGTGGAGTGTTCCTCTTTCCAGGTTTTACAATAAGTCTTATTGACATTACACATAACAGATTATTTTAACTGCTAAAGCTATAACATATTTAATGGGTACTATTTGAGAATCAAATAATGGAAGGATTTAGTTGTATTTAAGGTAACATGAATTCTGTACTTGACCTACTAGATATCGGCTGTCTGCATCTCAGTCTGATTGYTAACCAAAATGTCACAAGGAGCTGCACAAGAAACTCAGATGCTATCATTTTATACCTAGTGTGTAACATTAACTTCACAATATTAAAGTTTGTCTCAAGATCACTGACACTATTCTCACTGAAACAGCATCTATAAGTCTTCRATATCCCATTAGACATAAAAATTGGATGCTAATTGTCTAAATTTTACTCCTGTTTTATTCTTTGTTACAATTTCAAGAACCACAGTGGAAAAAAACTTCAGCTTTGTGTTCTAAGGGAGTTGATTAAATGTGTCTCTATTTATCCTTTTGCCTAGCATTAATTTTTATAGCATATAGAAACCCACTTTRTATCCAAAACTCAGTAATACAGAATTCTCCTCTCTGCGAGGTGACTTTTGAACAGCTTATTTAAGTATATGGCACACATCAGTAGGATTGATAAGTAAGAAAGGAAAAGAATACAGTGATTATACACCCCATATCTATGTATTCACCTAAAYTGAACAGTTATTACAAAGGCAGAGTGATCTGCCACTCAAAGATTGACCTRTGTGCCTCCAGACCAACACAGTTCATAGCAATTGCAAATACAAAACAGTAATTTATTGCTAGAAAAAGCAAACATTCTTTTAAGMTAAGAAGAGAAAATAAAACTGATTCAGCTAGACCAAGCACAATCTCTGTCACATCGCAGTTTCRAATCAGTAAGACTGGTGTTACGTCTGTCAGCAAATTCTACATGACTGTGTAGCTCAATAAGAATCTGACTAATAGATCATGCCATCCTGTCTCAACAAAGGTTTTAGAGATCTGTCAGTAGGCCACCTTAATTGCAGCCACAAGCTCCAAGACATCTAATAAACTCAACATGACAAAGATGATAAGAGGCTACATAACCACAATGAGAACACCAGGATTTTGTTCCACTGTTCATAAGAATCCTGTCTGCCTTGTAGTGAAACCCTGCAAAATATGCATTGTTACTGCAGTCCTGGGAAAACAGAGTATCTTCACTATAGTTTCAATTTATGTAGGCTATCCATGTTCTACAAAACTTAAAAATATGTTTCTCATACTGCACCATTATCTTGTTCTTACCTGGCACAATCAAACAGACCACACTCAAAACATCTAAAGATATCTCATACACCCTTACTAAAGCRCAATGTCGCTGAATATGATGATTATTAATAATCATAATTCTGGCCACTCAGAGTTGAGCCCATAACAGTTGCTCAAGACCGTCAGCAGTGCCCTGACAAACAAGTGAGTTTTCTCACTTTTACTCTTCCAATTCTTTTCCCCATCCCTGTAGCTGTTGAGTATGTGAGCAGCTTTGTTCTGAGCTAACATAGATTCCAGAAATCTATAGATAACAAGATCAAAACTAGTGTTGGATGAAAGGCATTACACACTGATTATATAAAAAGGCAAAATAACTCCAAGCCAACACACCTTAATGGTACACACCACCATCTCTCCCACTTACCACTTTTACCAAGTAGAACAAGTACATACCTGCTCCTAAATGTATCCTAGCATGTTTAAACAGCCCCACCTATCACTTGTGGACCACCCTATCTCAGAGTAAAGTAGGTAAGAATTGCTTCAAATTCCTAAAAACAAAGGAACCCTACACCAACACACTCCATCTCCCAAAAAAACTCCAAAAACCCCGAACAGCCACCCACACAAAACACAGAACCCTAAAGACCAAATTGTCAGGCTCTGCCCTCTGCGAGCATGAGCTCCCCTTGCAGACTTTCCAAATAGAAAGCCACTGGACACATAATTTCTGCTTCTTTCATTGCCTTGTTGGCCCTTCTCTTTGACTACACCTGTCATCCAGGCACAACACCAAGGTCAGTAACAAAACCTTTTTTTTTTCCCATTCTATGGAAGGTTTCAATGGCAAAGACAAGTACAATTAATCTAGTGTAATTTCTACATTTATCACAAAACCCTCTATTTGTAATTTAGTCAACTACAATCCAAGTAAAATTTACATCTTGGTATGTTAATAAATCTTTGGGCACATTTGGTGGGGAGCAAGATACCTCTCCCAGAGGAAAAAAAATAGTGTCAGACACCAAACTCCATTTGCAATTAATATTTCCCTTACTGATAAACATATACGATAAAGAAAACACATCTACTTAAAAAGAAAAAGGTGTTTATCCTTTTTCCCAGTAAAATATCGAAGTATTTGCCAAAGATTTATGTCAAGTTTAAAAAACAAAAATAAAAAAGGCATTTAAATAACCTCAAGATCTTTAACAATCAGTATTTCTCTGAACAATTAGAAAAAGGAAAGAAATGGTGAAGAATTAAGATGCTTATATGATAAGGCCACTTAAAAAACCCCCATTAAAACAACAAAATCAAAAACAAAGGCACGTCAATCTCATTTCAATCCCCATTATAATCCTGCCCCAAGTCATCTGATTCCCCATAAAGAGATGAAAATAGCATTCCCTGAAGCAATATTCTCTGTTTAAAACTGTTTGTTACTGATGTGTATCACCATTTGTTTTCCAGTTTAATCTCTCCACCAGGAAGTCTCCTTTTGTCCCACTAGATCATCCTTTGTACAGCACAACTTTTCTATCATTTCCAACTAGCAATTATAATGTACACTACGCCTACATCAATACCTTAACTCTACCCTTCAGCAGCTGGAACATCACTCTCTATATAACCCTTATGACAGCATTATTTTGGGATGGCACAAACTTTCAAGAATGACTAAAGCCTGCCAGATGCTAATGTCAATGTTTAACAGCAACAAATTATGAGTTCAGCTGTTCCAGACTGCATAAACAGCTTGTTGATAATACACAGAATGACAGGGGTAGTACCTCTGGCCCTACCATGAATCAGTGGTACATTAGCAAAAAAAAAAAAAAAAAAAAAAAAAAGAGCCCCACAAAAAAAAAAAAAAAAAAAAAAAGAAAAAAAAAGCATTTTCTTAACTACATCTGTCCCACTCTTTCCTGGCACAATGAAGCGCATTTCACTTACCTGTTTTACTGGCTTTTCACTATTTAGATTGTCTTCACTGACAATTACACCCGTGATCTACAAGTTGTTGACCACCCAATTTATTCTGTGTTACGGCCCAGTTCCAGACAAAATAGAAAGCTTCATTGTTCACTTGTAATGCAAACAAAACTGTCTTCAGCATCTTCAATATACTCTTACAAAAAAGAGCAAAATCAACCTTAAAGAGAAGCAGTTAAGCCTTTTTCACTTCCTTTCTAGGACATCGGTCTTTTCAAAAATATATATAGTTTCAAAATAGRAAGTCAATCGTTTTCATGTATGCTATAGGCTGCAGAGGCTGATCAGATGAGGTTCTAAGTTTGTTACTTCCTCCTGGGTGAGCACGTGACATTCTTGTATTTCTCACGGTATTTTCTTCCCCATCTTAAGCCATCACTCCTTAGTGGCTGAMTAAAACATGAATGATTTCCARCTTTACACAGTAAAGTCAGWCACTCAGCATGATTATTTYAGCTTTCTCTGACACACTAMCGAAACAACTGGTTCTTTATCGGACCTTMAGTTTTAAACAATTTGAATGCTTTAGAATTGAGTTCCCCCATTCTCAGCCCTAGAACCATGCATTCATTCACAAGTGCATGAACTCACTCTTCCTAATTCACTTTCTTCCAGAAAGCATCAACTTCTAATTCACATTCCCCAAGCCTAGAAGCAGAACAGTTACTCCTCCATTTCTCACCAAAAATCTGCATCCAAACCACAGAGAACACTACTGTGTATTTATAACTCCTTCAAATTATCTCTAGCTGCAGTCTGTCAGCAAATCGTGTAAACAATCAGTCTCACTATCAAATTGTATCCTCCCATGAAGTATTCCAGTTTCAGGATACTAGAACTGTCTGAAAAAGCAAAAGTCAGGCACAGGATGCAAACATTCAGCTCTCTCACAGCTAAACCTTACTCAACGCTCCTTAAGAACGAGATACCTCTTACAGACCTGTGAGCTAACTCACTTTAAATAAACCAAGATACATGGTCACTAACAATAGGTAAGGACCCATGCATGTATGCGATGAGAAAAAAAAAGGATGTTATCTTAAATTACTTCGTAATTAGACAAATAATTTTTATTTACTCTCTCCCCCACCCCGGGCAGGAATACAGGGCAAGATGACCCGCCCCGGCACCTCCGAGCCAGAGAGGTTGGATGGGGCTCGGGAGGGCTCAGCCCCGGCGGCTCCGCGGCCCCGCGCACCCTGAGCCCCGCCCGTCCCGCGGAGAGGCTCCGCCGTGGCCACTTCTGTCCACCCGCCTGGCCCCTGCCAGACTCGCCCGGCTTCTCACCGCCTTCTCCCGCGGGAAGGGGGCCAAGGAGAGGAATAAACGAGTGCCGCGCAGCGCGGTACGCCCGGGCCGGAATGCAGCTCGGCTGAGGGCAGCCGCGGCCGTCACCGCCACCCTCCGGCTCCCTCCGTCACCAGCCCCGGGAGCAGAACGGCGAGACCGACCCCCGTCACCCCCGCCCCTCACGGCGCGGCCTCACCGTTCCTCCTGCTCCCGGCCATGGCCCCAGGCCCCTCCGAGCGGCCCCTCCCGCCCCGCGCCCGCTCTGCTTTCTATTGGCCGGTGCGTCTGTCCGTCA
>NW_026623238.1:5325970-5363347 GCF_030028575.1 Malurus melanocephalus
GGTGAGCGGCGCCGGGGGGACGCTGGGCGCGCGCCGCTGCTCCCGCTCCCGGCGTCTCCTCAGCCCTGACCCGCCGCAGCCCGCACCCGCCGCGTTAATAATGCACTAGAATGTCAGCGCTGAAAAAGGTAGGGAAGGAGGGGAGGCCAGGGAAGGGGAGGAGAGAGAAGTGGTCGCCGTCGGGGCGGCAGGCGCGCCGAGCTGCTCGCGGGGTGCCTCCGCCCAGGCAGCGGAGGGAACGGGGGGTTCGGTGCCGCGGGTCCGCGTGTGGACCGCGCCGTCGGGGACGGGCGCCCAGGCAGCGGGGGCGAGGCGCGCCAGCCGCGCCGTCGGTTGTGGTGTCATCCCCCATCACCGGTGCGTCCCGGTGCCGCGCTGGCCCCGGCGCGGTGTCGCCGTGGCGGGGGTCTCTCGCCGGTACGGTCTCTCTCAGGACGGCTGCGCGGCGGGGTGCCCGGTGTCTGAGCGGGGTGGCCGCGGGCTGGCACCCTCCGTGTGGCCGGTCTGGCCGGAGGGAGCGGCGGGGTGGGGGGTGCTGCTCGCGGAGCCGCAGTGTCGGGGCGATTTAAATTTTGGCAGCGCGTAATTCTGGGGCTGCCCCGCGAAGAGGTGCCGGGGCTGGCGGCGCACCGCCGCTTGCACCGCTTCCCACTTTCCCTTCCCGGCCTCCGTGCTGTGCCGGGGACGGTGCGGCTACGTCGGAGGCGCCGTGTTGTTCCCCGCGGCTTTTCCCAGACCCCCGGACGGGCGGCCCGGCCCCCAGGGGCGGTGTGGCCGCAGCCCGGCAGCCGAGAAGGGGCGGGCGGCAGGTGCGTTCCGCTCGTTCCTCGTGCCGGCTGTGCGCGTCTGCCCCGCCGCGGGTGTGCGGGGCTCGGCGCGGCTGGAGAGTCCGCGGGCGCGCACCCGGAGCGCGGGGGTGGATGCCGGGCGCATCTGCTGCGCTGCTCTCGGCCACCGGGGCGATCATGGGGGCTCTCGCCGTGCATAGGGCGGCGTTTGAGGACGGGTTGGCTGAGCGCCTCCGCAGTTGTTTGAAACACCGTCTGCCGGGGAAATAAAATAATTACCCAGCATCATAATGGGAGCGTAGCGGGCCCCAGCCCGCCTCGCCTCCCGGAGCGGAGCCGGCAAACCGCCCGGCGGCCGCCACCGTCGGGGCGRGCCGTCCCCGCCGGCCCGGGCCGGGGCAGTGCTGTGGGGCCGGTGCTGGTCGGTCCGGGGGAGGGGAGCAAGGACAGCCCTCCAGCTGGCGGGAAGTGCAGAAAAGGGGCTTTCTTTTACGGCCCCGCTTTCTGTCGCCTCCGTAACCTAATTCCTGCCGCTGCCGGTGTCCCAGTTCTAACAGCGGTGCCGGTCCCGTACTGCTTGGCATTTAGCCATAGATCCGTACATAAGTGCTTCGACCTCAACTCACCTCGAACTTACAAAGGTTTCTAATTTGCGGCGACAACCTATGGTTGTTTGTTTCTCATTGTGCGTTGTTACGGCACAGCCTTACACAGGCTGTGTAATCYCTTCCTGAGAAGGAGACCAAGTGCTCCCGTCACCTCAGCTGGTGTGAGCCCGAGAGCAAGGCTGCGAAACTCAAGTGCCCTTCTTAGTGCTGGWGTGTTTTGTAACTATTTCTCTCTGCTTTAGAGTAGCATCACAAGCCGAGCGGTAACAAAGTTTGAAACACTGGATACCTCTAGCCATTTGGGTTGCAGGTGACCGCAAATGGGCATCCTGCAAAGAGCAATGGTCACCTCAGTGTGACCAAGTGCAGATGATGGAGAAATCTCATTTGGGGTCTTAGTAACKGAATGCTTTTTACTGTGGGATGTGTCAAGGGAGCATACTGATTGTGCTGGACATTTTAAAAAGCAACTCGGAGGGTAGAGCAGAAGATGGTACTATTTTATAGTGCAAATATATTTGAAGTATCATCCTTTAACATCCCTGATTAGTTGCATTTCCCTCTTTGCGTTTCATCTGTAAAACAGGTAAAATAGGAAGAAAAGAAGTTTTRTATTTCTGTCCTTTCAGCAACATAGCAATACTTTAAAGTCATTTCCAGATGGTTTGCACCAAACACTTTCTTTCAGAACTGCAAGTTTTAATTTTACTGTTGAAGCTATTTTTACAGTGTTAACCAGATSTTATAATTCATATTTGAAAGGTTTTTCCCTCTCTCATCATTTGCATGCTTTTCAAAATGTCTGGTATGAGGTTAAAATGGACTTGGACAATGATTAACAGTTTTATGAATTACAATTTGTGCATTRGAGATTTAATTCTGAGCACTTGAGGCAGACCCTTTGTGATCTGACATAATWTTCCCAAATTAAAGAATGCATTTATTATGCCATTGTTCAGTAACAYACAAACTAAAACCTAGGATTGTCAAATACATTTGTTTGTTTTATTTTAGTTTTTTTCCAGCTTTTCATTTTAGTACTATAAAGTGCTATTTGCATTTAGTCATGTATCTAATTTGGACTAAAATGGTATAGGGCATGTCTCTGATAACTTTTTACAATTTCTAGTCCCTCTGAAATTCGTTCAAATTCSTGGTGCAAGCTGAAATGGCACCTAGAGTGAAGTCATAATTGCTTTAAACAAGCATTCAACAATCAGCAAACATAGTCTTCTCTTGTCAGAGGTATTGAGGAGAATGTGTTTTGTCTATGTAATATATAAAACCAAGGCTTGCTGAATCAATGGAAATATTGCTAATGATGTAATGGGATTGGGATTGGGATTTCACAYTTGTGTACGGCAAAACCCCGTCACTATTAATGTTGATACTGTTGGCAATACCAAGGTGTTGAAACAAAAAGATCCCAAAGCAAGATTAAATTTTCAAGGTCCATCATGACAAACCAAAAGTTATRTTCTAAATGAATTCCAACATATGAAACTAATTACTTCAATAGTAGTTGGTAGATGTGATAGAAGAAATGCATCCCTGAATAGGGGGATCCATACATGATCTGGAGGAAAGCTTGGATGTTCAGTTTCCAAAGTGTCTGAATGTCAAGCAGCATCCTGCCCAGAGGGTACCCTCTCCAGGCTCCCCTGAACATTGTCTGTCCTGGTACACTTAGCATGTCACGGTTATGAAAGGGTTTTTTGACACGGAATGTTCTAATGGGAAATATATGTAGATGCAGTCTGGACAATTGAATTTCAGCTTGATTGTGAGCTTTAACTGACGAAATTGTGGACTTTGGAGAAATTATTGGGATAGTTTTTGTGTGCCTTAACAAGGATGGTAAAATGTTATTTTACATCTGACTTTGGCAGAAACTTTAGTTCCTGTTTGTAATTACCCACAGTCAAAGCAATTTCCCTGTATAACTGTGATAATCATATAAGAAGTGTAAGTAATAAAAAGAACATAACCCCCCAAACAACCTGCTGKTTTTTTTATAAGGTATACCATTGGGGGCCCTTTGAATCTGCATCAGTCAAACAAAAACAGCTGTTTCAGTTCTACTCCATGGACAGGACAAGTCTTATTTGCTGCTTCACTTAATCAGCAGTGAATTTGTTTATCTAACTGTGCATGGTAAACGACAGGACCACTAATGCAGAAAGTTAGTGTTAGCCCATCAATTATGATTGCATTCAAAAGAGACTTTCAGTTCTTAGAAGTGTACATGGCCCAGAATATCCCATTGAATAAAAAATGTTCTGTTTGCTAAATGGATAGTTTTGTTTGAATAACTACAGGAAAAAAAATTATACACATATTAGTTCAGTTTGCCTTGCAAAAATTCATAGTCATCCACGAACCATATGGCTTTCTTACCTCTGGTAGAGAAATAGCTCTCAGCATGGCAGATACAGTATGTCAACAGCTATGATCAAATATAAGTAGAAGTGGGCATGGATGAATCAGAATCTCTTTTAAAGTAGACTTTTTGGAGAACACAACTTCTCATATTTCAGTCCATATATATCTCCATTATAGAATTATATTTCCCGGAACAGATTATAGTTCATCACAACTACTTTCTGTTGGAGAGGCCAGAATGATTCATTAAAGTAAAATAAGTACTCTTCCCATGATATTTATTTAGAAAATGTCAAGTAGCAGTTTATTCATTTAGTACACACTCAGTTGTGATGAGAGGAATGGAAATCACTGCAGTTAGRTTTCTCAATCAGCGTTTCCACGCATGCATATATATTTGGTCTCACTTTGCTTTTATCTGTTTCTCAGTGTACTCTCTGAAATACTTCTTTTGTGCATAAAATTTACTTATCTTCCATGCATTTTTGTTCCATATTTGTCACATTTCTCTGTCCTTGCCAGTTTTGGAAATGAACAGTGAATAACTTCCAATATGGCATTGGCCTCAAGCCCTCTCAATTTTTTTGTAGTTTTGTAAGCATATATTCTTATGATGTAAAAAGACTTTCTTTTTTCTTTTGATAGTAAAGTAGTATATACCAGCAGTTAGCAGAACTACCATAGATGAAGGCTTTTATCTCACAAGGGGAATCAGTGTCTGTTATCTTCAGCAAATGCTGCAAACACTCTGTGTAGATAAATTGACAGTAACGGAACATGTCAAAAATATGACCAAATGCATAAATTCAACAAGACAAAAATCAGTAATTTAGAGATTCAGACTTTGCATAAATAGCAGAAAGTGCTGAAGAATACCCCAAAGCTTTCTGTCTATTTATAGCTCCCCATCTTGGGTTGTTCATAACTTCTCCACACAAAATCCTTCCCACCACTCTCAGTTTTGCATCTTTCATTATAAATACTGKCTTTTAAAAGTAAATTTGTTATGTCAGAGGAAAGAATACAATTTTGTCAGATTGACCTGAGCTCATTCTGAATGCAAAAAGTTGTGGCAAGTCAAAGTTTATTCTAGAAAATGTAAAAGTTGAATTTTGATAATGATGTTGAAAACACTTATGAAAGCATAATACTAAGACACACAGATTTAGGGAGAAATYGAACAACACTGTACTGTAGTGGTCAATAAAGGTGTCTCTGATATATATTTCATCTTGGAAGCTGAGAGGCTGCTTGAGCAGTGTTCAGCCTCTGGTATGCTGCCTTTCAGAGGGAACAATTCCTCTGTGTTGTCCTGGAGAGTCAGCAGGTCAGTATTGAGAAAAACAATTCTAAACTACTTTTATTAYCTTTCTCCTTTATTTTAGGTGATACTGTATTTACAATAATCCCTAAGGTGTGTTGAGAATGCAAATTAATTTTTAAGCTTGTCTGAAATCTCATTTCCCCTAGCATGCCAGGTTTTTTTTTTTTTTTTTTTTAAATGTTGATTTCCTTAATGAAATTTGGTTTTGTGCATTGGAGGTCAACTGAATTATTTTCCTGCGATTCTTTGCTTCTTGACAATATGGCTTTTATTGTGAAACTTTTAAAAGTCTTAACGATGTTATGCAAATTATGTATCATAAAATATCACCAAAGTCTCCAGCAATTCTCCTCATTTCACTACTGGATAGGCTGGTAACTTTTCATAGAAAACAGACATAATATTATTAATGATGCAGATAACCAAGGTACCCTTCAGGAGACTTTGTCCTAACCATTTCACTCTTGTGTAGTGAGTTTTAGAGCTTCTRCAGCTGCAGGAACACAGAAGTATGCTATTGTTTTATTCTGTGCTTTACTGGTGACGAGGAGTAGAACCAACTTTGCAGCTTTCACGCCTGCCTTCTAGTTTCACAAGTAGCCTATAAAAATAACACTGAACAAATAGCTTTAATAGCCTGAAATGGGAGGTTACTTTTWAACCTCTTTTTTTAACCCTGAATAGCAGACAGTAGTTGAAGAATCTCAAGTAGTTACTACACCTTTTATTTCTTATAATCTAAAAATAGGGGACCAAGGAAAAAAAATCCCGAGGATCTTCCACTTTCACATTCTTATTGATTTATGGCTTAATAAGTCATTGGGATATAAAGCTACACTGCGCAAACACTSTTATTCTCTAGAATTTGTCTAAGCAGAGTCCAAGTAAGATAAAAGACAACCCTTTTGCCTCATTCATGCAGAGTGAAATTCTTTCCAAAGAGCATCAGTATAAGGCCACCTTTATYCTTTGTGCAACAGCAGATTTCACTTAAATGAACAAACATATTCTTTAGTTCTAGAGTTTGATAACAATTATCTTCCCTGATGAGCCGAAAGGAGGACAAAGTTTGCTTTTATTCCTTTGATTTACTTCCCTTGATCTTGCAGCATTTCAAATCTTGCATGATTGAAGCTACGAGAAGAATCTGGGCCTTTTTTAATGCTAGAAAAGAAAATGGAAAAGGTACAACCAAATGTTTTGAAAAACCTATGTATCTGTCTGAATTCTTTATCACACCCTTAACCAGGCTTCCTCGTGGTAACACAATGTAGGGGAAATAATATGTAGAATTAAGAATTTTTTTTTTTTTTTTAAATTGGGCTAGGAAGTTCATCACAGCAAGAAGATGCTGGGTATCAGAGAGAGATGTATTAATATCCTCCAGCTGGAAAGACGGTGGGCTCCCTTTGGTAAGAATGACACGAGCTTCACCTTCCCTCTGGAGGAGAGTTCAAGCCCCTCTGATGTTTCCAGCCCTTTCTGGCTGCAGGACATGAAACYGATCTTTTCTTTGATGGCAACTTGTGGCTTTGTTATCTAGCATTTGGCCTGGTTTTTGGCTATTTTGGGATTATCTTTGCCATAATATTTTATTTAAAGGTAAGAAATTGAAAAAATATGACTGTTAAGTGTTCCTTTACGCATTGTATAATTTTATGTGAGTCTGAGATTTTGATCTCACCCATTTGAGGGTCTGTTTACAAACAGTGTCATTTAGGAATAGCTACTGTAGTTTGTATTCCKACCCCAAATGTCAAAAATTAGTTTTCAGACCTGGATAAATAATTTGATTTAAGGGAATAGCTTCGATGTTTAATATTCTTTTTAAAATAACTGATGTAAATTATTTCTTTTCTTAGTAACTAAACCAAAATTTAAATTTACTCTTTTCCTKTCTGGAATTCAAATGAATAAACAGGAATGCTCTTTTCTTCCCCTCAGTTTTAGTAGACTGAGAAATCAAAATGTTACATGTAGCCTAAGCATGGCTCCTTCATGACACAGATAATTGAAACTTCAATTTACTACAGTTTGTAGATCAGATTGATTTTGTCACAAAGTCCTGCAGTTTAGTATGCAGAAAAGGCTGCAGTACATATGAAAATGCATCATTACTTTTGTTGCCAGTCCTGAAATACATTGGATTCTTACTGTCTCCAATCTCTATACATCATCTCTTACTCATTATTCAAGAGGTAAGTATAGCAAGTAAGTGAGGTGTTTCAAAAGAAATTATTTTTATGAAGTTGAAAAGGGATGCAATTAGTTATTATATCATGTACTTTTATAATAATAAAGATGGTAATTTTTCTTAAATGATAATTTATAATATGCTACTCAGAAATCTTAACATGAAACTTTTAAGGGAGAAATTGTGTTTCTAAGATATTTTTCAGTCCCATTCTCCTTTAGTAAAATGATGCATTCTTATGCTGCTCTGACCTTTCGCATGAAAATCTGGGCTATCTACACTGTAAGGTTTCACCTACAACAAGATTTAGAAAGTTATATATTACTTTATGAATTCAAAGGCACATAGTAACCTTTGAAAGTAAGGAAATAGATGACCAAAGTATTACAATAGATCTGAATCATTAAATAACATTTTTAAATTTTATTATTTTTCTTTTCAAATTAAGAACTGATATGTTAATTTGGATGTTTTTCAATGTTTTTCTCTTTCCCCCCATTAATRTTTCTCTGCAGCTAAAATAACTTGTTAAACATGACAGAAATCAGTGGAAATATTCGTCCACCAATAAAATACTTCATATAGTAATTAATGTGTGTTTGGTCTTGACGTAATTTATAGTGTAGTTAATGTTCTTTTATAATTTTTAATTTTGAATTTTCTTTTTTTAAAACATGTATTTATCTTTTTTCCTTAATTATTGTGTTTCAAAAATACCTTTTTCATTTTATGCTGCTTTTTGATATTGTGCATACCTTTGTAAATRTCTTGTCTGATATATTTATATTTTTAACATGTACTGCACTTATGATTTATGGCAGTGTGGAAGTCACTCCAATACTCTTCATTGTGGGTAACTTATGCAGCACACTTACTTTGCTAACCAGTGTCAGGTCTCTGATCAATTCCTAGGGATTTTTCTATTTCTTTGCAACATTGTCATGAATTGCTGCTCTAAAAWTAATTCAGAAAAACAAAATACAAAGCTGAGAAGCTGAGTGTATATCAGGTTATAGAATAATGCTTTGATCAATAAAATAGCAAAGTTTCTCCTGTGTAAGTGTATTACATTCAGATGACATTCTCTTCCAGGAGCTTTCCTGGCATGTTTGCAAATAATCTTCTATTTAGCTGCACTCCTGATGTAATACATTTTATTTTTCTTTTCTTTTTCTTTTTTTTTTTTAAGAAAGATACAAACATCTTTTCCAAACTACCTTTAATAGAACATTTTCTCTGCACTTTTAAATTTCTTTAAATTGCATTCCATAATTAAAAAAAACTTTGTGGTATGCTTCCTAATTTGGTGGAATTTTGTTTAAAGTGTACTGACAAATGTTCATTTGTTACTCCACAGCAGTTCCATTGACACCRAAACTTAGCAAAGTAGTGTGATGCCTGAGTATCACAAGAATGTGTGAAGCCTTACATTCTGATTATAGCCTGGAAATGAAATCTAACATTTTGCTTCACTGTTAGAATAATCAGTGCTCTAGGTGCAGCCTGTTGTTTTAATACTTGTGTTTTCCTTCCCTTCATGTTGCAATCTATGAGCTGAAGGGTGAACAGATGCAGGGGCAAACCCCAGTTAACGCTGGAGAAAAAAAAAGGAAGASTATTATGGAGGGATTTAGGGAGGCACCAGAAGAAAAGGAGACAAATGATCAAGAATATAGATGAAAATGAATGAATATAACACTGGACAGATCCTAAAAGGGCAGTACAGGGGATGACTAACTTGATTGCCTTGTTCTGGCATGTAAGGGGCAGGAACAAGCTGCATAACATCTCTTTCCTGAAGTATCACACACATTTTAGGAACTGCATCATGAAAGACTGACAGACTTAAACAAGATAAAATTGCACGGACTACAGGTAAACAGACATCAGTATTGCATAATGCATCTTGATATATAAAAATGTAAAGAAGAGGTTCAGCTGATATGAGGTAGCTGCTAAGCTACATTTAGATTGTTCTTTACTTGGAAAACRGATTGCCCATAAAATGGGGTAACTTATATTATTAAAAAGAACAACCAACAAATCCCAAGAAGTTTACTGCGAGAAAACATTATTCTGCTATTAGCATCAGTTGCACAATTCCACATAATTAGGAATAAAATTTGTCTCTGTTTTTCAACATCTTTCATGGGGCTGATCCAGGCTACACTAAAAAAAATATTTTACTCATTATGACCACTAAAATTTGCCACAATATCTGTGCTTCTTTTGACCAATGGAATAAACTTTTCCTATGCTTCTGATTTTAGAGCACAAGGAGCAAAGCATTCTTGGCAGCCAGGCTGTTCCCGTGTGAATTG
The DNA here is from genome assembly GCF_030028575.1 of Malurus melanocephalus. Lineage (NCBI taxonomy): Eukaryota > Metazoa > Chordata > Aves > Passeriformes > Maluridae > Malurus > Malurus melanocephalus. The sequence goes on from NW_026623238.1 coordinate 5,335,588, forward strand.
TCTTCTTAGAGACATCAATGTGATCATTAGTCGTCTTTATTTTTTCAGAGCAAAACATAAAATCCTCCAGTCTTGTCCTCCCGTCATTAACATGTCCAGCTCTTGTAATTGCTACACTGGTGAAATCTCATCTGAAAGACTTGTAAGAAGTACCAAAATAAATAGCAATGTATGTGCATGCAGGATGTCCCCCTTATGGAGGAATGATATATACACTGAAGTATTGTTTCATAAAAACTTACTGATGCATTTTCTTTAKAACTGTATCCATGAAAATTTACTGTAACTGTCCAGTACTATTGTTTCTTTGGCTGCATCTATTAATCTGGTGCAGTTTGACCTAGAAGATTTTCTGACACTCTTTTGAACTGATAGACTTTTTCATCTGTTTCAACCTAAATGCCATAAACCTTTTAGAAAAATTGACTGTATATATAATCAACAAATTGTGATTATAAATAAGCATTTATAGATGTTCCACAAAGGAGAGTTGAGAAAGAAGATTACGGACCAACCAAACAATAAGTTTTCAAGGTCTTTAAGGTTCTTAGATTTCACAGAAATTTTAAGATTAATTTAAATATTCCCACTGAAAAAAAAAAGAAAAGAAGTGATTAGAGTATAATAAAACAAAATAGAAAATCAGAAGATAATATAGAATTAATGATATTGAGCAATAGCAAAGCAGTATGCATATAGTCATAAAAATGAAACAAGTAATAATTTCACTTTTTTTTCATATGGAGGCAGTTAATTTTTCCTAAATATATGGAAAAACTCAAGAACTGAAAGATGAATATAGCRTTGAATTAATTCCTGTAAATGCTGAAATATGGTATAATGTCATTTAGTGGTTATGTATAATTTTTTTTCCCTCACTCATGATTGAAAATTTTATTTAGAAATAAACAAAAATAATTCCCTGGAATGTTGCCTTTTATCACCAGGAAACGACATCTTTCAAAATTTCCTTGGTATTAACATTTCATTGTTTTTTTGGTTTTTTTTTCTTTCGGTTTTTTTCAGAACAGGTGACTTGGAAATTTAAGCTGGTGTTGAAGTGCTATATATTTGTGAATTCATGTAAAAATACYTTCCATGTGTGTTTGTGGCTGGGCCTTCATTTAGTTTCTTGATGCAGTGAAAAGGCTGGCTGAAACCTCTTGTTCCCATTTGTGGTTTGGTCTCTATGATATTGCAGGTTTTCTTTAGCATGATGGCAGTTTATTTGATTTACCTGTGCTTGATTCCATGCCATTTCAGTGAGTTGGRAAGTGAGGAAAAAACAGCATCCTCATTTTTGACTGGAGGCAGCATTTTGATAGCTCTGGCTTCCACTTAGGACAAAATGCAGCTGGGGTCCCTTTAGTGCCCAGCATCACTTTGGGTGCCAGAGCATCTCCAAGACACCTGTGCAGACCTGGCTGGCACCACAAGGACTGGCYGGGTCAGGGGCACTCAGCACTCAGGGAGTGTCAGCTGCCCAAGGTGGCCCTTCCCTGCCATGGCTGAAGAGCTCAGGGCCATGTTAGGGACAMTGTAAATAGTCACCCTTCAGCCACTGCACCAGAAGGATCCCACGTAATCCATGTGCTGTATCTGCCCATTTGATACAATCTGCCCACCTCAGGTATCTCGAACTTTCCCAAACAATACCAGGTACCTGTTTGCAAGTAACTGAATCCTGTCCAAGACCTGTGTTGCCATTGCACCTAGGGGAGCTGTTTAAGAGGCAGTACCTGCCTGTAACCATGGACTTTGATGAAAACAGCTTCAGTGGGAAAGCAAATTTAAATCTTGTGGAGCCTAGAGATTTGAATGCATTTGTGKTTTTTATTTGATATAATAAATGAGCATAAAGTGTTCCTCAGATATGCTTGGAGAGCATTGTGCTGCCTATGTACAAATTTGAGCTGTCAGTTGCTCGGACTTGAGCTTATTTGTATTTAGTTTTCACAAATTCGCCTATTTCCCAGTGAAAACCAGCCATCTGAAATATTTGAACTGTTTTTTGATTCAGCCRTTTGAATTATGGGTGAACAAGGAAAATTTTGCCTCTGAACTCAGACCCAGTTTTTAGGTACCAGCTGGCAAAAGCATCCCTAAGCACACACCTTGCTGTGAGCAGAGTTTTTGGTTTTAACATTGTATTTGGACCCTGTCATACTTCAGTTATTTTCATAGTAGCTTTCCACAGGAAAAGTCACTCGTATGTATTAACTCTCTGAGCAAAATTTTGACAAGCATGGACATTTTCAAGTCATAAAGATCAAAAACTGCCTGCAAGAGAAGCTGCATTTTTTGTTTCTCTATGTTGTTTATGAGCAAATAATCAATGTTCCTATTTTTTCTTGTAATATGAAACTGGGCAAAATAATTTTCTTACTGTTTGTGCTTCTGTCAGAAAATGAGCTGAATACTCCAAAACACTAGGCTGGGATATGGGCTTTACTGATAGCTGAAGAGAGCATCACCAAGTTATTCTCCCCAAACTTTGGAGTCCCCTTTGTTTGATAACATCCCCTTCCATCAATGACCCCTGAAGGTGTGTCAGGAGCCTGGGACCAGGACAACACTGCATGGAATGCCACAGCGGCTCTTGCCCTGCCACTGCACTGTTGGTGAACATGCCACCTTTGGGGCTTGTGGCCAACTGTAAATTGCCTGCAAGTGGGTGAGTCCATTTTTCTGTGGTGTCAGTGAGTTGCCTGTCTCTGAACTTGCTGCAAGCTGTCCCTGCTGGTCACTGGCATTATTGGAATTACTGGAGTATTTTTGGCCATTCCTCTGCTGGCATTAGAGAAGCCTGAAGGAAGGCCCTGGGAGGAATATGGCACCTGAAGATCTCTGCCTTCTCCATCCAAGATGATGTCTTCAGGCCATACTGAAGCTGAGCAGCATATTGCATTTCACTGCCAAACCACAATTGCCAGCTCTAAAGGTTACCCTGCCGCTGGGACACCAACCTCTCTTCCAGGTGCAGTGTTTGGGAAGAGCACAGTCAGCAAGCCTCTCTGCTGATCTCCAGTAAAGACTGAGAAGGGGSACAGATTTAGTGTTTATCCTGAGCAGGGCTGCATGTGCTTTTCCATCATTTTTAGAAATATCCTTTAAAGAGCTGACCATGTGTGATCTATTTTAAATAGTGCTTCAGAAGATGAAATTATTTTTGGTCTAAGTGAAATCAATAAGCAGTTTTAAATATAAGATATGGTTTAAGTAAGCTAAAAAGTATCCAGTGACCCTCAGTATTTATTGTATGTGTTAGACCTGCTATGACAACATTTATTATCTAATTAATAGCCCCTTTCTGTAGAGCATCTTACTGAAGCCRACAAAACCTCACTCTGAAGTCCTTCAAAAGCATGAGTAGTAACAGGTGCAAGTATGGTGTTGCCTCCTTTATTTCAGGTTTCMCTTTCTCCTGGGATACCTGTTCCTCAAAGCCCTGGACCTTGTTCTCTCTGGCTTCCTTGTGTGCATCAGGAAGTCTTCCAAGTCTTGGTCTGTGTAGCCCATCACTAATTCAGGTGCTGGTAAAACCCCAGTTTGCACCTTCCTTGCCTGCACTGTTTCAAACTCCTTCATCCTGGCACTGCATGGTTGAGCTCCACACAAGCTGGGCTGTGTAAAGTGATGCTCCTGCCTTGCTTATGGAGTTCACTGTTCCTCTGCCTCTGCTCTCACAGTCAAAGGGCTGAGTGGATTTGATTTCCAGAGCAGAGGAGCCTTTTTATGTTCTTTATAAAAATTAATGTAGCTCTTCCAGGCTGGCTTTTCCCCCCTAATGCTCTCTTTTTGCTGTCTCCTTGCCTACCACTATAGTTCTGATGCTGGTGCTTTCATTTGTTATGTTGAATATTTCCTGAAATAAATAAGAACGTTGCTTATATTTGTGGATAATGCTGGACCCTTATGTAGAGTACGGGAAGTGTTGCCTAGCAAATTCTGTGACTCTTGATAAAATATGTTAGTTTCCTTTCATAAATTACATGTGTTATTTCTCACAGTATTTGGTATCTTTTACATGTTTTTGTGGTCCTGACTTTCAAGGAAAGTGAAATGTTGATCAAATAAACTTATGGACTCAATTCTTTCTTTGARACTTTGTTGCTGGATACAAGGTTATTCTGATTGAATATGCATGTTTTAGTTTCTCCATTGGGATGGGAAYTAGTGGTTACTACAACTCCGTGGTTCCCTTGGTGTGGACAGCAGTGAGGGAATGGGCAGCCCTAAGGGGAGATGCAGTCTTGCTCTTAGGCAGGTTAGCTGTATCACACTTGAAAAGTGCTGGTTGAGCACACCAGAGCTWGGGATGACTGGCTCAGAGGTGGCTTTCTGTCATTAAGGATGTTTATACAAGTATGGTGAGTTTTGTCAGGGAAATCTACAGGTAGTCTTTTTTTTTTTTTTCATACATTTCAGTAGAACCTTGCCATACTGTTAAACAGGTCTTGAAGGAATGAATCTCTTGATTGTTGTTTCTCACTGTTGCTGAAGATGCTTTTAAAATAAGTTTCTGTGCATAAATACATCAGAAAGAATTGATTTCTAATTAATATGAGGTTGCATTTGAATTAGCTGTTCTCATGCCCTGAATTCTGCAGAAAGTTAAAAATTGTGTCCCCACACTGCATGAACTTTGAGTTATATGCCCTGTCTCATGCACCTTTCTATTTTTTTTCCTTTTTTTACTTCATAGCAGAATAAGTCTGGTCTAGTGTAATTCCCCACAGGAGCAGGGCTGAGGTCCCTGCCTTCTCTCTCTCTCTCTCTCTCTCTCTCTCTCTCTTTATAAGTAATTTTTTTAGATCTCCTGAGATGCCTGCTGAGTCTATTCCTTGCTCAGCAACAGGAGGTTAAGACATAGAAAAAGGCTGTTTTGGAGCCTATTTGAAACATGCCAATAATAGCAATTGTTGGTAATGAATCTATTTCTTATGAGTACATGACATGCTCCTTCTCTCTTGTGACAGAAGTTTTAAATGGTAGTAGCCAGGAAGTGCCAGCATTTTGATTGCTATCTGTAGTTAGATATATAAAAATATCAGAGGCATAAAATATTTTGGCATTAAAAAAATAGCAAATGGTTTGAGAGATAGGGAATATAAGGCAGAGGCAGAAGTGTCTGCTTGGAATACTTGATATTGCCTTTCCTTCAGTTATTGCTAAGAGAAGTTTAGCAGTCACATAGGAAACGTGTTTGTGTTCCCTCCCCAGCTCTGCTTGAACTGGTGAGCTTTGATCTCCAAGTTGGTCCTTGTAACAAGATTTTTCATGTCTAGATAGTCRTGGTGCTGGTTTTAAAATGCTAAAAAGTGGACATTTTTACAGTGACATGGAAATGCTGGCTCCATCCATGGTGTTCTTGGAATGGATATGTCTTGCATTTTCTTGGCCAATCTACTGTCAGTTTCTGAAGTGGCAACATTGTACTCTGATGCCTTTAGCTTATCCCAGAGTTAAAATCAAAACAAATAAAAAGTAACAAAATAATCTTTTAGAAGAACRGTTCCTGTGCATTTTATTCAATCTGAATTTATTTTGGCATTTTTATGATTTGAATCTGCTGCTGACCATTAGAATGTTAAACAGAAAATTGCCATTGTAACGGAATATTTAGTCAAGAGTTATACTCTCATAACTCTGCTAGCATAAAAGGCATAAATTGTCAGATACATTATGCACATCATTGTACACATGCCCATTATCGTTTTGCAGTAGCAGATATGTTTGACAAATTTCAGTGTTTAAGAAAATATTTTAATTAAATGAAGCTGTTATTGTTGGGATTTAAAAACGGGTAAAGCTCTGTTTTGCCACTCTGCGCACAGAGCTATTTTTAGCAGTAACAAAGTTTCTTTCAAAYTGAGTCCRTTAGAAGATTTCAACTATGAAAGCTGATAATGATTCAGGGTAAGACATTTTATATGTGAGAGTAAAAACATACAGAAAACATTCTGTAATTGTATGCTTCTAATACCTAAAAAAAGCCCTAAGAGATATTGGCATTGATCCATATAAAACTTCTGTAAGTCATCTTAGTCCTAGTGAGTTCAGCATCCTAAACAGGCCCATGTTCATGTATTAAGTAAACAGCCCCTCTGTTGCTCTGTAAGCAGGAAATCAAATAATTTTTTGTTCTTTATTACACAGACTTACAATGGATCCATAAATACTTTTATTATTAGAAATTCAGCATTTTCTTGTCCCTCCAAAGAGCCTGTATACTTTGAGTTGCATAGGTAGGCTACATTTTTTGTGTCCAGCTGACTTCTAAGCTGTTTTCTGTTGCTTTTGATTATTAAATAGTTAGCTTACCCTAGCTCTGCAGGACACTGAGGAAAAAGAAGGTAACTGTTCAATACACATATGCCTATTCTCCCTCCAATCCTCCTCAACACTCTTGTTATCAGTTGAATTTTAATACTGTATAGATGTGTTATACAGATTTTTATCCATAAGATAAATAATTAATTTATAAATTACCTAAACATAGATGTACTACATATTGATCATAATCATATCAATATCTAAATCATATTTGAGCATAATACTTTGTAGGGAAGATGTCAGTAAACATTTTTCTTCTGCACAATGATAGCCTGTGTGCATTGTCATCACTGAGGCACCAAATTCTTTCATTAAAATGTTTCACTGCACTTTTTATAAAGTTTGTGTGYAACACGTGTTGCTGTTTTCAACCAAACTATAAAACACCACTGCCAGCTGGGGTTGTGAGCCCCACTTTCTTTGCTTCCATCAGACTTCTTTTCACTTCTCTGTAACCTGAAAAAGTTACTTTTTAAAATTACATTCATTATGACCTATTGGTCTAATCAGCTCTACAACCTAGCTTCAAATTCTTAGGGTCAGAATATCATTAATGTCAGAATCTAAAGATGATATTCAGTTTGGGATTGAGATACCTGAATGTCGTTTTCTGCCTCAATCAGACATCTAATGCCTCTTCAAAACCTTGTTATTCCACGTCACTCTCAGCTACTGTGCTAAAAGACTCCAGTCCCTCTTAGGTCCTGTGTGATATCTCCCAATGTCAGTAGAGCACTGAGTAGATAGGGAGCCCTGGAAGTCAGGGGGAGGCATAACAACAACAACAACAATAATAATAAACAGTCACCTGTATTTATGCACCGATTCAATCCCTACATGCCTAAGATCCCACTATAGTGTATGAAAATTAATCAGTACAGTGACAGCAACTGAGAAATTCAGCTGAACAGCCTCTGTGTGGGTGGCATTTCAGATGCTTAAGGTTATCTGAGACCTCTGCATGGGGTAGAATGTATGTAGCAGGATGTGCAGAGGTTGTATGTTCTGTATAAATGGCAGCTGGAGGTCAGACATTGTATCTGAGAGCGCCAGCAGTGACACGAGGCACTGGTATATGAGCAGCTGGATTGAACTTCAGGGTATTATCAGAGGCATCACGGACTGTGTCAGAGGCATAGGCACTTTGGGAACTGTAGACACCAGAATTTGTGCCTCATAGACGTGTGATCTGAATTCTGCCTCACTGAGGACCTGGATATTAATTAAGCATAATTTTGTTGTTTGGCTATTTGCGTGCAATACCTTGATGCTTCTTTGTCTTGTATATACAAGAAATTACTAATCCATGAACTAAAGAGACCTGTTCCCATACACTAACATTCTCTGCTCCTTGGCCTGTAAGTCYTGTTCAAGACTTTGACTTGAAATCCAAACAGTACCATTTGCTACATCTTCTGYGCCTAATTAAGCCTTTGAACAGTCATCACTAATTTTAATGAACCAAYGTCTTTATACCTACAACTAAGTTTGGCAAATCACGTCTACAAGCTCTTTAATAAGTCCTTTATTGATATTCTATTACCAAAACATCAGTTTTATGAAGTTCAAATGCTTGAAGTGTAGAAATCTGAGGAATGCAGCAATCTTCCCACCAGACTACATCTATGCAGCCTGAACAGAAGTCGGGGCTAAAGTCAAACTATGTAACAATTGCAATAACAAGACCTCACAATTCTGGATCATAAGAGGTTTTAAATGCATTTTGCAAGTTTTAACATCACAAGAGAATGAAGTTAGCTTGTGATATTGTTAGCTTGTGCCCGYATCTGTGAGGATAAGCATGGAATTAAAAAGAAGATATGAACTCTACCTGAAACCKTGGGTAAATCATTCACATTGTCAACTGCTATCGTAGATGGATAGTAGTGCTTCTGTATTCAGTGAGTAGCTGGGAGGTGATGCTAACTGGGGAGGGTATTGCTATCTGAAATGGCAAGTGTAGGGGTGTTTTTACAGCCAAAAATAATGTGAACAGGGATTCAGTGCACAATTCTTACTTGCCTTTATCACAACGTGTGGAATTCATAAAGTGCAGATGTCTCCATCTAAGCTTGCTGCCCTTTCATTTCTGTAGTCTAGTCAGTGTAAAGTGTAATTAATTTCATTCTAAAATAGGTGTCTGAATAGATCAGACTGACTGCAAGGGGTGCATGGAGGTGACTAGTTCAGATGTAGGAGAACTGAATCTCATCCTACCTGTTCCGTGGGCAAAACTGCTATGATTTTGCCTTTAAAAATACACATTTAACTTTACTGARCCACAGTTAGCATACCAGATGTAGAAGTGTTTCAGAATAAGTCTGTTCTAAGCATTTACCACAGACTGTCATACCAGAATTTTCATTTAATTAAAAATACCAAATAATTGTTTTATCATTTTATGCAAACACAAGGCCAATACTCATTATGCCTATGTGTGTCATCTGGTGCAGCAAGTAAGGCAATGCGTAAGGTTTCACAGTGGAAGACTGAGGGAATTTTCTAGGACTTTTATTTCTAGTACTTCTTAATTTTTAGGACTTCTTAATTTCTAGAACTTCTACATTGTTCCTTAATGTGATCTCTTAGAACCTTGTTCAGATTTCCACCATCTAATGCAATACTTGGTACTTTGTGTAACCATCCCTATCTCCAGCTGGTGCTCAAGGAAGGTGTGGTCTTCCACAGCTTCTGTATCTTATCTGCCACTCTGCAAATGACTCAGGTACCTGCACACCCAAGTGTCTCAGAATGGCAGTGGACATCATATATGGATATCTTGCATCAAGGTTTATTTCTTTGTCATCTCTCTACTTAGATCTCTTAAAGCTACCCTCATTTAAAAGAAAACCATGTTACAGACAGAAATCTGCCGCAGTGAGAATTTCAGAGCAGGCACAGATCATCCACAGTGGAACTGCTCACGGTTACTGACCTGAGTTCTCATTCTCATCCTAATTATWTGTAGTTTTCTTCTGCCCTGTTTCTTTCACAGTCATGACTGATTTTCCTACTGTGAAAATACATTAATCTTCTATAACAGAATATTTATTCTGCAGCAGTAGCTGGATATTGACAGTGTACCTCACAAATTAATCCAAGAATTATTTTAGTTGATTTTGGTAACTTTCAAAAGACTTGGGAACAGCTTMATATTGGAAGAAGGCAGATCTATATGAGATCCTATAAGCAATGGCAATTCTCTGCCAGCTTTTATTGGTAAGCAAAGTCTCAGTAACCCCAATGCAGAAAAAACCATCCCAACTTAAAGCACTAAGACAATCTCTATAATATTTTTAGTAAATATGTATGGGACCTGCATAATTGTTGCTGAAACTACCTGGTGAATAGGTAGTTTTATGCTTTATTTCTTACAGATTTTTTTTAAATAATGCTGTTCACATGCTGATCACATAATTACTAGGAAATTCTTTGAAATTCCATTCTGTACTCAACTATAGATGATTTAAATATGAAGAAGAAACAATATGTTGCTAATACACATTAAAGTCAATTAATATTGCAGTTGCAAAAGAATATTAAGGGATTCATGTGCTGTTTTCCCYAAGGAATAAATATTCTACGTTAGTGTGGCCAGTCAGACCACAGAAAGCTGCTCAAGTGCTACAAGGCACACATTTTTAACATCTTAATTTAAAAATCAATCATAAAATTTTAATGCTTAGATTTAGGAAAGTTCAATTTTAAGCTATTTGGGAAGTTATTTGGGAAGGGCAAGTTCATTAGTATCAGCCTGGATTTAGTACTGACTTGACTGCCCTTACTCCTGCTAGTGAAAATGCCAGGCAAGAAAAAGGCAGGAGAGTTAGCAATCTGCCAGTCAAGAACTCTGCAGGAAAGTGAAATTATAAATGGTGGGAGTTACAGAAAGAATAATGTGAGTCATGCTAAGAGGAGCAATGGACAAGAGTGTATTTGCTTTACCTCTACCTACTGCACAGCAGCCTCATATTCGCCATCCCCAACAGGAGCAAGWGTAAATAGCATAACTAAATAAAGGGGTGGGAAAGCAAACTGTGAGCAAATATCTCTTCTCATCCAAAAGTTGTGAAGCTGCATGAGGCTGCTGCTCTGCACAATCTAATAAGTCCTTGCTGTGTCTGTGAACAAATGTGCAGTTTTTAATTATTTTTCTTGCTCCATTTGCTGATGAGCATAAGGGCTTGGCCGGAGTGTATCTTAAAAATTGTAACTCATCATGCATATTCAGAACTGACATGACTGGCATTTAAGAGATAACTATARGAAATTAACTCATGTTTTAAAATGTAGGGTGCAGAAAGGAACCTTTCTGTTACATTTAGCACCACTCTAGTAAAATTTCACTGTTTTTAAGGTCATTGAGGCTTATAAAAACTTCATCTACAAATACCTTTTTTGATTAACCTATCTTCTCCATTCATGCACTTTGATTTTTGCAGGGGAAGATTTCTTTTTTTTTTTTTTTAATATTTGTGAAAAGGTTTTTACTCAGTAAAGGGATAAACGCATTGGAATGATGGTATATTACAGTCACTTTGTCCCTGATTAGAAAAGATGTAAGTAAATAACTAAACAGAGGGTAAGATGAGTTGTCTGTTGTGTGCAATCTGTGGCACAGTTCAGTAGTTTCTCATGCCATTAGTGTGGTAACACAATGCTGGCATGATAATACTGAAAAATACAAAGAGGAGTTGTGTTCAAAGCCACAATCCCAGTATTAATTTCAGTGGGAGTCTTATTATGGTCCATATATGAATGTGGTTTGTTATTTCATCTCTTAAAATCTGTCAAACACTGCTGTCTCTCTTCAATAAACATTTTTAGATCAGTCCTATTAAATGTTTTAGTTGCTTTTATGTAATTGCTTTTGAATCAAGCCATTCCTGTTCTAAATGGAGAATGAAAAGTAGCTTAACAGTGCAATCTTTTCACTTGCTCTTCAGATTTTCTCTCTAATTTTACTCTAGTATAAGAAGAATAAAAAATGCAGATTTTTAAATCCAGAATGGATAACTATGGTAAAAATAATTAGAAGTGTRAATAGCTATTGTAAAAATCAAAAGTTTACAAAAGAAACCTATATTACATGAAAGCTAGAGAAGCAGTTCAAAAAATGATCAGATTATTAAAAAAGTTTAATGMAGCATTAAGCTTCATCAAATGAGATCTTCCACTGTCTACAAAACCTTTCATTGTATGGCTTGTGGCTCTCTTCCTCTTTTTGCTCTTTTCCATTTTTACTTGTTTTATTTTATCATACTCTAGTCACACTCTTAATCATYCCTTTGTACTTTCCTGCTCTCATGTCCCCTCCCTTGATTCTCAACCCTCATGTCTGAATCGTGCCTCTGCTTCTGGGAGCTCTTCTGGGCAATGCTTCTCAAAGAGCCCATGTCTCCTTCCAGAGTCCTGACTGCTGGAAACACAATTCTCCCAATCCTTATGGACTAGTATTTCAGTTTTTTGTGACCAGCTATTGTCATCTCAGATTTAGAGTGAGAAGTTGACTTGAGAAGGGACTGAGAAGCCAGGAAAGTGGTGGACATGGCTACATTCAGAGAGGCTCACTATACCAGCCTAGGCTTTAAATGTGCAAGTAATTTAATTTATATAACACTTAGATTTCTCTATGTTAGCTAACTAAAAAATAATTACATTCCTGAACACAACATAGAAAACTGAGCTCTTCGCAGCTATTTCACAGAGTGATCATATACAACTTGCAGTCTGAAACCCCTGACTGCTGAGAGCTAGGAGTGTGCTTCCAGAGAAGGAGCATTCAGTTTCTTCACTTTTAGAAAATGTCTCCTACGGACTTTTGGGTGAAAGCAGGGCACTACTGTTACATGTTACATGGGCTATGGGTCTGAGCTGGTGTAACTACTCTTGTGTTAATCTCCTAAGGATGTGCACATTTGACCAAATCTCCAGAGAGTAAAATTCTTTATATTTGCATTAGAGAAATTAAAACATATGACATAAATTGAGCTTCTGTTGTACTGTCTTAGATTTCTTTGAAAATATCAATCATTTATAGGGGCTTACAGAATTTTATTCTAGTCCTTAGGAGTGACTTATGTAAAAGAATATCAGCTTTGCACTTAAGAGCTTTGAAAACTGCTCATCAGTGAGGCAGGTAAATTATCAAAACTACTTTAATTAATGTATCCCATATAAGCCTTTGGCTATCAGACTTGCTGTCTAAATGTAATTACATATTGCTATCCCTTTACAGATTAAAAGGTTATCCCTGCTTTTAACTTTTCAGGTGGTTTTGTTGGAGCGTAGATTTGATTTCCCTGTTACATTTTAGAGACTGAGGAACACTAAGAAGTTTTTTGCTTGCAGTTTCAACCCCGTTTTACATTAAGGACTTGGTAAATCTCTTCTGAACAATTCTGGATGGATTCTAAGTGTTTGATGTGCTCATGTTGTTTCATTTATCTTGCTCTCTGAAGTAATTTAATGTGCTCTTGAGTGTATATGTAACCAGAAATATGGCTCCTATTACTCTTAGCAACACTGGAATTTCCTTATAAATTAACATGACTTCGTGTGCAAGGTGGTGATTTTTTTTTTTTCATTGAATGCCTGAAATGGGTGTCCTTTTGGTCATCAGTCAGTCATTGTGTAATTTAGGTTTGTATCCTCATGCATATTCAGAAATGCCAAATTAAGACATTTCATGTTTCCTGACTTCCAACTGCCTGATTTGATAACCTAAATTATTTTATTTTAATTTATATTTTAGAACCTTCTTAGATTAAAAATTAGTTTATTTAAATAAACTTTGCATCAGTTACACACTTATTAGCTACCATACAGCTCTGTCACTCATGCTTAAGAATGACATTTATCYAGCCAATCTAGTTAGACTAGTCATGGGGTGAAAATGTTCAATATTTGGGAATGGTGGGAAGGTCCTTCAGCAGTCGCTGTGCCCAGATAGTTGAGTGACYTTGAGAGACAATGTACCTACATGATACAGTTTTGCTATATTTCTCTTATCCTTATTTATTTCTATTGCAGTGGTGCATAAGTGCACATGGTGAAAGGTCCTGACTGCTTTTATTTCTCACCATCTGTGTAACACTGTCTAAAAGCAAAGTTCCTCACAGAGAAGCAGAGTGTCTTGTCTGAGGTTACAAAACAAATGTGTCCTCCACACGACAGCAGACGAGACAGCCAGACCAGGCAGTGCAGCTCTGCTCCAGCACTCGGCCCGTGAGCGGGCAGGAGTCAGAGCTCCTGGAGCTGAAGCTGGAGCCATCCTCTGCTTCCCAGAGCTCACAGCTGCCTCATGGCTGCCGGGGCAGCTGCCTGTCTGCTGTAGTGACATGCTGCAAGAGACCGCTCAATGAGCGAGAATGTAATGAAAGATTACTCTTAGGAATAAAGCATTCAGGACTGAAAAGGATCACTTGGATCAGTGARCTAATGTGGTCATATGTCTCATTGGACTGATTGAAGTCCCAATTTTATTTATTGTTATTTAAAATTTATTTATTTTTAATAAATAAATTTTTATTTATTTATTTATTTTAAAATAAATTTTAATTTATTTAAATTTTATTTATTGTTAATTATTTTTATTTTGTGTCCGTATTTTGGAAAGTATTTCTAAATCTTTGCAACTCCAAGGGTTTAAAGCAAAGTGAATTYATTTTTTACTATATCAGACAGCATTCCCCTTCCTCACCTAGCTCAATATTCTCAGGATGTTTATGGTATTTCCCTAGGAATTAGAAGACCAATATTCAATTCTTACTGTGCCCAGATTTAGTGCCTTAACTTAATTTGCCTTTTCCACATCACTGATCAGTRCTCAAGATAAAGACTATTAGCTCTTTTCCCCACTCCTACAAGAATATCACTCTTAACTTGAGAAGTGTTTTCAGGAACTGAGAATTGTTCCACATAAAATATCTATTGTTATCATGTTGTTCCTGGGCAATATTAATTCTAAAGCAATGTACACAGAGTAAAAAAAAAATACTGAAGAGAGTTGCCAGGCTGACAGCAGTGCCCTGTGCTATCTGATACATGGATAAGGAATGCTGTCATTCAGTGATCTTCTCCAAACATAAAAGAWTTTTTTTCAGGGAAAGGAAAAAAGCACCTCCATGATTTATGTATCTCCTGAAGTTTGAGTTCTGCAGGAAACTGTGAAGGGAACTTTTAAAAGGAAATGGCAAGCATTTTATAGTGGAAATTAATACATAATACAATAAGGTTTATTGCTTTTTCTGTTGCAGTGTATTTCAGAATCCACAGAAAGATAGCATTCCCCACAGCCAATACTTCTGCCTGTGAAATTGCCCACTTAAATGAAGTGACTTACTGCTCATGGTTGAAGTTAGCTGGTTGTTTGGGATCACACACTCTCTTCAGCTTCCTCAGCTTTACAATGCACCTTCTTCTTAACTCCCTCCAGSCTTTTCTTGCATCAGAATTTCTCTTCTGGACATCATGACTGATACCTCAGAGTCCTCTGTCCCTTTTCATCTTTTTAATCAGTTTTGTTGGTAATTTGACAGGTTCACACTCTTATTCCTCTTGGGCAGGATGAATCAGAATCTAGAAATCCCTGTTCCTCACATATTCCATGCAGTGTCTCAGGAAGTGTAGTCTTGTAGTTCTGAACTTAGAGCATTTCCATCTTTTGGCTTACCCTCTTTTCCTCTTGTAGAAATATCCTCTCCTATCTATAAATACTCCATGTGGGATGGTGTTTCTGCTGCATATAATGTTGCATCCACCACCTGTAAAAGCGTGGGATGGCATAAACATCAGCTTGGGAGCGCTGCAGTGGAGCAGGTGTAGTGACCTCTTGTGCTTATGGTACAARACATGGTCTAGGAACAAGACAACACTGTGTGGCATAGAGTATAACTTCACTGATTCATGAAATTTGAGGCTAAATTTGCTACTGTGAGCATCTGAACTTGATTCCTGAATGTTGCTGGTGAGGGAGCATTATTCCTCACCCCACACTCCTTGCAACTGCCTCTTGTTGCTCATGGAAGCTTGAAATTAAGAAGTCTACAGTTGTGGCTGACAGAGGAAAATAAGGTGTTTTCCAGAACTGGATACCAGTGATTGCTGTGCRTTGGTCAGCAAAGAGAAGAAACCTCCTACCCTGAAATTTTATCCAAGAATCCCTGCCTCAARTCATCAATTTCTTGAAAGAAAAAAGCAGTTACTATTCTACCGACAGAAAAGGAATATAAGTGATAAAACAGGGGTAATAAATAGTGGAAATAGATGTTTTGCTTTYTCTAATGAAATAAATTAAGACAACAGCAATGAGGAAGTTATACAGAGAAGACAATMCTGTTATGAGAAGAATAGTCTGACGAATTCCAGTTTCTAACCTCTATGTGGCCTGTGCTGATTAGGCAGGTTTAATAACTGACCAGTTGGCACTTTTTCATCAACTCTTCTACATTTTCCTCTCCATGCATAAACTATCACTGCATGCAATGCAGCAAGTACAGCTGTGTTCTACTTATCTTTTCTACATGTTACACACATTATATAGTGCCAGGGGACAGCTCATGATTTTTCCACTGGTTTTAGACATTTTCTACTGGTTTTAGCTTGTCCTTGTACTGCAGCCTAAGAAAAGAGGGGTTTTACAGTACACTTGAAAGGTTAACAAACCAGAGCTTTCACAAATCCTGAGGGTATTCCCAAACTGAGCCCCCATCACAAAAAAAAAAGAAACCTTTCTCACTTACACCATAAAACCACAATTGAACATCCCTGCAAATCTTGACTGCAGTAAGATATCACAAGGACAGAAGCAATTTCTCAGGTAATATGGTCTCAAATCACACAAGGCATTGGAGATTGCAGCCAGCATTTGGTTCCCACCTAGAAACCTATTGTATTTTCATTRTGGTATAGAGGAGATTCAGGTGCTTCCTTTCATTTTATTTGAAGTTTTGAATTTAGGGCACAGGGCTCTTGCTATAAACTCTGAAATGTGCCTATTTGTGACAGGCTATGCTTTTGTAAGAGTTTCTTTCAGTGGGGAAGCAGTGAAGCAGGGTGTTTGGATAGCATAAAACATGGCCAGGTATTTATCAGCCTTTTTATTCTGAGCTGCCATTTCAAGTGATGATTTATAGTCCTACCTTCTCTTCTGTGCCTTTCCTATTTTATGCTGCTGCTCTGGCTGTGGATCTTGCAGAAGGACAGCTGTTGAACTTCTCCTGCTATAGGGCTGTTTGGAGACAAGGAGGTCTCAGTTGAAGGCAATATCCTCAGCTTGGTGGCCAAGACACTGAATAATGAATTTTTTGCTGAACCTAAAGTCGCAAGTGTACCGTACCTTGGACCCAACCTAAGGCTTTCTGAGGCCAGTGAACAGTCTTTCACTGATTAGGATGACCTTTGACCCATTGACCTGATCTAGCTGAAGATATCCCTGCTCATTGCAAGGGGCTGGGGTAGAGGACTTTTCAAGGTCCCTTCCAACCCAAATTGTCCTGTGATTCTATTATGTAGCTATGTTTTCATAAGCAGATAATTACAGGTTAAGTATTCATAATTAAATGGAAACCTAATAGGCCCAATTATTCTTTGGGGTAATTCTGTTGGTTTTGAGTTATATCAATAAATATTTGACCCCATATTTTGCTTATAGGAAGGCTTATAAAGAGCTAATTATGTTGGTCAAATTAGGGAAAACCAAACAGACCAGCATTGTTTGTACAGTTAAGCATYGTAATTATGAATGCTGTAATTGACAACTAGGCTTAATGTGGAATACTGAGCTCTGACTAAAAATGTATAAGTGAAACATTTTGTTGGGAGTACATAGTGTACGGAAACTGAAACATGTTTTTGGACTGCATCCCTGGCTTTGCAAATCAGATGCTAAGATTGAGCAAAGATGACTCTTGAAGGTGAGGAACACTTTAGCAGAAGAAAATTATAATATGYGTGTTAGTCATGGGTTGCATTGCTCTGTGAATGAAGGTTCAGTTGAAATAATTTTAAATTAATGATTATATTTAAACCATCTCTAGTTCACTATAGTAAAGCAATGTTAATTTGCTATATAAATCACTCTAATCTGAATAAAATTGCCCATGTTAAAGGGGGAGCTGTAACTGTGATTGATTTTCTTTGTTTTGCCCGTTTGGTCAAAGCCAGATCCTGACATCTCATCCTAAGGACATGCCTATAGATGAGAGGATCCCACACAGAAGCAGCATTTGACAGTATCTTACATAACCACATCACACTAAGTTCCTATCCCTTTCAAACCCCTTTTGTCAATACTGTCAATGGACAGCATGGTATATAATACAGTATACATACTATCATTACATGGTTATTTAGCAAAATATTTTAAAATAAATCACTATATGCATTTCAAAGGAATTCTTTCAATGGGGCAAAGCATAATTTTCAAACTGTCAGTGCTTGATTGTAGGTTTATRTTGAAATGCTTTTGAAATTACTAGAAATACCATGAAGGCACTAATAGCTAGGATAGGAAATCTGAAATGGAATGCCAAAAGTGAAAATATTTACTCTCTTTTGGTTCTTCTGTACTTAAAAAAATGGGAACAATAGCATTTCCCATTTCCCAGAAGCAGAGGTGCTGCAGTAGATTTTGCCATCCAACTGAATAATTGTGGTTTATGGTGCTGTATGGCTCTGCTGTAAAAATCCCTACAACACTCACCAGATTTGCTAGTGAAGATGAATTGTGTGACTGCTCTTCTGGCTAATCTCCATTAAACAGTGTAACCACATTTCTCCTTATAGATTCTGATATACCCCTCATAGGTAAGCAGTTATTATATTCACCCACCAAGCCTCCTACTCTCTTATAATACACCTCTAGCTCACTGTCAAAAATATCTCTGAAGTTCAAGTGATTTATTTTTGCTCAGAAGGTATTCAGAAACAATTTGGAATCCTTTGTTTTTATTACACAATTTTTGTTAGAAACCAGTGTGGGGGAGAAAGATTAAAATACTAATCTTTGTCTCTTTTGTGAGCAATTTAAAGTTTTAGAGCATCTTTCTCTCACGGCATTATTACTATAATAATAGCAACAATAGTAATARCTAATTTTGAATTATTTTATCTGGACTTTCACTCATAAGGCAATGTAATCCATGACTAACAGCCATATTACTATTATTATAATTATTTTTATTATTATTAGTAGTAGTAGTATTGTTAGTATTGTTATAGTTCCTATGGAGAGTATTTCAAGGACTGTATTACCATACCAGAAAAAGATTGTTGGTGGTTATTTTTTATAACAGGTGAAARCAATCATATATACATATTATATAGGCAGAGGAGTAGCAATAAGAAACAAGCTTTTACAGTTCTGTGAAGTTTCTGGTCATGAGTCCTTGCTTAAGACTGGTGACACAGTTACGGAATTAATAGTATCTCTGTCCCATTTCTGGTCCCCCTGGAATGAGTCCTCCAGGTGTCAGGTCTGATGCCTAGTCCTGTGTCTGGATGAAAGCTCAGCCTTTAACCTACATTGTGACCAGAATCTAGGTGCCRTTCCAGCTCTTCCTCGAGTTATTCAGCTTTTAATCAAGTTGTCTGAAAGCTCCAGCTTCTCCATTTTGCTGTTCTCCAGCTATATGGTAGGCAGCATTYATCCAGTGAGACAGATCATTAGAGGAAAGTATTTTAAAGCCTCAGCCAATTTACATGTTTATTTGGTCGTCCATGCAAGTCAGTGACTTCTTTTTCCAAGGGATCAAGCTAACTAATTTTAAGAACAGTTTTAGTGATTTTAGCGAATAGTTCCAAAYATTTTATGGAATTTCTTGGTGATTTTGCTTTCTCCTTCTCTCTCAGTACCCTCACTGCTTCTTACTTCTGGGCTTGGGTTCCTTTAGAGCTAGTCCAGTCTTGCTACTTCCTGGCGYCTTCCTGCTCTCAAGACCTCTGCCACTGCCTCCTCAGTCCCTCCTGAGACTCAGCCTGGGAAACTCCACTTCTCAGTTTTATTCCTGGCACAGCTGGGACTAAAYTTAGTTCAGACACTGGCTGTCCATTTGAAAACTTGCATTTTCTATCAGATATCTCTGTTCCTAACCAGTTGGCCTAAGAGTGCACTGATAAGGTGATGGTCCAGTATTAAGCCTACTACACCCATTTAATACACTGAGTATTAAAAAGCTTTTGGTTGCTGCTTGGTATCTGTGGGACACTTAACTGGAAGTGTTTATTGCTTTCTGACAATCCAACTTATCAAAGCTATAGTTTGGGCAGGAGTCAAGATCCCCCTTGGACTATGCCTGCATTTACCACCAATTAGTCTGCAATTACAGCACAGATTATTTGTTTGGTTGGAAAAAATCAATGTAATTTCATTATTGTAACCATCTGAGTCAAAGAAAAGTGATAACTCATTGCTGTGCTTCTGAAGGAGTCCATTTACAATGTTTTGGACTCATAAATGAATCAATTTTACAATTTCACTATGGACTGCAGTTTCTTTGCTTCAGTCCAGGAAGTATTGGTGNTTTTTTTTTTTTTTTTTTGGTAGGTTGTTTTAGGTTGTTTCTTAAAGTCCTCAAGAATCTGGTGCAAATGGCATTTTTCAGTTGCCACTTAAGTCACAGGCGAAGGTACAGGAGGATAAGCTTCAACTGCTCTAGATGCTATAAGGCAATTTCCCAGCAAACTGGCACTGCAGTGCAGTGCTTRAAATCCCTTTCAGCAACGATACTAAAGTCTCAGGGGTGCCATTGCATTGCAAAAATGCTGGTAAAAGGATAAAGTTTCTCGGTGTTTTGTTCTCTCTTCTTTGTTCCTTGCAGTTCCTGGTAGCTTGTGGAAATTTATAGGCTGGGCTTGAGAATATTGTTCCTTATTCTGTTGATACAGAGAGATTTGTGTCTTTTCTTTTCCTAATCTCTTTGAAGAAATAAGAACAGCAGAAAAAACCCACACTTTAGTGCACTGGCTAGATTCAAATACCAGCCACTGTTGGCCTTTCATTGGTGTTCAGCCGCCTTTGYGAGATTGTTTTGGGAGCCCCTCCAACACACAAATTTGCAATCTGCTGATACATATGCCATGGAGTTGAAAGTGTTTTTCATTTATCAAGAACCTCTCAAAGCATCCTTATGCTTCTTGCACTGATTCAGGCTTCTGCCTGAGTTTCCCCTTACATTTCATCAGKCTTCAGCAGCTGAGATGAGGCATTGCTACTGCTAGATACTAAATTCATTCTACAGATGATCTTGCTGTATGGAGATGTCAAATATTTTACTACTTTCATAATTACAGTGTAGTCAAAATTAGTRTAAAAAACCTTGTCATTAAATCCAACCCAGACAGAAATGTAAATAGAAAGTTATGCTACTAATAATCTACTTGCACTTCAGTCTAAGACAAAAACATTGTCTTACAATGAAGCATTTCCAAACCATACCGGGGGCATGGCCTTCTTAGGGTCCAGRAGATAAAGACTCTGTGGTGATTTTAAAAAATGCAGCTGCTTCAAGAGTTAAAAGTTGGTCTCATATTTTTCTTCGACAAGAAAAATAAGATGTTGTCAAGAAGTTTCTATTTCAAAACCCCCTTCCTCATCTTTCATTTCAAATGGGGACTATCTTTGTACTTTTTAACAGAGTGTGTTAGAATTGTGGTGGTTTTGTGGTGGAGACCATACTCATTGCAGGCAGAAATCTACACAAAAAAAGGTTGCCTTTTCTCCCTTTCTCTAATTTTTTTATAAGACTTGTATTCATTTGCTTCCCTGAATAAATGGTCCCAGATATGACTTAGCAATTGTACAGTATCAGTAATATTTAATTAAAGTTTTCCACTGAATGTTTTACATATGAATAAAACAATACTAACTAATCTTACAAAGKGCTATCAAATACATTAATACTGAACCCTAAAGAGACATTTTAGAAGTTTTGTTTCAGGCCTGAGACATGTACTGAGACAACAAATACAAGTTTATAGCTACATGCATGAGCATCTTTCCTGATGTAAAGGGATCTTTCACAATGAAAGAAAATAGTTGCCAGAAATATATTGAACATTTATGAAATTCAAATAAGCAAGGAAAGCCTCAGCTTGTAAATTCTTATATTCTTTAAATATCTCATCTATAGAAGAGATTGKGCATGAAATGACTAATTCTATTAATGGAAAGGCAAGTGTCTTGGGATGATTTTATGATGATACTGTATTCCTGATCRTCTGCTTTATGCCCAGAAATGGATCCTAGAGTTTTAAGGCAAACCTGGGGGAGGGGTGAGATCCAGGGGAGCTCTGATGTGGGCTTTGTTTGAGCTCTGCGATGTGCTCGGCTTGCCCTGTGAATTGGAGGCTGCATTGTTGCTTTAGCTAGCTTGGTTTTCGTTMGGTTAGGCAGGAAGCTTTTCTCTGGACTATAGTGGCAGTTMTTTGGCAGATTCTGTTGTTTTTGCTTGGACTGTTTGGCTTGGCTTTTGGTCCGAATCAGACCATTGGTGGGGACTGGTCGGCATGGACCAGCAGGGCAGCTGCAGGGATGCCCCATCTCAGCCCAGACCTCAGGAAAAGAGCTGAACCAACAAAATAAAAGACTCTAAATCCGCTAGCTTCAGCTACTGCAAAGAGGAGACCAACATCAGAAGTTTWCCAAGTTCCCATCTGTTTTTTTATCCCCCGAGACAAAGCCGCCCAACATTTTTTTTTTTCTGGCCACGCCCTCAGTAGTGCATTTGGGCGTGCCTCCTTGGGCATTTTGGGTTTCTTTGTTTTGCTGTGGGCAGGGGTGTGTGGTGGGTAAGGTTCTGAAGGTTCAATATCTAACAGTTATACATTTTTTCCTGTGCTCTGCAGGCACCTTRTTTGTTAAATAAACAGGGTTTTTTTACTCTCATCCAGAAAATTTGTTTTGGTGGGAAGGKATTGCTGAAACTCTTTTCTTTAGAAGAAAAATTCATTCCAGAGCGTTTTCTCCTAAAATTGTCTCTACACCAAGACAGCAAGATTGCAATGACCTGACATTGTAAAAATAAATTTTCATTGTCATTTTAAATACAAATTTATATTGTAAAAATACTTACTTTTTATTATTATTAGTTTTTACATTGATATGGAAGTATCCTCTGCAGTAAATTAGTTAAGAAGCATTTTCAGACAAAAATTGGTGGCAAAATGGTCCAGCTTTCCCATCTGCAGCAGTGTTGCAAGCTCAAGGGATCTAAATTGTGAGCAATAAAAATGTACCTTTAAGTTTCCAAGATGCTTACTAGTTCTTTTTCTATGCTGTTCATCAATAAATCAATTGAAGTGTAAGATGGTTACTTGAGCAAATGAGAAGGTAATGACTCAGTTTCACTGCATTCCTAAGGAAAAAAATATTTTTTCAACAATTAGCAGTTTATAGCCTATTTGTTTCTCACACCAGCATATTACTTCTTTTCAGTTTGAATAACCTTTGCTACCTGATACCTCTTTAGCCCTTGGTAGATACAAATGCATATAGTACTCTGTAAACAGAATTGGAGAATATCTTCTGCCTTCTCTGTTAGCAGAGAGGGCATATATTTTCAGCACCTTTGTTACCACAAGTTATCAAAACAACAGAAAACTTCAGTTCACAAAGGAAAGCATCACCATTCCCTATTTATACTTGTCCTTTCTGACAAAYATTACCAAAACCACTCAGAAAGAACCTTTGATTTGTAGTTACACTTCTGCTTGAGCCGAAGTCCAAAGTAATGTCTAAATTACTCTCTAGTTTGAAAAAGGCCCCCAGACAGACATGTAAAAAAATGAACTTAAAAATATCAGTAATCTTTACATTAAATCTCATAGTTGTAAAACCCCATTTAAGGTTGAGATGTTTTGCATTCTCTTTTATCTCCTGTATTTTTAACTTTGAAATTTCCTATGCTTTGTGTTTCAAAGACTAGTAAGCAGTTAAGCAATGTATTAGCTGAAAGTAATATAAAAATATCAAATTGGTGCATGTTTTAGTGTTAAGTTCTTACATGTATTGGTTGTATTTGTCTAGTTACTACACATTCTTTGTCTTCAAAGAAAACTTTAAACAAATGACCTCTCAATTTACATCTATATTTTCCTGAATCAGCAGGGGTTTAGCATCAAGCAACGAATATACACAGTACTGAATGCTCTCTTTGAATCATAGGTTTGTACAAAAACTTTGATATAACAACTGTTTGGATGAATCCAGTGAATCTTGGCAGTTTGAAGAAATAAGAAAGTTCAGAATGAAGAACTGGCCATGTCTACAAGAAATATATTGTTTTTACTGGCAAATGTCTACAAGAAATAATTTTTTATAATCCTGTTGAATTTTTCTAGTTCTTGACCCAAATATTAATAATTTAATAGTCAAGGTAAAATTGGCTGGATTCTCTGTTACACGAAGGAACTGTGTGCAATTCAGATAACTTAAATTAGTGCACTCATTTTAAGACACCTATATCAATGAGGCACTTTTAGAGATTTCAGGGCAACATCTGTGAAAGTCGTGCACTTCCATCACCAGCACTACAGTGACTCTTTTTTAGCCCTGTCTCCCAAAAGCAGAGTCCCCAGTCCTGAGAAGAAGCCCGTAGAAGCTTAATACAYCACCTGGGGAAGTGAATAGCATTTCAGAACTGGATGCTAAGTAGCATGGTGAACCAAACAGCTCTTCAAGTACCTCAGTGTGAAGCCATGTAGAACTAGCCAAAGGGGATGCTCAGTGTCCTAAATAGATGTGACCTACATTTTAGACCTTTGCAAGATTTAGATACATATGGCAGGGACCTCCCTTTGCTCTGGATTTGAAAATTTTAACTTYTCATATGGTATGATTACAGATATGATTGCACTCTTTCTCTCTTTATTTTATTCTTAAGTTTTATTTTGAAGCAAAACCATCATCCTGCTGTGTTATTTGGTCCTGTTCGGAATACTGAAGCATTTACAARAGGCATAATTTTGTGTTTATTTTCCCCTCATGCCTGAAATTGGTGATTGGTTTCAGCTACTTTCTGTGCTGAGGGYCAGAAGGAGTTGGGAAATGCAACTAAATAAATCCAGTTTCAGTAAACTAACCCAGTTAATGCAATCCCATTAAAAAATTATTATTTAAAACAATAAATAAAGATATAAAGAATAATATAAAGAAGAGTATTTTAAAATATTAGTGAGGAATTATTAGTTTTGCTAACGTTGCTCCTTGTGCTGTCTCCAAGCATGTCTCCAGCAGTGGTGGGATAGAGGTAAAAGAAAAGGCTTCCACAGATGGGAGACATTCCTGCCAGTACATGGGGAGCAGGAAAAGCTGTTCTTGTCCTGCACCGCCCCCCCTCCCCTTTCTGTGGGAGGCTGCAGAAAAAGCGGGGTCAGCTGTGGTTTGGAACTGCAGCCGCCAGGGGCTGGCTTTTCTTGCTGCTTTGCACAGAAGCAGCCTGGAGAGAGTGAGAAATACTGTCTGTAAGGCCAGAGGAGGGATGAGATGCTGAAACCCAGGGGCAGCCAGGTGCTAAATGAGCCTCTGACCTCCTCACCACCAGCCTTTTGGTCTGTCAGCCCTGCTTTCTCTAAACTTAGGTGCATTTTCTGGAATAATTTAACCTAAAATCCGGSATTTCAGCCCAGCAAAGAAGTCATGCAGGACATGAAGGGGGTTCAGATGAGGGGCTTGTTGCTGCCACCCTTACAGAGGGGTGACACCTACCCCGTTCTCAAATCCATGGGTCTCTCCACTCAGTGTTGTGAGTGTAGTAGCTGTGCTCACCCCACTTCTTGAATGTCCTACATTTTCAAAGCTGTAGTTTCTGTATTTCTGAGCTTGCCATGGGCTTCCTTCCCCACTGTGGTAGACAGGGGTCTGTGGGCAGCACAGTTGGTTAATGCTGCTTTTATGATTTSCTACCCTTTGGGGCAGAACATTGCTATTAGGCATCAAATCTTTTGATAAGTGTGTTTGATTTTTATCATTTGAGGCAAAACTCTGAGCAAGCTGAATTGTCAGTTTATCCTTTAATCCTCGTAGCTCAGGTAAGCTAGTGGCTTTTGTCTGTGAACCAACAGAGGCAGTGGGGAAATACACATTAATCAAGATTGTAAACCACCCTGGATAGACTAAAGGTGGTGGGAAACATGGATGAATTCTCCAACATCATGGAGCTGGTATCTACCAACAGTACTTATTAGGCTGAAAGAAGATRAGCTGCAATTCAGTATTGAGCGCTGACAGGCAAGTCAAACTAACATTTAATTTCTAAARGGTAAGGAAAAGAGTATTTTACTTGTTTCTGAATAGGAATTAATTTATTTTGATTTGATTTAATTTCATTTTGCTGAAGTAAAAATGCCCTACTTCTGTAAATCAAACCAAAGAGCTTAGCTAAGATATGAATGCCTACATATCTTACATGAGTTCGTTCTTTTGGCTTTTTTGGGGGCTACACTGTTGTGTGCTGCTCTCAGGAGTTGATCAAGACTATCATTGTTGCATATCCACAGTTCTCGCCTGTAGAAGCCTGAAACCTGGTTTGATGCAGGATTTTTGGAGGAAAGAACATAAATGCCCATTTACTCTAAGTTTTGTAAGTTTATATAAAGTACTGCCCCCCCCATCCCTCAGGGTGCCCTTACCTCAAGAGTGACTAGTTCTCCATCTTCAGAGGTTATATTTGCCGTTGAGAAGATAACTTGGTCTAATTTCTYGCAGGAGTTTTTGAGTTTTTCTATAGGCTCTTCAAACATGTTCAACTGATACTTGAGCATCATCCAGACCCCATGGTACTGACCCTCCTGCCAGCACTGTGAGGTGAGGGAATGCTATCCCAGCACAATCAAGGCAAAGAAGACTGAGATGAGTTCTGAATTTGCTAAGATGCTGCTGACAAATCAGTACTGATGCACTAGGTCTAGCACTGTACTGCATTTGGAGCATTTTGAGGTGCTTCCAGTACAGATTTACAAGGCCTCTCTGTCCTTCGGGTARCTCTGGCTACAAAGGATACATGTAGAGAGCTAAATCTTCCGAGAACTGTAGGCAGGAGATGGATGTACAAATCCCAAAAAGTTTTAAAATTTAAAGGGTTTCTGTTGGTAAGGCTCCACCTGTTCCTGTATTGAAGTGGCCGTATTTACAGGGAGAATTAATTCTCTGGAACCCACAWCTTGCCAATACCAAGTGGAATTTCTCTGGGCATTTTTTGGAAGAAACATCTGCAGTTTTTGAAAGAAAGAAAAGTATTTCCTAACTCAGCTCTGGGGCTCGTGGATTCGTGCTTCAATCGSCAAACCAAAATACATTCCTTCACACAGTTTTCTCAAAAGTTCTTGAATTCCAGAAAATAAATAAAAGAATAAAATACAGACATCCCCATTATCTTCAGTTGTTTTCTTTAATGTGCTGGCTTATGTGGCACCTACTCTTAGGTATCTCAAATTTCTTTGGACATGGTTTAGGCAGCCTAATTGCTGGATTTTGAATGTTGCTGATTTGGAGTGTCTGGATCATGACTCGGAGAAGAAGTACTGCATTGCTTAACATTGTGGAATAAAGCCAAAATGTGAATTCCTTGAATGCTGTCCTGATGGCAGCTTATTTCCCAGCCTATTTSCCAGCTGTGTGTGCGATGTAAGGCTTGCTGTGTCCATGGGTCAGCTCTGTGGGACACACATGTATGGGGTCGGCTCAATGGGTCTGATGTATTTCAGATGTCTCAGAGTCACTGTAAATGTACTATATATAGTTTTATCATGTGGATTTCTGTTTAAGAATTTCCAAACAAAAGTTAAACATCCTTCGTAAAAGATACATCTTTATCCTTTATTTATTATTTCTTGGGTTGTGTAGAGGACTGAGGATAGTAATATGTTGCATTTTCTACTCCCTTCACTTCTGATTTCCTATATTCCTATGCTGATTTTCCTATACTGCTGTGCTGATTTTCCTAAACCAGCTCAGYTCTTTCTTTAGTCTATTCTTGCATATGCCTTTCCAGCAAATAATGTCCATCCTGCCTGGTGAATTAATGACTAGATGATTTAATTAGATTGTCTCTTTTTTCTTCTATCTTGCATAGAAAGACAAAAGAAATWGTTATAAACATTTGAAGTATATGACGGCAAAGGCAAATATATGAAAAAGGTTTTCCACAGTATGGTTGTTAACATGCTGCATGTGTCCCTGTGTTGCTTGTTTCATGCAACACTGCTATGTTTAATTAAATTAAAAGCTTCTTGGAGCCATGGTTTTATTTTTGCTTTATGCACACATTGCAAGAGTTAAAGAACTTAAAACCATTTTTTTTTCTTTTCTTTTCTTTTCTTTTCTTTTTTTTCTTTTCTTTTCTTTTCTTTTCTTTTCTTTTCTTTTCTTTTCTTTTCTTTTCTTTTCTTTTCTTTTCTTTTCTTTTCTTTTCTTTTCTTTTCTTTT
>NW_026623238.1:5363731-5374922 GCF_030028575.1 Malurus melanocephalus
AGAAGACAGTGGGCTGGCGGCACACAGTGATATCCAGGACTCAGCGCGGTGCTGCGGTCCATGTGCGACACGGCTTCTGGGGCGGAGACATCATTGCTGCTCCCGGGCATTGCCACAGCCCACATCTCCCTCAACTCTCCTTGTTCGCCCCCTGCCCTGCAGCGAGAGGCAGGCCAGGCCCAGGCCTGTGAGCCTCGTTCACCGCCGCCGTGGGCCGTGGCTGCGGTGGGGACAGCCCCCGGCTGGGCAGAGGTGCTGTGTGGCGGCCCATCGGGGACTGGTTTGTGGCTGAGCAGCGCCCTCTGTCCCTCAGGGCTGCTCCAGAAAACTCCGGGGCTGGCGCGCGGCTGCGGCGGGGGCGGGGCGGGGCCACAGGCGCGGAGCGGTGCTGCCCCCTGGCGGCGGGAATGGGGCCGGCCCCTCAGCCCTGGCCCGGCCCGGCCCGGCCCGGCCGCTCCCGCCTGCGCTGTCCCGGTGTAACTCCTGCCCCATCCCTGCTCCATCCTATCCCGGCCCGACCCCTCCAGCCTCCTCTGTCCCGGTGTAACCCCAGCCCCCTCCCATCCCATCCCATCCCATCCCATCCCATCCCATCCCATCCCATCCCGTCCCGTCCCGTCCCGTCCCGTCCCGGTGTAACCCTGGCCTCCGCCCTGTCCAATTCCTGGCTAAGTAGAATCGGGAAGGGAAAGGGTAAACGCCGGGGTCTGAGGTAAGAACAGTTTAATATTTGAAGTAAAAGTAAGTATAATGATTATACGCTTCATGCTAATCATAATAATAACAATAATAATGATAATWATTGTCATGAAAAGGAGAGAGGGGAGTAAAGCCCAAGAGAAATAAGTGATTCCCAACWCAATTCCTCATCACCCACTGAGCGATGGTCAGCCTGTCCCTGAGCAGGGGTCGGCAGCTCCCAGCTAACTCCCCGCAGTTTATGTACTGAGGATTGGGTTCCCTGATCTGGAATTTGCCTAGGCCAGTTCGGGTCAGCTSTCCYGGCTTCTTGTGCATCTGCTCGCTGGCAAAGCATGGGACACTGARAAGTCCTTGACTTAGCGTAAGCACTATTAGCAATAACTAAAACATCTGTGTTGTATCAACATCATTCTCAAAACACAGCACTGTACCAGCAACTAGGAAGGAAGTTAACTTTATCTCAGSCAAAACCAGGACATCCTAGTAGGAAAATTTTTGCCTGGGGATGGGGGGCAGGGGGAGTGGGAGATGTTTAGTTATCTATATTTCTTTGAGCTTCTGGTTTTTTTAATGGATCAAATAATTTTACAAAATTATTATAATTTCCTACTGTAAATTTCCCCCCCCCGAACTTACAATTCAAGAAACAAAACAAACTATTCTGTGCCTGAATCCATTTTAGTGTTCATCTGCTGTTGGAATTTGATTTAATGTTATTCCATCAAAAGGATCAACATGTTACTGTAATTCAGAAAATGCTTCAACTGATCTAGGTGTAAGGCTTTTTCTTTTCTGTTAGTAATTAATTAACAGCACTGTAAGTAGGAAATCAGTATTTAAAGTACAGTTTTGGATCATAGTATCTGATGATGAAGTGGATTATAAGCTACATTGGCTGTAAATAAGTTTAAATATCATATATGGTGCATACAGTAGATCTTGTGCAGCTCTAGATTTTCCATTTTCTTTGTGTGTCATTTTTGTGTTGGTCAATATTTCTGTAGTCKCTGTTTATGAATATATAGTTATGTCTGAAAATGAAAAGTTAACTCTCACAGCATCATTTTCAAATCCTTTTAAACCCATCTGCTTTCTAGGTGTTGACTTTGTTTTCTGATTATGTATTATAATCATGCAATGGTGAAAAATGAATGGGAAAAGTGAAATTGTGATGCATGCAGTAAAAAATGCAGTTTAAATTATTTAGCTCATGTACTTTCAAAATACACTTTGATATCAGAAGTGCTCCTGKAGGAGTTAAGGTGGCAAATCAGGAATTTCATGGAAAAAAATCTTGACTATACCAAAGGAAATTAATCCAAGCCCTTATTTTCCAGATACATTCTTCAGATTGGGTGAAGTTTATTGTTTTCATTATATTGTAGATTCACTAATTCATAAATAATGTATTAGTTTTAGTATTAGTTTTAATGACTCTCCACTCCTGGTCTGCTTTTTAAGTAAACTATTGCCATTAACATGAGGGGGCTACTTTCCTTTGCAGTGATTTAAGGAATTGAGTGATTTGCATTCACAGGCTGAGCCTGAGATGTAAATAMATGTCCTTATATGGAGGACAATACACGTCATTCCGTGCAAAGTAATCCAGTAAGAAATACATTATGAATGATTCATAAAGACCGTGACCTTTTCCAAGACCAGCCATTTAAATATATGTATTTGAATATAAGGTAACGGTAATCTTGAAAGCCATCTTCTTTATTCCACTGAGTTCTTTTTCTAATATTTCTTTTGAAGCCACTCTTSCTGCCCTGGGTGAAAATATTAGTATTTTCAGTGTTCTTTCCTCAGATGCCTACGCATATAACTGCCAGATGCCATGGTTTCTGTGGAGCAGACCAACTGCAAACATATAATGACCTCAAAAGTCAGGCTTTCAGTTTGCTGTGAATATGTGGCCCCAATGTACAGAAGCCTTTGAATGGCATTATTTTACCTTTCAGTTTGTTGCCATTTTCAACATCAGATACTTTACAGCTATAGAGTTAGCACATTACTTGACAAAATATCTAGCAACTGGTATGAATGGATCAAATTATCCTGATGCCCAGAACTCACTGCCAACTACAAAATTAAAACAAAGTAAGAAGCCTATGTGTTTGGAGGCTCAGGGTCCTGTCTATGCTTTCTGAGGGCTTAAGCAGAGCTTAAGCTACTYACGGGTCTTCCATCCTCACCACGCCCCCAAACAATTTAGCACCCAAGCCAGTGGTTCTGAACTTTCTCTATTTGTCACTGTATGTCATGGCAGAGCAAGCTTTGGGGAATCTCCCCATGGATGTTGTCATCTTTGCTAGGATACTCCTAGGGACAAGGAAGGGCAATTGATGTGGGGGAAGCGGGGGTATAAACTGCTTCAGAAATAACTTCAGCCTAAAAAACAATTTAAAAAAATTAAAAGCAAGAAAATTTTGTAACACTGTGCTTTTTTAGAAAGAAAAGTACCAAGTAAAACTGGGGACAGGGCCAGTGCATAGTATTTACTTTTGGCAAACATGGTATGGAACCATCGTATTGCGATCAGATAAATTTACTTTGCAAGAGTAAATTTTTGCTGCAGGGGAAGGGTATGCTTGTAACAGATTTAGTGGAATATGTGTTTTCTATTTAAATATATAAATTAGAACTGAGTGTAAAGTACTGTTTGCACATCAATAATTGCCTTGTGTCCAACTGCCAGCCAGGCTTGACTGCTCAGCRAACATCAGAGGGGCTGATTGCTGTCTTCATATCTGCTATTTGTCCTTGACTACTGCATGCAGTTTTGGTTTGAAAAATGTGGTTTTGCTGCAGAGTAACTGATTGACACAAACCTTCCTGAGGTAAAGTCACTGTAAGGATATACCACCATGGGTTTTTCTCAAAAGTTGAAGGATCTTGAGAATAAATGACACCTCTGSTGTGGTTGATCTCACCTAGTTTATGACATGTTGCAGCTAAAGTGCTTTTTCTTCATCATAGCTTCATATTATTCAACTTATGTGTTATTTACCTTCCAGGATCATACAGCTTTTTCTGACCAGAGAAATAAAAGTTAAGCAAAAGCTCCACACGAGTTGATAACTCCACCGTCACTTGAAGTGGAGCATGGAGATGTGTCTCATTTTGGTTAGGCAGTTGGACTGTGATAGTCTAAATTTCAGGCAGAAGCAAGTTGTTTCCAGGACTATGGACATAGATGTTATTTATCTTCATGACCAATTTTTGTCATTGGTGTGCATACGATAAACTTCAATGACAGATCCCTTTATTTACTTCTCCTGTTTWATTCTAATCCAGTCACACAAAAATTCACTGTAGATACAAATTATAGAGAGAACTAAGCCCATTAGTCACCCATTCCTTTTAAAAATAAAAATAAATAGAAATCAAGCTTGAAGTTATTCAAATGAAGGCTGCAGCTAATATATCACTGATAAAAACCAAGCAGACATTTTTATTTTCCTTAAGATGGTTTGAAAAAAATTAGCAGAAGTGGGCAAACCACAGCAAAGAGAAAGCAGGATAGAGAAAGGTGTGGAATAGCTTCTGAAATGTTACAAAGCCTAGAATGGCTTTGAGAAAGGCTGAGAAAGAAAGATCTGAGAGTGGTCCAAAACGCACAAGTGGTAGGAAGAAGGTGAGCAAGGAAACATCTTGCTTCTCATGTAGAAACAAGGAAGCATCAGTTCAAACTTGCAGGTGACGTGCTGGAGAGGTGAAAGGTGAGAACTCTGCCAATGGGTGAATTCAGGGCAGGGCCAGGTTAACACAAGGGCTATTAGACACAAGTGGCTCACCCCAGCTGCTGATGTTGTCTGGCTAGTCTTAAGATACTTGAGGGTGTCATAACATCTCCCTGGGGCTGGTGCAGGATCTATGGTGGAGCTGTACATGTCAGACGAGGGAGCTGGAGGCCCAGTGGGGTGTTTTTGGGCACTTTGCATTGGGAACCTGAGGGGCATGGATACCCCCAGCAAGGCATGAACCAAGTGCCAGGGCTTGGGCAGCTCTGATGAGATGTGACAGGCGATTTTAGCTGGTGTCTTGTTCAGTGGACAGGTGAAGTGCTTGTGGTGCTGCAGCATGGGAGGTGGGTAGAGGAGGAGAATGTAAATGGCCTTAAAAAGTGGCAAGAGCTGCCTTATGATACATACCAAGGAAAGCTGTTCAGTTTTGTGTGTGAACAGTGAAACCAGGAGAAACTGCAGGTTTCCATCCAAAATATCTGTTGGTTTGCCAGGATGTGTCAAATCTGAAACATTTTACTCAGGATTCAGTAGCTTGGGGCAGATTGTTTCCATTTTTCATAGCAATTTCAGCACAATTCTGGGCCTATTCCAGGGGTTGACATCGGTGGGGAATTGCAGTCACTCTGCTGGTGCACAGCTCACCCTGGCCAGAGCCCTTAGTTTGCTGGTCCTGAGGAACAGCTTCAGAGCACTGTGGGGGAATGGAACCCCCAAATTTTAGCAGTGAGCATGGGGAAACCAGCACAAGGATCTGACCTCTCTGCAAGCACTGTAGGACAACAGTGAGGGGATGGAAATGACCTGGGCAAGGCACGATACACTGGCTCTGGTTCTCTGCAGCCCACCTCAAGCCTTGTATGTATTTCATGTTCAGCAGTTGAGGTCAAGATAGTCAAGTCCTGTGAACTGATCCTAAGGCCAGCCTTTCCATCAGGGACAGAAGCCAAACTTGCTCTCTGAGCATCAACCCTTCCTCATGAGCTCAGATGCCAGGAAATGGGCCCTAATTCACTTCTGGGATCTAAACATGCATCACATTGGCTTGCACAAATGTTCCCAGAACTGCATGAGGGCTTTGCTTGCTCTTTGCTATTATTTCTCTTTCTGGCTGTGTGGAGGAGAGCATGGATACATTCCATGCCATTGCCCTGCATCAGCCATTGTTGCCCTGTGCCCTAGAAGAGTAGAAGTTACGGATGGATGGCACAATAAAGCAGAGAGGTAATGCCACTTCTGACTTGCCTTGCTGTTACTTCCTGTTGCAGTCAGTATGTTTTCTCTTTATGGTGGCCAAATCAGAACTTCCCATGACAAAACCAGGAATTCATCTGTTTTTGATGGTWGACTACAGCCAGTCTTTCTCCTTCCTTGCCTTAAATCTTCCAGTTTTTACTCTGTATTTACTGTGGATTTCGTGAAATGTTATCTGAGGYCTGCACAGGCTGCAAACACCATTGGAGACCCACACATTTTGACTGTGGCAACACTTTCTGAAACAAGGCTCAGCACAGGCTGTAACTGGAGCCTGCCAATACTGGTAATGTTTTAATGCAGTTGAAATAGATTAGAATGAGCAACTCCAGTGATATAGGAGTTTAACTGACTCTCTGTTGAGTGTGACTGATGCTTTATAAACAGTACATCACTTGGATAATGACCCTGCTTTGCAGTCTGTGTCATGCTCTAAAGTTCTGATGAACTCTCTTGTTATAATCTACATTTTTTACRAATAACCACTCCCATATACTATGCCAAACCACTGTGATATAGACTTTTGTGTAAATGAAATATARGATCTTAGACAAATACTGAAGACAAAATATCTGAAAGACCAGAGATTTCAAATGACTGTTTCTTTTTAACKACTTAAAATACGCAGAGCCTTTTAAAAAAAATCTATATATATCCATCAACTTTTAATAGAAAACTGACTTGCTGATTTTGTCATAAATGGTCAGACTGTGCTCAAATAATATAAACTAACTCAAATGTTGTGGTTCCTAGTTGCTCACTGAACAGAATTAGATGGCATATTTGCAGAGCTAGAATCATAGAATCATTTAGACCATTMAGATCATTGGGTTCAACCATTAACCTAACACTGCCAAGTCCATCACTAAACCATGTCCCTAGAGTCTAGCTTTCCCTTGTTAAATTCTACCTAGGTAGTCTGAAGCTTTTAGGATTTAGAGTAATTTAGTTAGTCCAAATAGCTACTGCTACTAGACTTTGTAAATGCATATATATGTGTAAATGTATATATCCTCTTACTAAGGAACCTGTCGCAAAATTCACCACTGCTTCCCATCTATTTCTATAGGAGCTGTCTTCCCCCCAGCTATTATCCAGTCAGTGAATGTATGATATCATGTGGWTTGTGTGCTTTTTTCCTTTAGCTTTGAATAAAGAAAATTAGTTCTGAGTGGGATTTTCCTTTGTAGATTTAACCTAGAGTATGCATAAATATACTTCATAGCCTTTTTTTTTTTCTGACTTACATTTGCTATACATGCTGAAAGGTTTGTAAAATACAGTTTGATTACTATTGGTTCCACTTAGTCTTCCTTTATAGAGTATTGTGTTATACCACAGTAGAAGTGCTAACTAGCTTGTTTTTAGATCAAGGCACAGCAGAAGACAAGACTAGGCTATTTAATCAGAGCCCAGATAAAATACTTAGTCTGAGCTCTGACTTAGTAAAAGTCACTCTTGTGGGCATTTAAAAAACCCTCCAACAATAATACAAAAACCCCAACTCACTGAGCAAGTCTCATGGGAATCAGAAGGTTCTGGTTCCTTCATTCATTTGCTGAGGGGACACTCAGCCTTGTGCTGRTAGGGATGTCTGAGGGGAAAGTTGAAAAACTGCTACGTCATTTTCATACCTGGGGTTATTTGGTTTGATTTCTGCACTACCCTCTTCTCTTGTTTTTATTGCGAGCAGCAAACCCCAAAAACATGCTCCAGCTGTGCTCTTCAAAGACAGTTCCTTTCTATTAAAGCCCRAATTGCTCTGTACCTACCTCAAGGAGTTTTGATAGGAAGTTATTTTGCAGTAGCTGTGATCTCCTCCCTAAATCCTAAAAACTTACAAGATATACAATTATATGTCTGTGGGGTTCATTTTGCAAAACTGCTTTCCCACTAGCTCTGTGCACAAAGCAAGCATGTTGGAGAGCAGCCCCGTTTTTTTASCAATAAAACAACAGCAGCATTCCCAGATAAATGTAGAGGCTTTCAGTTCCTTCTCCTATCTAAAGGGACTCAATCTCCTGTCTTCTAGTTTACCAGTATCTGTTCTGAGTRTCTTAGTTTTTTCTTTTTGGGAAAGGCCCTTTGGAGTTTTTCCTTTTGCAAAACTAGCTAAATCTTAATGAGACAAGTTAAAAAATAACCTAAAAGTAGTTGTTGGRGGTATTTCTCTGAGTAAGGGACTGCCTGTGTTCTGAATGCTTTGTGCTCCATGCTCACTGAAATAGGTCCATATGCACTACAGTTWAATCAATTTTTAACTATCCCATTCTGTGTATTTTTCCTTCTTTGGTAAAAAAAAAAAACAAACAACAAATAAACGATAAACCAAGGAAAAAAACCCCAACAACTGCGGATTGAAGATGGAAGAGCTGTAGTAAGAGGGATCAAGATGTTAATGAGCATTCACCTTAGTGACAGATTCTGGTTGCTCAACTCTAGTCAGCTATGGAAACAACTTAAAACCATTTCATTACCTCCTGTCAGTCTCTGAAATGTTCCAGTATATTTTGTGAGAAAGAGCATAGACACCCATGTATGGAAGAAAATTCCAGCTGGRGAAGTCCAGCAGATAGAAAGCGAGTACCTAAGGGAACTGGGCTTCAGGTCACATTGCTTATTCAGTTATTTCCATAGCCAAGACTATGCCCCTGCTCACTGCAACCATCTCATTATTTCCATTTTATGGAACTGTTTTCATGAGAAGATGCATTCCTAGTTCCCTAATGGAGTTTATCTGGTTGCAGTAGGTAATCAGAGGAGAATGAGAGGATGTTGAATCTAGCACCACCTGGGCCAATAAATGTCTCCTGTTTTTCCTCCTTATCTGCCAATGAAACATATAGCGCTCAGTGGATGGTGACTGTGTAATATTACAGTTATGTAAAATACAGGGTTGCTTATTAGGGAAACTGTRATAAACATATGCTTGATTCATGTCCACTGAGTGACACTAGAGCAGAGAGGCAGCAAGCATGACACAAGCATGGTGGTGGCTCTGACAAGAAATCTGGAAGCCAGACCTGGGAAGAGAGGAGAGAGAGAATCTCTTGTTCTCCACAGGGCTGGCAGCATGCAGCTGGTCTTGAGCAGTCTGACATTAAGGTAGTGCCTTTCTAATGTCCATGATCAAAGCTGTATACACTAATAATCTGGTTCTTCAGCTTGGAAGACTGCAGACTGCAGACTGCATAGGAAGCTATGTGGTTGTTACAAATATCAGTCTCTGCCAGATTCTTTTGCATAAGTCATCTATTTTGCATCTTGCAGGGGTTACTGGGAACATGTCTGTTCTCATCAGATACTCCCACAACAAGTAAACTTGAGACTACCATCATTCTGTACTGTTCATTACAATTAATGCTCTTCCAATCATTGCTTATGTGCTACTCTTTATTTTGTACATATTTTCTCCATAAAATACCATCACTGAGGATCTTCTGGAAAATAYTTATTTATTTAGGAATTCAGGTTTCTTGTTAAGAAAGCACGGTTCACATAGATGATTTGACACCTCTCTCATTCCTGCCTAAGATTTCACACTTCGTCTGTGTATAGACCACACAGCTGTTCTGTCAATATACTAAATGATTATGGTTGTTGCTCTATTTTTTTTTTTTTTTTTCTGATAACAATTCCTTTTAGAAGTAAAACCCTGGATATGCTGAATGAAAGGTACTGATTGTACCTTTCATTGTCCATGCTCTTGAAGCAAAGTTTTATCCAGGTTAGGARCTTATTTGTTAGTGCTTCACACGGTACCTTTTGCCCTGCTGCTTGGAGGCTCACTGTGCCAGTGGCTTGCAGATGTCCTTCTATTCCTATTTCCACTGAGAGATCTCACGAGAATGACTTAATAGGAATTGATCTATTCAGAGGGAATGAATGAAATATTTTATAGGCTGACTGTGATCTTGTTGGTGAGAGCACTCTTGAAACATAATAGGATGACAGCTTAGATAGTCAAGAGAAAACTCAAATTCAACCACTTGAAATTCCTCATGCTAAAACAAAAACAAAAACAAAAGGAAAAAAAAAACAAACCAAAAACCACCCCCCCCCCTCCAAAAAAAAGCTTGGCATTTCTGAAAGAATCTTTTTGGGAATGGAAATGAACTTTTCCCTTGGAAAATGTGCTAGGCATTGTAGACTCTGCAAATTTTCCAGCAAATTCTGCTGTACCTTTGTGAGTTCTGCCAAAACTTGGCAAATGAAGATAATCTGAAATGTGATACATTATTTTTAGCTTTTACAAAAATAGATTGCTTGAAATTTGGAATGCCATGATAACAAAATAGTCTTTAACTTTACAGAAACACTTGAATGGAATACAGAAACAAGAGTTATTTCCTTATTTCATAATGGAAATAAATTAAGAAACTAATTAAAATGTGGCTAACTTGGCCACAGTTTGGGAGTTTTTGAGGAACAATGCCTTTTTCACTTACTTAAAAACTGACATAAAATATAGGAGGGTATTTTAAGCAGAAGTGCTCTGAGGTAATGAATTAAATCAAACGAGTCTTAATTTGTTCCTTTATTTCAACTGTATTTCAAAATTCATATTCTACTTCAAGCAGAATGGTCTTTACAATTTTATACTCTCTGAGAATGCAAAAGAAACTGACGATAAATTGGAATTTGTACAGTGAACTGTCAGTAAAATTTAGYTTTATTCTGAGATCTGGAATAAAAATTATGCTATACGGAAGTCATATTAAGGCCTGTGTGGAGAATGCAATTGTACAACTCTAAGATAATACATAATTGATTTTATCTTGGAAGTCTATGCTATTGCTCTTCTTTGTATCAGATAATGAATCTGTCGGAAAAAAATACTGCATTTAAAACACAAAAGACAGATCATTATCCTTTGATTTCCTCCTTGTCCTTATGATACGATCTGAGTTCTTTCTCCTCATTGTCTCCTACTGGAGCTCAAGTTAGGTTGCCTCATTTTCTCCTATTGAATTTATGGTTATTTAGGAGGTGTAGTAGCAATTGTATCATCATCAACACTTCAGCTTGAGAAACCCATCTGGAAGTGTGCATGTTCTGTAGCAATTTCTTGGATCTCTTTGCATAATAATTACACTAATTATAATTGCATTCAGAAGAAAATGGCAAAATGGTAATAAAGGTGTGTATTTCCTGTTGAGGAGATGTGCACAAGAGCAGCAACAATGAGCATAGCAACCTTTACTCTTCAGGGCGCTCCTTGTTTCTGCATCCCAGCTCTTCCTTTTTGTGAAACGGCTCAGCTCTGCTTGTTGTCTTGGCAAAAGGCAGACAGCTCTCTGTGAAAGCTGTGAGCCTGCCTTG
Source organism: Malurus melanocephalus (assembly GCF_030028575.1). Classification (NCBI taxonomy): domain Eukaryota; kingdom Metazoa; phylum Chordata; class Aves; order Passeriformes; family Maluridae; genus Malurus; species Malurus melanocephalus. The sequence continues at coordinate 5,374,759 of NW_026623238.1, forward strand.
GGTGATGGAAGTCTTCCAAGGTTTTACAGGTTGTCAGTTCTGACTAATTCCCCCCAAAAAGTTATGAAGGAAGTAGCTGAGGCGGGATTCACCACTAGTGTGAATCCTGGAGAGCTAAGAAGACTTCAGGACCTTGGAAAAGTGCTATAATGTAGTCCAAACAT
>NW_026623238.1:5375002-5384820 GCF_030028575.1 Malurus melanocephalus
CGATTCCATTTTAGTACTGGAACAGTTACCTTGGAAGACTCAACAGAAAGGATAGGTTAACAAACATCAATAATGCCAGTCAATATTGTTYGATGGCAAGGAAGACTTGTCAAATAAATCTGTTAAGTTTCTTTGGTTGATGAAAACAACTGTGTGAATACTGAAGCAATTTCATTTCTCTGAAGTATTTGGCTTGGTATCACAGGGTATTTTGATTAAAACCTASAACTGTGTTAAGAGGAATAAACAAGTGTCTCATTTACAGGTTTGACTGTGTCTTTTCCTWGGGGGGGATCTGCAGAGACTGGTTATTGACTGAGAGTTGCTAGTTCTGTTGGCAATGGTCTAAATGAAAACATGGCTGATAGTGTGGAAGGCATTAATGCTACATGCTACAAAATTATGTGGATTCTTCTCTAAATGGTTTCTGTTCATTATTTTTTTGTTAGTTTAAGTGCACTATAATGAATTGAGAATGAAGAATGAAGGCATATGGGCAAGGAGTTTGAGGCAGAAGCTGGGATGAAGCTTTGTCCCTGATTGGAGGGTGGCAGTCAGAGTGCTGCAGGCTGCTGATGGCATTCCCAGCAGACCTGGAGGTGCTGGTGGGGGTCCTGGGGGCCACCCACAGCAGCAGAGGCACAGAGCTCTGTGAGGGGCAGGCCAGCAGTGGTGTCTGTTCCCATGGAAGGAGAGATGGGGAGGTCCCCAGACTGCTGAACACAAATTTAGGGTGGAGTAAAGGGATCTGACATGAGCATGCTTTCTTACCCTGCAGGCAAAAGCACAGCAAGAACCTATGGCTGGAAATTAAGTTAAATTAACATGAGTTTTGGCGTGGGACTTGGGGATTTAGCCTCAACTCTYCATGCAGAGCTTGAAATATGAACATCAGCCTAGGTAGAAGTGGATGATACAGCAGGACAAAGCAGATAATAAGCCTGAGGTCAGCCACCACATTTGCTACTCCTTGCTTTCAACCTCACAGTACCTGTGACTGTTCCAGCAATTATAGGCTTTTCTTTCCAAATGTGTGCGTTATGTCTCCAAACATGGCTTTTCAGATGAGGTGAGTGGCATTTCCCAAAGTGACAGTACTATTACTGTGCCTTCCAACCTAGGGAGAATTTTTAAATAGAAATAAGCCTTGCCACTTCTCTTCATAAGATAATACAAAGTCCAGTCCAAAGTCCCTTGAAATCACTGCTAATTGAYTGCTCTTTCAAAGGCTTCAGAAGAAYCCAGCAAAATATAAAACAGAGTATGCTCAAGTATACTGACTAAAACGAGATGCATACCATTATATGCATGTGAGATACAGCATGTGAAAGCATACTGTAAATCTCTCGTAGCACACTTTCAAATGTAAATATTCATACRAATGCTTTTAAAATAGCAATGATACTTGACAGTGAAGGCTGAGAACAAAATTTTTTAAAAATCCACATTCATGTGTTTATGTGTAGGCTAGATAAATGTGTGTAAAAATACTTATAAATATTATAATGAAAATCTTTCTTGCCTATTCTCATGGGATATAAAAGAAGCAAAATGCAAAACTGACTGGTGGGTAACTAGTAYTTAAACCAGCAGAATAATTTGTTTTCAAAATTCAGGAGCTATAGAAGTCCTGGATGAGGTWTATATTTGAAAAATAGAGTCCAGCTAACTTTGGTGAAATAATTTTCAATTATTTTGAGCCACAGAGTACACTGCTGTGGATCCTGCGCAGTCAGCCTTTGCAGTCAATGGAGAGAACAGGCTTTCAGAGATGGCTCATCTGTCTGCCATAGAAACCCATCTGGATGTCTCTCTCAGGGTGCCTGCTTCTCTCTGTTGCCTGCGGAGAGCATGAATATGAATCATGTGAATCCCATCCGCTATATGGGCAGCACCTTTATKGCTGTGCTGGTTGGCATTTTGGTAGTCCCAGCCTCTTTGACAGCTCTTTGTGGCATTGGGGGTCCCTGCCGTCTGACCAGCAGGTTCCCACCCACAGCCTGCTCTCCTCCCCAGGCTCACTGCTGCTGAGTGATGAGCTTGCCATCACAGTCCTGGGCCAGAGCTGCTGCACTGCAGCAATGCTGGTTGTCTGCTTTCAGGTTTTCCTTGGGGCCACAATCACTCGCTTTTTAACAGTCTGTTAGTTGCGCATCAGGGATCTAACAGCATCATCAGCAGTGGGGGAATTGTGGGTTACATCCTGGCAGTTCTCAGAGAACAAATGTACCCAAGCAGTACCGTGTGATGGCTGCCTGTTTTACATTTCTCTACCAAAAATCACMGATCTGTTGGAGGCTAACAGGTCTTCAGCAAAGGACTCTACTTGTGGAGGCTTCATTGGTCATCTGAGAGGCTGCAAAGCAAGCAGAGATGTGACCATAGAGAGTGAAATGAGGTGTAGGTGCTGGTGGATATGAGGCAGCTTTTTGTTGGGTATCATGCAGGCTGAAATGCAAGAATTCATGTTTGTACATGAAACATTGCCAATTTTTTTTGGTCATTTTTTATTCACATTYTACAGTTTTTCAGGGAAGAAATAAATGATCTGCAATGAGCTAATGATTGTGAGAGAAAAGCAGTTCCCTAAGATAAAGGAGTTTCCGGTACAGTTTCAGTGCACTGCTGGGAGCCTCTTCTCTGCAAGATGACTCCAGAGCTTGCTGCATCAGGCATTGCTGTTGGACTGCAGTTACTGTAGTGGAGGTATCCTGCTGTCCTGACCTGTCCTCATAACCATCCCTCTAACACTGAGATCTTCATCTTCCAGAGCTCCCTGACTTATGTCCAAACCCTTGGGTACTCTGGCTTGACCCTTAGCAACACTCAAAGACTCCAGTGGATATAGAGCCCGAGGCCGATGTCTCCCTGGAGGGCTGAGCTCTGGGGTGCTGTTTCTTTTTCCCTCCAGAGCTGTGTTGAGTCTGTGTCTCATAACAGCTTGTGCACAATCYCCTTGCATTTCCCCCGTGCTGCCGTTTCATTCTGCAGAGGCTGTGACAGTTTCAGTCAGGGACAGGCAGGCTTCGGGCAAAGCCTTTAGTACATTGATCTGACTTTATTCTTAGGGAAAATAGAAGAGAGAAGCACATGCAAACCACCCCTCATATATCAGCATCTCCTTTCCTTGAAGCAAGACAAACAACACAAGGTTGTAATAAAAACCAGAAACAAGGGTACAAGTTTGCAAAGTGTTCATGGAATAAAACAGAAATCCTTCAGTTCTCCAAGGCAGATCCCCAAACTGTCATATTTAATGTCTATTGTTAGATCAGTAGGTTAGTTTACAAGCACCTAGGGAGAGGTGAGCTAGGTGGAACAGTATCAAATCATGTAAACACATATCAAATTGTATGAATARTAAGAACACATAGAATATGCAGGATGTGCTCTACAAAGTCTATATATGAAGGCAGAATAATCAAGATTTATTTCACTTTAATTTTTATATGTTTTGCATGAATATTATGTTGGKTTTTTTTCAGTGAAATAAATGCATTGAAATTCTCTGGATATTAAAAACATCCCTTGAAAATACACAGAGCTGTTTTGTCAGTACATTGGCAGTATACTGCATGGTGAGTTGCTCTTTGCGAACCTTTATGGCTACTTCTGTTCATTTAATGTACCTTTCATAGAATCAAGATTCATAGAATATGAAGAGTTGGAAGGGATGCATCAAGAATATAGAGTTCAAATCTGAGCCCTGCACAGGACACTCCAGAGTCACACCATGTGCCTGAGAGTGTTGTCCAAATGCTTCTTGAGCTTGTCAGGCTTGGTACTTTGACAACTTCCCTGGGGAGTCTGTTCCAGCCCCCAATCACCCTCTCGGTGCAAAACTTTCCCCTGATATTCAGCCTAAACCTCCCCTGACTCACCTTCATGCTCTTTCCTTGGGTCCTGTCAATGGTCACCACAGAGGAGAGGTCAGGGTCTGCCCTTCTGTTTCCACTCACAAAGAAATTGAAGACTGCAATCAGGTCTTTCCTCRGTCTCCACCAGGCTGAACAGACCAAGTGACCTTGGCAACTCCCCATATGGCTTCCCCTCAAGGCCCTTCACCATCCTTGTGGCCCTCCTTTAGCTTAATGTCTTTCTTATATTATGGCACCCAAAACTTCACATAATTTTCAAGGTGAGACTGCCCCAGTGCAGAGCAAAGCAGGACAATCCCTTCCCTTGATCGGCTGAGGCTGCTGTGYCTGATGCACCCCAGGTATAGTTCTCCATTTTTTTTTTGCATGCCATGTTGTTAGGACTTTTTGTTACTGACATTTCTGTGACCCCCTTCAATATATTTATGTAAATATTTCTTCTTTTGTGTGCTTGCATGCCTTTCTATAAAAATACTTATATTACTGAGTAAATCTTGCACTTACAGTTAATTAAAAAATTATGTCAACAGAGGCAGGAAGTTGTTACCAGGGAAGGGTCCCCTGCAGTTAGGGTGCCATAGTTAATGTTAAGGCATTTATTAAAAATAATTATTAAAAATAATTTTTAAAGTAAAACAGACATGATCTGAATGTGAGGCATGTATCCTGCAACAGTGCTCCATTCAGTGACTCCTCTGTCTCCTACATGAAGGGATTGGTTATGCTGATACCCCCCTGCCTTTCCCTGTGCATTACTGCAATGTGTTCAAAAAAGCTGCATTGTACATGCTGCTCATGAATGAATCCCTGCATTTCAGTCACCCCCTCACTCCCTGCATCAAAATGTGAGCTTTCTCCATCTGGAGTAAGGAATGGAATATCTTTCCTATCTGGATGACAGCTGTGAAATATGTCCCTCTGTCTTTCCTTTTTAGTCTGCAATCTTTCCTGGAATTTTGGGATYCACTCCAATTTTGCAGCATCTTAGACATTATAATGTTGGCTGATCAGTGACAGCTGCTATAGGAAGCCCTGATATAGGTGGATCATTCTTCTCTATTCACACCAATTTCTTGGGTTTGCTTGCTTTTATTGAATCTTCATTTTCAAACAGTGTGTGCCGTCTTTCCCTTTTCCCAGGGATATATAAGCTTCCATGCAGGATCAGATTAGAGATCCTACTAATGTAATACCCTGCCTAAAACAGGTTCTTCAAAAGAAAATGAAACTCCCATTTGGCAGTCTTGTAATTAAATATGCCTTTGCGAGAGAATTTTCTGAAACTACTAACAGCTCTATTGAATTTTAGATAAAGAGAATATAAATTTTATATAAAGAAGACATAAATTTTATAAAAAGAAGAKACAAATTGTGGGCCAACGCTGCACATTCTTTATATTTTACAATGAAGTAGCAACAAAAATACTAATTCAGAGAAACATGTAGCCTTTCTTTCCAAAATGGTGTTGTTTTCTGCTTTTGCAAGTCAGTAAGTCCCACCATAACAGCTATATTTCTTCAGTTCCTCTTTAACTTCTGAAAATTAGAAATCATCCTTCCTTGTAATTTTTATTTTGAGAGAACCAGGCTGATTGAGCAGCTTCAATACATGTAGATGCTTTAGCTTCTGCCAACATCACTTTGCTATGAGCAGTGCTTCAAAAAAAAAAACAAACTCATCTTCTTGTGAGGAAATATAACTGGTGCCAAGCGCGTGCTACATATACCTCCTTCTGCTGTCTGCTTACCATCAGATAAAATAAAGGATTGGAAAGAGCCCAGCTGACAACTACTGTGCACAATTGATCTAATCAGAAAACCCACCAAGAAACCAGGAGTCACCCCTCTTGCCTCCACYTGTCTTCAAATGATGTTCCCTGTTCTGCTTTCATTCTCTTTGTCATCCTTCATGGATTGCATTTTGAACCCAGATTTAATTCTTTATTGCCAGAAGACTTCTCTCCTGAGTTCCCTTTGTTTTTGCTTCCCTCCTTCCCCCATTGATGTTCTCATCTGGTGTGCAGTGTAAATGCAGCCTTACTTCAGACAGTTTTTACTCTTACACTTTGCTTCCTGAATTCCATCCAAACTCTCCTGTTTCCTCTGAATTCAGTTCTGAAGCACTGCTTTGCTATTCTCTCCATTTCATGCTCTTCCCTCTTCATAGTCAGTACTGCAGCTGGTAGCATTATGTGATACAAATAAAATAACTGATTAACTGATTAGCTCTTTTCTCTTTCTGTGAAGCAGTTATATAAACTGATTCTATTTGTTGTCAATTTATACATAAGCCTTTGCTGAGTAGTTGAGATACGTATTTTCTAGTCTGTGGGTACTTCACAAACTGCTTACTTTGATTATTAGCTTTTCAGTCTGTGATTAGTCATCTAAATCACAGGGTATCAGTATTGCCAACTTTAAACATTACAGAATCATGAGTCAGCCTCAAAAAATCATAGGATTGTTTAAAAATTWTGTGGGTTTTTTCCTATTAAAATRCTTTTTCACTTTGGATTTTACTTGRTTTTTGAGCCTTTATATTTCATTTTATTTAAATTTTCAATCTTTTCTTTGCAAGTTTGAGGAAGAACACATTTTATTAAAGAAAGTTAATTTTACAGTCTCCTGATTTATTTATCTGRATCCTCAAGAAGAAATTAGAGAAAGTAAAATAAAAAAAACCCAAGAGTTGACCGTGTTATACTCTATTTTCTGTTATCTCATTGAATGACTGAGAATTTTTACATGGAAAATATACCAAATGAAGATGAATAGAGATATCAATTTGCACCATTTATTTAAATTCAAAYAATTTAATGCCTTCACACTAAGAGGTGTTAAGCTCCAGTTTTATTAATGATGTTTGGAAGAAAAAGATGCATATAGGAGGCTAACTAACTCATATCAGCAATAAATCAAGCCACAGAAAAATCTGTGCTGCTCTTTCAAAAAAACATGAGCTTTTCATATGAATTCAGGTATTTATGTGCAAATATAATTTTTGTAGTGACAAGCTGACATCCTTGAATCACTCAAGCATCTCTTTATTTTAATGTAGGTGAAGAATTCTCCTCAATCAGCTGTGACCAACCCATGATCTGCTTACTAGGGCAGCTCACACCGTTCTCTCCCCATGAGCTCCTTCCAATAGTGRTTTGGGATTCCACTGTGTACCAGATATACACCTAGCTCTGAGCATGTCTCTCATACCTATGGTCCTTGTGGAAAAAAATGCTTTTGCTGCCATCAGAACTGRCTGTCTCACTCATGGGTGCCCCTTAGTTTGAAGGCACCAGACAGAGGGTTTCTGGGTTTCTTGGTTTGAGGGCACCAGACAGACACTGTCTAAGTGTGAATTTTGGAAAGCACCAGACAGAAGGCTACTGGATGAGTACCCAAGTTTTATCTTGCATGTGCTCCTCACYGCTTCTCCAAGCTGCTAATGCTGCTTCCATTGCCTGCAGCCCTCTTGGGTATTAATGGAAGAGCACAAAAGAGCAAAGTCTGCAAAGCCTTTAAATATGACTGTGAGGGAGCTGTCATTTCTAAACTTTGTTATCTTTTGCTGTTGTTCATTACAAATCATAAGGGTCTCTTGTCTAGGAGGAAGTGTCTGTACAAAGCCACAATTACAGCAAGTAATCCAAGTAAAAGTAATAGGAAGTTGCATRAAAGCATGATAAATGTCATGTCTGATTTATCTTACATTCCTTGTAAGCACTACCAGGTTCAGCTTGTTTAAAGGCACGAAACMCAAGATGAACACTTTAAATCCCATGGAAGACTTCATCCTCCTCATTGATGGCTACCCTGCACTAAATCCTTTGACTCACAGATACCTTTCTTATCAAATTCCCCTAATCCCAAGTGAGTGATTGGTTTTGAAATTAGTTTCCTTTTCTTACTATCAATGCAGGTTTCTTTAGAAGATAGACCACTGAAGCATTTTAGAGAATGATTAATAGCTACCTTTGAAACACTTAATTGCTGTGCTTCCTTGAATCTTCTTTCAAAACAAACTGAATCTAGGTTTTGAGTCAGTCCTCTACTTTCATCCACCTAAGGCTTCCCCTCACCCCTTTCCTGCCCCTCACCCCAATTTTTTTTAGAAACAGGAATTATGAGCAGTTCCTCATATATTTTGAAGGTATTGCAGTGTAGTAGACCCTCCTAGCAAAGAAAGGCAAGCTAGTCTATCCTAGCAATGGACAAGCCCTCATTATACCTGTATCTAGAAGCGTTCCAATATAAGTCACACTGATATAASAAAACATGATAGTAATATCTTTTGAAAACCATTTGGCATACCTGTGTCACAGATAATGAAAATGTCAACCTTTCTTGGTCAAAACTGAAAATTCTGAAGATTTATTCCTATCCTGAATGGCAGCCAGTGAAATATTAATCAGCTTCTGAGTATTCTCTCTCTTCTGTTCTCCAGCAAATGTTTTCTGTCCATTCCATTGACTTTGCTTTAGCAGAGACATCAATACTCCCTGTMGGTAATTCTAGCTAGAACTCACCTCCCAAGACCTTCTGTTTAATGCCCACTACTGCAAGGCTCAATGGTAGCAACCTTTTGTAAGAGTTGTATATCCCTCTATTTCTGACAAATGAGTTAGAGCAAATTGTGGTCATCCCAGTGCCCATCACCACAAAGACAGGCACATGTACATTTCCCCCACAAGTTAAGCACTCATTAAGGTTGCARCAGTAATAAACAAGCTACTCTAAAGCTTTAGCAACTTTGAAGCTTATTTTTAATTTTACAAAAGCTGATGATTCAAGCATTACAGGCAGGGAGATACCTCATCTGTCTCAGCTCTTGGTAGTGGTTTTTAGAGGGCAGCGGATGCTATCCCTGTAGCATATTTTCCCTCTTTATTTGTAAGACACCAGACTAAGGGAAGAAAACCCAGTATCGGGACTTGGGGCTATGCTTATGTAGCAAAGCCAGCACTCTTTTGGGRCTGTGGTCTCCTGACAGGCTCCAGAATTTGCTGTTGCTTTCCAGCTTTGTTCACACACTGGGTCTTTTCAGGTCTTGCTTTGTTGCTTGATCTGCTCATCCTCCTGCAACCACTTCCTGTTTTACAGTTCTCTGTGGGCAGATCCCTGCTGTGYTTTCTTCCAGCTGTGAGGAACTCCTGCTGGCTCTGACAGAGTGCAGTGCCTCCTGGCACACCTTGCTAGTTGTTGCTTGGTGTGAAAGTCAGGGATTGCCCATGCTGCACCAGGAGAAGAGGCAGACTGGATGCTGCTGTGCTCCTCCAAAGTACCGTCAGGGTGGAGGCACCTGAGCTAGCTTGGAGTGAGGTTCAGAAACTTGCACTATCAACACCTCCCCAGTGGTTTCTGTCCGTGTCTTGCATGCCACTTTCACTTTTTACTTTGCAGCACAGTTTACTCTCATTACTCTGCTTAGACCAGGTTCTTAGATAGCATTTGCAAATGTTATTGTACAATTGCCTCCTCTCCACCTCATTCATTTCTTCTCAGTGTTTTGTCTCAGCAGCCTTTCCACATGACTTGCATGAGTAACTTATCCTCTTGAATTCATGCAGAAGCCACTATCAAAAACAAGTAACCAGAGGGCTTATATCCAGCCAGTATGCCAGAATGGARGGGCTAAATATGCTACACTTTCAAAAGTGTAAGGTCAATGTGTTCAAAATGTCAGTGTTGAAAGTGTCCCTATTSAAAGTGTCAGTATGGATTCATAAAATTTCCCTTTAAAGTCAGTGTGAGGTGTGTGTCAGCAGGGACTACAAAGGATGCTAAAAGTAAATATATCTGAGAGAGCTTCTTTAGGCACATCTGAACTGGGGAATTGTGGAGTATTTCCCAGTCCTTTCCTCTGACTACTCAGGCCAGACCATCAGCATTTGTTGGACAGAAACACAAACACGTAAGTAGTAAATGAGCCATCATACATTCCTC
>NW_026623238.1:5384924-5388466 GCF_030028575.1 Malurus melanocephalus
AGGAAGGAAGGAAGGAAGGAAGGAAGGAAGGAAGGAAGGAAGGAAGGAAGGAAGGAAGGAAGGAAGGAAGGAAGGAAGGAAGGAAGGAAGGAAGGGAAAAAAGAGAAAAGAAAGAAAGAGTCTGCGTAGTTCCCTCTGGTTAACACACATTAATAGTGCAGTTGCCAGCAGTGCTTTGTATCAGGCTGGATCTGAACCACAAAGATTGTTAAAGAGGCTTTGAAGAACTGTTCCTCATTTCTTCTTCCAGACAACTGTCTGACTAATAGGAAAAAAAAATATAGTTAAAAGTGAATCTGGTGTGTACCTTCTAGCATTGAATATTCTGTAACTCAGTGATGTCTGATTTTAACCATGTGTTATTGCTGTGTGCTGCCATTTTACACAGGATRTTTTAAAGAAATAGGCACCAGGTACATTAGATTTTTGTAAGTACATGGTAAGGTTCCAGAAAACGAGGCAGCCTCAGGAAAGAACAGAGGCAAAGCAGTACACGATTAGACAGAGGAYAGTGCTTTTGTTGTGTATGTAATGGCTTGTTTCAAAGCATGAGGGAGTTCTGTAAATCTGGACAGGTGGAAAATATCTTATTAGTGCAAGGTCATAATGATAATCTATAATGACAGAATGAAAGAACAAGTATATTTATTTTAATATTATTATACTYAATTTAGTGAACAATAACACTTCTTGAGGCCAAAGTACAAAGAGCAGAATGTTATTTTATTGCCAGAATTTCATAAGATATTTTGAATTGATCTGCAAATGAGTCCATGTACCACAACATCTAATATTAAATTCAAAAACAAACTGCCTAAAAATAAATTATGTTTGTGCGTGGTACAAGGACAAGACCAGGTTTGGAGCAGGTGACTTAGGAAAGATGTTAGGTAAGGGCATCCAGGGAAGTGCAGGTAAGACTTTTGGGTCCAGACCCAAAAGGATCTTAAGTCAGGTGACTGTCTTTGGGAGCTGAAGTCACAGGGTATATCTAAGCCCAGCTTATTTTGAATTTGATTCTGTCCCTGGCAGCTGAATAACTATAATTTTCAGCCCTTGGAGGAATAAACATGAGTCATAATAAATCTTGAAACTCTTAAGGGTCATTTTAAAGAAGAAAAACTCTGCACTGTGTTTCTTTTGAAATTCAGTTCTCTCCAGGAGAAGGCAAGGAGATTTTGCTGTCTGTCCAGGGCTCTCCTCTGGGAGCAAAGGCATGTAGTTTTGACCCCTGCTTCCCACACTGCCTTGGTTGTTTTTATTTAGATAGTCATCACCAAAAATCTAGAAGCCATCCAGGGAAACTTCTCTGCCTCACATRTTCTCTCTAAATTAAAAGGTAGGGAACTGCTTTACCAAGTCATGCCTGGTCCTTATCCTGCCCTGTGTTTCTTGTCTGTCTCACCTATTGTGTGTGTCTTCTCYGTGTAACAATTTGCTCACCATTTCTGAACTGGGAGCTGAATGACAAAAATGCTACCAGAAATAGCAGGTTTCACATACATAAAGGCTTTCAGCAGCATGGCAGTTTTATAACATCACCCGCACTTCGTAAACTGCACATAAATTYTTTTGGCAGTCTCATGAGGGACATCCTCTTTGTCAGATATAGTTCCTGAACTCCATTTATGCTGAAAGAGGATAGGAGAATTTTTCACATGAAGGAATCATTCATGCAGAGTAGTTTCACTGTCCTGGGGGGCTGAAAAATTCAGGTATGTTTTAAGGAGAAATGGCAGCCTTGGTACTGGGTGAAGGTAATTCACTGGAAACTTGATTTTTAGTTTGAATTTTTTGAAAATCCATTGTTATTGGCTATATCAGTACTTTTTGAGAAATTATCTTTGTGCCCATCAAAGTGTGGCTGACTGTGTGAGGACTCCAATGTTTGTCCTAGGAGTGTTTGATGACATCACATCTGGTTATTGCTTTTAGTGGCACTGAGTAAAAAGTTTCAGCTGAAAATTCTCTGCACTCTAGTCTCCAGTTCTCACAAACTAYTTACCTTTCTTGTTACATTTTGACATTTTAAGTTTAAGTTCTCCTGACTTTCAAGAGAAGAGGTGATGTTATGAATCAGCTCAGATAGACAAGGGGGTCTCTGCCCTGGCCTGCTTCTGCCTGCCTGCTGTCTTCACSCTCCCACGGAGATTATTTGTCCCCTCAGTTCTGGACTTGTCCTCTCTAAAGGACTTGGTTTAACTTTTAAACATCTAACAAAACTGTTTCCTGTTGAAATTGGTGGTTGGTTAACTCAGGGTGAGCTCAGAAGAGAGCGCTGACCTGCTCTCTCTCAAGCCACTGGTCTTGTTGACATAAGATGAGGGGGTTCTGCTCTGCCTCACATCCCCCTCATCCCAGTGTGTGCACCCCAACTCTCTCTGAGGCCAGGATCTAGTTCAGTGTGCCAGCAGGAATTAACTTTTTAAAAATCCGTTTATCTCGGGATTTATTTTCTGCCAGCTCAGTGAATTGAACGGGCTTGGCATTGGGCAGGATAAGCAKCCAAATGTGTGTATGAGAAGGTGCCTGAGCAGCGGGCAGGAGGAGTAGCACAGACAGCCTCCTCTGCTGGCAGCAGCCTGGTATCATCTCATGGCTTTTAGTCACCTCCCAGCTCCCTGTGCTGCAAATAGCGGCTTCTCAGCAGCTGCTGCTTGAGCCGATAGCTGAGCTAYCTGCCATGCAGGTGTGGCTTCTGCAACAAGGACAGTGTGGGTAACGAGGAGCAGCAGCCACAGCAGCCTTCCCTAGAGAGATCATTCCCAGGATGCATCTGAGCCCCTCTTTGTTTTCTTTTATCCTGTACATCCAATTCATGGGGATGAGCACGCTTTAGTGAACTTTCTATAAACAGCATTAGCAATAAGCCACAAATTAGAATCACACATTCCAGATGCTATTTTGGATGAATCAAGCTATAGAAGGATAATTCTGGAGAATGGGGATGAGCAGGTGAAAACAGTGAAGTTGTAATGAAATTGATAGACTTAATTATAGTATTTGCTTCTGTGAAAGCTATAATGTTGTTTAATCAGTTAAAAAATGTGGGAAGATGAGGGAGCTACTGTTTTGTCTATTTACACTACTATTTTTAGGGTTTATTGAATAACTTATCTAGCACACCATGTAAAATGTAAAGGTGTATATGGAAATAAATAAGCTAATTATATGTTTGGAAAAGACACATGAAATACAAGAAAGTATGAAAAAATCTGGTGKTTTAGGTTGTGCATTTGCATTTTATGTGCTCCCCCCAGCTTACCTAATCAATTTCCTTTGAAAAAACCCACCACTAGTCTGTTTTAGTACCCTTCACCATAGTGAATCTGAAATGCCCTGTGTAAACTAGAACAAAAGGTTATTATTACAAACTGTTAGAGTAACACATGTCACCAGTAATGTACTCACACTGTGAAAGACTACTGGGTTACTTTGAATCATTTAGATTAATTTTTGTGCTCTAGTTGGGTTTTGTAAAAACTGTTTTGCATCACTTGTTAAAGCCAAATTTGACCATTGAACTTTTTTATCTTTTCAGG
>NW_026623238.1:5388485-5471990 GCF_030028575.1 Malurus melanocephalus
TTTTTTTTTTTTCTTTTCTTCTGTGCTTTTGGTGCCAGGCAAAGCAGCTGAGAGCAAAGCATTTTTATTCAGATCCTGAGAATGGTGCTGCACATTTTATTTTCTTCAGAGTAGGGCCAAATTACCATCTCATTTGCATTAGTTATATTAGTCAATATAGCTAACATTAGTCTAAAAATGATAAATAAGTTAATTACAACTTCTCGGTGCTTTTTTTTTCTTTTTACTTTAGTAAAAAACTTTGGAGTAAGAACTATAAATGTATGTATGGGAACATACACTATCTATTCCTGTTTTCCTTTATACCCTTGGCAAAGCCTATATTCTTATTCTTAACCCTCTTGCTCCAGTGTAGCCAAGTCAGCAGAAGCAGTCTTGCTGTTGGTGCAGTTACGGMGTTGTGAGGCATCCTCAAGGGACTGCTTCTGCTTTAGTGACTTTTCCTCATTCTTAAAGCAGTGCCTGAAGCATGAATTTTAGCCTGAGGCACTAAWWCATAAAGATATTGGCCAAGCCAACSAGYAGACAATTTGTTGTAATCTTCTGGTGTCCAGGTTGGTACTTCTTTTTCTCAGCAAAAGGCTCCAAAAATGTCATAGGTGTAATAAACCATGCTCAGGGTCACAGCAAGACAGTCTGGGATGTACAGTGTGATGCAGGGAATGCCAAACATAATTTGCATGGAAGCTGATGACAKCATCGTACCTATCGATGCACATGCAATGGCAACAAATGTTTACTGTGTATAGTATGTGCTTCTGTGTCAAATTTTTTAGCTGAAATACTCATACACATTGGTTTGAAGGGTTTGACCCAAATGTGTATGTAACAAGTATTATTAGATTCACTGATTTGTCTTTATTAATTCAATAATAGATTTAGTACTAATGATGTCTATGCTGCAACCCAACAAAATACTAAAGTATATATTTTGCAGTTCAATATGTGATGAAATGTGGACATACTGCCGAATCAGGGCTTGAATCGGTGACTTGTGAGTAGATATTAATCACAACAAAATATTGAGCTGTAATGAGCGTGCTAAGTGAAAGAGCAAACACACATGACCCCTGGAGTATTTATTTTATTATTCTGAGGCAAATTAATGCAATTTGTTCTCTTTCCTCCAGTTATATGTAAATTTTTGTGACTCTTACACTGTTCTGACCTTATTCTGCCAATACCTCAAACAAGGGCTTATTAGATTTTTTCACCCCAATGCTTGTAGTTAAATCTGTAATCACATTCAAACATTCACTTTTCCATGTTTTGAAATGTCTGATCTCCAGCAAAGAATGCCAAGTGTCTGTTTCCCATTTCCAATTGTTTGAATTCATGGTTAGGAAGGATGACAAGCACACATGTCAGTGAGGAACCCAGCACTGCAGAGTGGACCAGCATGCATGCTATTTTCCTTGTGATCAAGAGTTATATCCATGAATTTGAATAGGCCTCARCATGAATTAATTATTTGTTTTAACAAGTGAATACAAAGAAGGTCTTCAAACGTATTTTCCTGAGTAACACAGTGTAGAAAATAATGCCTTCTATGATCTTGTACATAATTTTGCTATTCTTCCTGGTCTTATTATTTTAAATATGAAAAAAATATGGCTAGCAAATAGCAAGTCACCTTTGAAAGGTAGAAAACATTTACTTATCTGCCACAAAAATCAGTATGGAATTCAAAGGARCATCCTTTCCTGAAGGTGGATTAAAAGAAAATACCCACAGATATTGAAGTAGTAGTTTTTTCTATTTAACGCTTTCTCCTCACATTTGCATTGATATGAATTTCCACACTATGTCACATAACAATAATGTTTCTGTTCTAGTTCACAGATCACAATATCTTCTCTTGGTGTTCAAATGAGAGCCACAAAATGAATTGCCATTTTCTCCAAGCACTCCAAACAGCAAATTAGTTGCAGTTACCTCATAGCTTTTTGCATGTTTGAATAACAAAAACTCATCAGCATAAGGCAGTCTGAAATGCAGTGGGGTATTGCATTATTTGTACAGGATATTTGTGTAAATAAACAGACCACTTATATTYTGGAATGTTGTTTGTGTCAAAACATTTTTGATAGCTTTTTTAATAGCATTTTGGCTAGAATAAGCAATACAAATACTGAGTGACAGAGCTCTTTAGACTTTCATCACGACAGCACAACTGGGACAGACTTAGGAAATTTCATTACGGATTCTAGATTCTGGTTTAAAAAAAATAAATTGCTGGTGTTTACCAGTTATGAGGTAACATCAATGCTGATATGTATGAAGATGTGATGACCCATGAKAATCAAACAATGGAAAAGGAAATTATGTCAGTGGAGATGGCTTGYCTACTAGTCGGGTGCTCATTTTTTAATATTTTCAGCAGCCTAGGCTTGTCAAACAGACTGATTATATAGTTCAGCATTTCATGACATAACCTTTTGTTCTTGAGAGGTGACATTTCCTTGAAAGCATCATGGATAGAAGAATTAAAAACAAACAAGTTGAAAACAAAGCTGTGTTCAACTGGATAGTCAAGACAGAAAGAAAAAGAATATGCCTCTAAAATTACATTTATTTTAGCTTGTAGTTAAGAAAAKGGATACATAAAAGGTCATTCTACATATACATTTACCAATAAAAAAATGTTTCCCTACCCTTCCACCAGTTCTTGTTCTTAATTTTCTGATGGTAAGTGAAAACTCTAGAAGCATCATAAAAAAGTGTCAAAAATTTGACCTGGTCAGWGAACTAGTTAACTCTATAGAGTCTCACTGCCCTTTGCAAGCCTTACAAAACTCCTAAAACATAGAGAGCTGAAGAAAAGTGTAATTGTTAATTATTTCTTTATAGGGGAATACTTAGTGTGTTGTCCTGGGATGTAGCTGGCCCAGATCCAAATATTTCTCTGATTAATTTCAGATTTCTTTTCCACTCCAATGCTCTCAAATTGGGGATGTTCCATGAAAGTAATTCTGCTTTGTACAAAATACTTAAATGAGTGTTAGCAAAGTGTTCTTTTTTTTTTTGCTAAGACCTCTGACAGCYTGTAAAGTTCTTTGTGATCTGAGTAACATTAGTAACATTTTGCTAATTGTGCAAAATGAAGAAAATATTCATCAGAGAAGAAGAATGTTATCTCATCTCACAATAACTGCTCATGGCATCCTTTTCAAAGATAAGATCTCCCATCTCTATTTGCAGATGTTTGACTTGCAGTTCRATCTCCCATATTGTAGATAAGCTATGCCTCTGTTGCCTGTCTCTCAAGAGGTGAGACAGCACTGTCATCTCCAGTGCTCAGTTTAAAACTATCCCCAAGATTGTATCAGCTATTTTATGACTGTCAGCTTGTAACACTCCAGGGGATTCCCCACGCTCCCCTGACTCTTCCCACTGCACTGAAGGAGTATCAGCCGCAGAGCAATAGGCATATTTGTGCATGTTTTACATCTGTCTTTCTGCGTTCATAGGCATCACAGATATCCTGTGTGTGCATCTTTGGGTCACCTAGTGCTATGTACACATTAAACTGATCAAAGATTGCAGYAATGCGTTGAAGCTACATAGTTTTAACAGTGTGGTATCATCATCTCACAGATTAAAACTGCCCTGCCACACTTCCAATTTTATATTCTCAAAAACTGACTGCACAAATGATGATCTCCTTCCTTGAAAATCCCCACCAGAAGCGTGACTGTTTAACTGGGGCTTAAAAAGTTACAACCTGCTTACTGAGACCCATCCTTGTTTTATCCCACCTTCAGCAAAATCTCCCCACATGACTGGGGCTTGCAATGAACTATCCTATTGTTCAACATTGAATGAAATATGGGCAATATTTCTGTCTAAAAGTGAAAGCTATTATTTCCATAAGAATGCCTGCTCATCAGGGAAGGAGGTGTGGGTAGTCACTTTGTGTTCTGAAATCTATATCCCCCTGTGCTATCAAACATTGCCAAGGGCATGAATGAAGCACAGGCATCCTTCTCCGCTTGTTCTCTTTGCATGAGAGATTTGTATAGCCTAACTCTATGAAATAAGTATTCCTAAAAATAATCCATCCTTCTCTGGTTTTCTACTGCCACTTGTCCATCAGGAGTGAAATGTCCCAGTTCCGTGTATGCATGGGTTTTGCAGTGTGCTGCCACTTCAGTTTGTGTGTTGGGCCAAAAGGTGGCTAAATAGACTTGACTTACCTACAACAACAAAGCAGCAGTTGGAAAAATTGTGCCTGGTTCCCAGTTTTCAGGGCGTCGTTCACCTGGGCAGGGAAAGTGKCTAGGTGAAATATCAGACATCTGATTCATTTCTGTGGTTTTCCCATCAGTGATAGAGGCTGCTATGGACGTCTAGAGTCTCAACTTCTCCAAAATGACAAATGTATAAAAGCCTCATTTGATGTGTAATACCAAATAATATTTACAGACTCTGGTTCTTACACAGTGGAGACTTCAGTTTTCCCCACTTATGTAGGTGATGCCTGTTTTTAGCTATTAATAAATTTGAAACTGGATTTTTCAAATAGCTTCTAGAAGCAACCATATGTCATACCRAAACTACTGATAAATTATAAACCATTAGGTAACTTCCTGGATAGTTGAAGTAATGGTTCATGACTTCTGGTACGAGTTTGCTTCACATCAGGAAAGATCTGTGATATGAGCACCATAAATGCAGGTAAACAGCTAGGATGTTTCATTTTTATTTTTGTTGTGAAAACTTTTATACTTGAAACATCCTCTCTCACCTTGTTCATAATTTTTGARCTGAATGTCATTGTATCTATGTGACTCCTACACAGTAAAATAAAGGACACCGTTGGGAGAGTTTTGTTGCCAAGTCCTAGCACAAAACCATAAAATGAAATTTTTAATGAAGATTAGTTTCTTGCTAACAAAGATGAATGGAAGGACTATTACTCTATTTTACACATTGAATGGATTTGCTTCTGCAGTGCAAATACAGGCATAAAAATGTTTAAAATCCACATGCGTCACACATAAATCATAAATACAATTCCAGAGTAGCAAGGAGAAATACTGCTTGGTATTCCCTGCCATTGACCCTGTATTTATAATTATTATCTCAATAATCTGTGCTTTTGAATCGCATAATTTTGTGACATTGCGCATTAAAAGGATTTCTTGCAACGAGCCACAATAAAAACATATTCCACGATACTCTCCCAGATTAAAACCCAAGAGAGCCCAAGCCATGGCTGTCTTTTTTTAATGGTGTGTAGATGAGATGGAAACAAGGAAGAATCCCACATCTCTAGCAAAACCTTTGAGGAGTCCACTTAGTTCCCAGGGGCATGGTGCGGGTTGGTGCCATCAGGTCCAGCCCTCTCCAGGATGACACCTCAACTTCTCCAGCACTGGTTTTGGTGTGCTCACTGGAGACTGTTCCTGAGAGGAGGGATTTTTCTCTCCAAGTAGGCAGCTCAGCCCAGTTCTGCCTGGCAGGGATTCAGCCCTTKGGAAAGAGGAGGTAGGCATGTAGGATCCAAGCTGACCCATAAGGAGGACTATGACTTCTACTGAGGAGAAATAAAAGAAGAGAAAGMTCTRTCAGGGACRGTGGCAGTGRTATCTGCAGTGCATAGTGTGTGTGYGTGCTGACARCCTGTCAGCCTAGTGACAAGTGCAGGGAGGTAGCCAGGACMTRTCTGCTGAAGGGCTTAAAATTCCCCAGCCTGAAAGCATTTGCTGTAATTTGCTGTAGCCTTGCTCTATACTGACTTTCACCTGCACCTTTGTGGTGTATACCAAAATGTCTTTTTTCCCGAGGAGGGGACTGCTTGCACCCCTACAAACTTACCGGTTATTGCTACCACTGAACAAGGAGACCTTGCAATCTAGGTGTTTCAAGGTCCGTACATACTTTCTATCTAAATAGACTAATGCAGGGGGGCAAAAACAAGCTATTGGTATTTTGTTCTGTATTTTAGAGAATGAAAAGGAAGATGTTTGTTCTGGTCCAATATACACTGCAAGTTCTAGAATTTTTGTTTACTCAGAATTTGATCAGATGCCAAAGATAAATCATAGCAGCCCAGTTAAGATTTCTTAAGCAACTTCTTGGGCCGAATAACTCTCCACACCTTACTCTTCCATGAATGAAACAACTATAGCCCTGGCGTGACTATTTAGTAACTTCTGAGGGAATACCTGTCTTYAGCTGCCTTCTAAAGCTGCTATGCTTCTACAAAGCTTTTGGGTTTTGCAGGTGGGTGGAAATGTGCTCATTATTCAAATTTAAGGATCATTAGTACATATAGAAATTACATATGTCAATTAAAATTATATTTGAAGGTGGATAGAGGAATTGATGCATCTTAATGTTGTATTTTGGTGTTATATTTGACAGTATCAGTACATTAAATTTAATATATTAAATTTTTGGAATAACTTAGGTTGGATGAGACTTCTAGAGATAACAAATCCAAGCMTCTGCTCAGTGCAGGCTACTTTCAAAGTTAGAGCATGTTTCTCAGCGCTTTTTTTATCTGAGTTTTGAAAATCTTCAAGGATGAAGATTCCACAAGAAAAAAATCTCTGGGATGTCTTTAGCCTTCTCTTCTCTTTCTCAGGATACCCTTACCTCTTGCCCCAAGAAGGTAATCACCTTCTAAAACTGACTGAGAGAGGAYTCACAGTCCTCACCCTTGGACCCCTCAGATGTATTCTRTCCAACCTCATGGATTTGCTATATCCAGTTAATTTAACTGTTCCCTTCCTTGATCCTCCTGGACAYGCAGCTCAAGGGTGTAATGCAGGGGCTGAGTCAACCTTGCAATTGCTGTAGGACATGCAGGGTTTGGGCTCCAGGAAAGCAACAAACTCCTGAGGCAGCTGGTCTGGCCCTCCCTTCTTCAGCAGAGGATGAAGCTTGGGCTCTTATCTGTGCAGAGTCTCTGTGGAAAGTTGTGACTGACCTTTGGACTATTAGTGATCTGCTACAGGTTGTTTCTGTGACCATGATCCCATCACTCCAGAGGCAGAATAGCTCACATCTGGGCTATTGCTATTAGGTAGGAGAAGCCACTGCTTCTGAKGGTGGTAAGAGAAGAAATATTTGTGGTTTCTGTTTTACTCCAAAACTGTTTCTCAGATACAATTGCAGGAAAGTGAACTTGTTTATATTGGTTGTTAAATGTGTGCAATGACTGTATATCTGATCTCAGAATCACARAATCAASTATGTTRGAAAAGACCTGTGAGATCATTGGGTCCAACCCATGACCTAACACTGCCTTGTCAACCAGACCATGGCACTGAGTGCCACATCCAGTCTTTTCTTAAACACCTCCAGGGACAGTGACTCCACCACCTCCCTGGGCAGCCTATTCCAGTGCCCAATCACTTTCTGTGAAGAACTTCTTTCTAATGTCCAACCTAAACCTCCCCTGGTGCAGCTTGTCCTGTTGTCTCCTCTTGTCCTGTTGCTGGTTGCCTGGGAGCAGAGGCTGACCCCCACCTGGCTACAATCTCCTCTCAGGCAGTTGCAGAGAATGATAATGTCTCGTCCTCTTCTCCAGGTTTAACAACCCCAGCTGCATCAGCCAGTCCTCATAGG
Organism: Malurus melanocephalus; assembly: GCF_030028575.1. Classification (NCBI taxonomy): domain Eukaryota; kingdom Metazoa; phylum Chordata; class Aves; order Passeriformes; family Maluridae; genus Malurus; species Malurus melanocephalus. The sequence goes on from NW_026623238.1 coordinate 5,396,064, forward strand.
ATTTGTGTTCCAGACCCTTCACCAGCCTTGTTGCCCTTCTCTGGACATGCTCAAGCATTTCAACATCCTTCCTAAACTGGGAGGCCCAGGATTGGACACARGACTCAAGGTGTGGCCGAACTAGTGCCAAGTACCGGGGAAAGAATGACCTGTCTTGGCCATACTACTACTGATACAGGCCAGGTGCCATTGGCCCTCTTGCCCATGTGGGCACAATGCTGTTTCATGGTCAGCCTGCTCATCAGATGRTGAGATCCTTAGGAATGCTTTGCCTGAAACAAAGTTGAAAATACAATTGGTTTTGCCCTGAACTTTATCCTCCTATTCATTCGCTTTTGGAAAAAGGACTTACAACATCAAACGAAAAGTCTTGGCCTCTTCCTCCCAGCAATGTTAGCCTGGGAAGGACAATACCATCATCTCTCAGATTCAGAGCACTTTGAGACCATCTTTTTTTTCCAGCTTCAGAGAACTTTGACATTCCTTGTTCCATATTTTGGAGGCATAGTTTTGAACAATGGTACAATTATCTGAACAACAAAGTGAAGAGTTCCAAAGAGACCTATATTTATCATGCTGTGTTTAGTCTGAGGCATCTTAAAAAATTTCTGGAATCTCTTGTAAGTGCTGCCAATTACAGTAATTGGACCCAGAGGTCGCAAGTATATAGATCACTAAAGCMAAGACTTGTTCTGTCAGTCAAGAGTAAATTTCTGACAAATGAAAGATAYAGAAGAGTTTTTTGCTCTTGCTGATGTATTGTTGTCTAAATGTCTAAATACTGAAGAGGAAGTTAGAAATAAACAGGGTTTGTGGCTCTTGCCAGTATCACCACTTATTTTCCTACTATTAAGTATTAAGCATGAAAAGACTGTCTTAAGGCATTATTTTGAATCACTTCAGAGCTAATTCCAGACTACATAGGTTTTTTTTCCCCTCAGGCTTGGCTAGTTACACTATTTAGTCAGTATATGTCATGGRTTTAAACCTGAYTTTTCCCAATCCGAGTCACGGCACCAAAAATGTTGTGATTTGGACTGTACTGAAAGCCAAAAAGCACTGCACCCACGACGTTCTCTCCCTTCCCCCCACCGGAGAGGAAGAAGGGAGAGCAAAAGCCCAATTAACACGAAAATTTATGGCTTTCAGATAACATAACATAATTGAGAGAAAGATACGTATGTGCTCCAGAGAATGGTCAGACAGGCTGAATAACTTAAGTTGCAAAATAGATTTATTACTACAAACTACTAAGAATACTACTGCACTGGGGAGGGGAACAAAGATAGGTACAAATTTACAAGGAGAAGAAAAATAAAAACGGACATTTTAAGACACCTGTTATCCTTTCCGGGATCCATCTCTTTCCAGGTCCTCCCTCTCCACCCCCCATATCTTCCCGCACACACGGGGGACAGGAATGAAAGTTTAACATAGATCAAACTACTCATTACGGTTGTCGTCCAGCATCATAGGAGAAGCGTTCTTACAGTTCCAAGCTGTGGAAGTTCTTTTCCCAAGAAACAGTCAGTGTATAACTGCTGATGGCGAGGGAATCTTTTCTTTACCTAGTAGGAGAAAGGAAAGAATGTTCCTCGAGGCCAAACTGCGTTGTTTCGGCAGCGTAAGACCACTCACTATCACAAATCTCCTGGCAGAACACAGCTTCTTCTAAGCATCCACTTACTTCAGACGCAGGGCAGGGGCAACTCTTCCTCCCTGCAGAGCACATTTTCTTCTTAGCATCAACTCGCTTCAAACATCATGGGGGGGCCAAGGAGCTTCCTTTTTTTTTTTGGCTCCTGATCAGTTCAGTCCAGTCCTCAAAGGCCAGGTTTTTTTCCTCAGAGCAAGGTCACTCTCCTTTTCTATAGAGGTCTCTCATTGATGAAATAGTCCTTTCGAGAAAAACTTATTTTCTCCATGCTCGAGAACCACAGAAACAGCACAGCAACCCATCCCATCTTCTCCTTAGTGTGATCTTGGGTCTCCATTTTTTCTTCTTACATCTCCTCACCCTCCTGCTCTGTTTTTCCCCAGTGCATGATACTAAAACTAAATACTAACAACCTAAAACTACATGGCGGCCGCCCTTATCTTGTTTTGAATTCTTCTTAAGTACAAGACAATACGTCATCACAGAGGTGTAACCAACCTGTGCAATTGGCCCAGGCCTGATGGACAGCCTGTCTATCAACCTCAGAGCTACAATGGATTGGCTCTAAAACACAGGGGGCAGGGCTCCTTTCGCTGGAGAAGAAGGAGAAAGCTTCCTTCTAGAACTTCCTCACAGGAACCATCTTTGTGGTTTCTTGGTCCCATCCCCCCATCACCAAAAATAGGACCAAATAAAGCCATGACAGTATATTGTATTCTCATGAAAGCAGCACGGATACTTTAGATGATAACTTTTAAAAGATTCATATTATAAGAACATGCTAATCATAGGGCAATTATAACTAGCTCATGTTAATGCAGATTCATGCTAACATTAGCCTGAAAAGTGTCATAATGGTTGTCATGTTTTCTTTCTTRGGTCATCAAAAAATTATTAAGCCTGTGTTCAGCTTAACTTGTCATGGTGACTGGATAGRAGGACTAATGAAGCCAATCACAACACATGTAGATTAACTATGTTATCCGGGTCATTGTAACACTATACCTTCTCTTCTGGGATTGTTTTCTCTTATTGAGTTTTGATGGAGATATACAAAGTAGACAATGCAGCCAATGTTACTTAAATGTCATTTAAGTAATGTCCTCATTAYTTAAATGTCTGTCACTTTTTATTGAAAACGGCTAAGGWAATGCTGCTTCTGTTGTTGCTGTCAGTACTTCCTTTAATTATTGAAAGGGTTGTAGGGAATTTCCATTTTTTGAGAAGTAATGCAATATGAAAGAACACATATCAGTATGGACATTGTAACAATTTCAAAATATATTTCACATTTATCCTCTTTAATATTTCCTTTTCTTCAAAATGAAAAGGACACTATATATGTATTTAAATGTGATATGATGTGTGATGATAAATACATTGATACAATGTCAAAATGTTTGATATATGGCAAACACGATTTATTTATTTTCATTGTAACTTTTTTCCACAAAATCATCTTGTTTTATTTAGGTTCTTGATATCTAATTGGGAATGGTGGCTAAGATAGMGGATGATAAAAAGAAATACTTCTACTAAAAACACCCCAAATCWGATGGATCATTTGCAAGTTCTGTTTTGACATTAAATTAGCATGAMAATTCATCAGTGGATATGTGAAATTGGGTATTGGAGAATAGAAATCTAGTAAAATCTTGAGGAAGCATAATTGGACAAGTCTGGKCCATCTTATCAGAATACAATGAAATAAACTGATGAGATCGGTGTCTCACTTGCACCACTGTGGGTGGGAGACATTTTGGCACTGGTTGCCTTTGCATCTGGGCGCATCTCATCAGGAGCTAAGTGGAAAGGTTGTTTCCTTGGGAGGGCACGGGAAGTGGCAGCTCACAGGGAATGACTGAAAGGCCTTGCAAAATCTCAGCTATTTTCAGCATTGCCAGACAAAAAAAATTCAGGCCTTAATAGGTTCTACTTGGGCCAGCTTTGCCATTGCAAGTGGGGTCTGTGTTCCATTGCAAGTGGGGTCTGTGTTGCTCTGACTAGGAACACCTGTGGTTTTGGCATGAGCCCTGGGAGGGCGGGTGCCACTGGTCCTGATGCCTTCTTCCTCCAGAGACAGATATTTCAAGGATTGATTTTAGGAGTAATTWGGAACTGTTGCTGATGTGGGTGTAGGTTGTATCGATAACAGCTTCAAGTGACACAGAAAAGATACACTGCTGAACTGAGGATATCTTTTCAGTTTTTACAGGAACAGAAACGATAACTGGTATTTGTTGATGCACTCCGTAGATAGCCCTTAAAATGCTTAAGCAAGTATAATTATGCTTGTGGGAGTGGTATGAAGTTCAGATTGGGCTTTTAAGGTTGAACCAACTGCATATTGTTRGAAAACTGAAGGCAATTAACTTGATGCAGCACTTCACAATCTGATTGCRTAGAATCTTCATAGAATCATAGAATAACTTGGGTTAGAAGGGACCTTAAAGATCATCTAGTTCYAACCCACTTGCCATAGGCAGGGACATCTTCCACTGGACCAGGCTGATGGTCAAAGCCCCATYCAACCTGGCCTTGAACACTTTCAGGGATGGAGCATCCACGACTTTAATGACAGGAGGCAACAAAAGACATTCAGAGGAGCATGAGCACAGAATTTCCAGTGGTTTAAGATCTAGTTACAAACATTATTCCAAAACCTCTCTGTGGTAGCTGACAAAGAAATTTTTCCTAAAAAATGAGCCCTGATGCAAATATAAAGAAAAGAAAATACAGAGGTAGAATGGACATGATCCTTAGAATGAAAACAGTCAAAATTCATTGCATGAATCTTGTGTGGATGGTAGGAACACATCAATGCTCAGCTCAGAGCAGTGCAGGTAGCAAGGTCTAGGAGCTGCCTATCTTCTCCAAGGAAGTGACACAACATTTGACAGACAAAAAGATAGGTCTCACTGGATAACACCCAAATATCTAACCTGAATTGTCTCCAGTACCATACTGCTTCCATAGAGGATGCAAGGCACGCTTGGTGGCAGACTGCCCAAGGACATTTCTTTGCCACCATCAGTGTATGAGAAAAGCTCAGATTCTGGAATGTCTTTTCTCTGAAATTTTATAAATTGATATGGATTTTTCCAGTATGTTTTTGACACATTTTCTTCCTAAATGTTACTGTATTCTTGCAGTTGAAGTGCCTCTCATGCTAATTTTAATAGTTTTCTGAGGAGGGAGGTTGGGAGCATAGGGGCGTCTCCCAGAGGCAGTCCTTGGCAATGGTTGAACCACAAGGGCCACAAACAGGACCTGTGTGGCTGGCATGCCCGAAGGGGTATGTTCTGACTTTCTAGTCTTTGGGTTCACTGGATTTCTAGGATGTAAAAAGCAGAAAAATCTGTATCTCAGATTGTGACCTGAAATTCAAGTTGAGCTTCTTTCTTTCTGGCAAGTTACAAATCACAGTTTAAATCCTTGTTAACTTCTGTGTTGAATTTCACTTATCAAGCACTTGGACTCCTGAGTTTGGTGTTCTGCATATTTGGACCTGTGAAACATTCATTTTCAGCTGACTTACTTTTTAGCAAAAAAAAAATGTAAATGGAGAAGGAAAAATAGTATCTAGCTCACTTTTCCATGGCTATTTTAGCAGTCCAATTATAAGTGGAGTAGAAAGCAAAACATTTTTATCATTCAGTRCCATAGAGAGGCCTGATCATCTTTGTGCAGCAGATCCTTTTAAGTGAGTAGATATCCATTTCACAGAGGCCTCTTTTTCCACACGAGAATTATTTTGCTTCACATTTCCGCTTCTCTGTAAAGTGGGAGTTTTTTTTAGTGGGTTTGAAGTTAGTACTTTCCAAACTAAAATTGTTTTTTTTTTAGGAATTAATTCTAGTTCTTGTTATATCACTCTAAAAAAAAAAAGTGTGCTGAACACTCAAAGGACACATCTGTCTTACTTTAAGGAAATTGAAGGAAAGTTTTCAAGCAAGCATATAAAAATATGATCTTTATTAAACTAAAAACAGCTAGGTAATTACCCTGTGCTTCTCTGAGGAGCTTTCTGAATACCTACATTACATTTTGCTACAAGTTACAATTTGAACACTGATTATGACAGCTGTATATTTATATATCTCTAAGCACAGCAACCTATAGTGGAAACAAATGTAAATAGGCCCAAATCAATATTCAMCAACAATTAGTATTTTTCACTGGATTTGAGGATGCTTTCATTTTGGCACCATAAGCCAAGACTATGTTCCTGCTACACGTGATTCTCTAGCTGTGTACCATTGACCAGAGCTAATTTGCCTACTGCTAGGAAAGCACCTTAATGTTAAGGACATACCACCTGCTGTATTATTTATTCTGTTTCTGCATCTSTGAGTCCATTTTTAATTTAGTATTGCAATGCCTTAGCTCCCAACTGAGAGCTTATGAAACAACTGAAGGTTAAATCATCAGTTAATATAATTGAAACCTGTTTCTCTCTTGCCTTCTCACCCCCACCCCCATGTAAATCACTCTGGTTGCTCACATATTTTTATTTCTACAGCAGAAACCATTCCAAGTCTGCTTTGGGTAAAGATTCTCACTCAAATTGCCTGTGTAGGTAAATTTTGAACAACCAAAAGGAAAAAAAATAATCTAGGGATTTCCTGTGAAATTAGAGAAAAATCTCTAAGACTGATTAGGCATTTTAGTAATTTTAAGCAATAAACTGGGTATTACAGCATATAAATGAATGAAAAGAAAGCAGCAAAGAAAAGGAGAGGTTTGTAGAGGGAAAGGTGACAGTTTTGCTAAGGAATTCTCCTGTCAGTTTCCCTAGGGAGGAGAGAAACAAAGTGGGGAGAAAGTGGGAGTAGAACAGTGTGAAAAGGCTCTTGGATACCATGGAGATGGGTACAGTGTAAAAATCTGTATACTGTAGATAAGTAAGAGGGAGGCTGATATCAAACTCCTACCAGCCAAAAACTGGCTTTGTGCAGGGTAAACATGTAAAAGGGCTAGGGGGCAGGAAGCATTGTTTAAGCCTTTGCCATACTGTTTGCCTACTTAACACTTAAGAGAGTGAAGGAAAAGGACAAAGAAATATATTTCCAGGTTGCGGTTTTTACTATKTCTGTTCTATTATCTATATCCAGTCTACCAGGAAGGGTAAACTATTTTCTAGAGCTTTGTTTTTTTTTCCCATTGAAGTTGTCTTGCTGCTTCAGACCTGCTTTTTTTTTTTCATMTCTTCTTTTAATTTCAGTCTTAATTTGATTAGCTGAGAGCTCATAATAAATTCATAATGCTTCTTCATTGTTCGTGAATGTGGGGAAGAAAATTTGACAGATTCCTCAGGAACTAAATGTTACTTTATGTYTGAGTAAGACAGTATGTTTTTAAAATTCAGTCTTTGTGTTACACTATTTTCAAAGACTGTCCCTGCTCATTTTAGGATTTCTTTGTTCTCTACTTCTAATTTTTATGCTTTCRATGCCTTAAGACTGCTGTTATTTATATCCTGGCCATAAGGAAAATGCTATCATTTGTACAGATGACASTGTACTTCCAAGAATTATTGGATTTTTAAAAAATTCTAAAATGTAAGAAACACTGTAAAATGGTGAGTGTGGTTTTCAGAAAATTGTTATTTGTGCCATTGATACTTCCCAAAATACAAGCTTCCTGCTGCYTATGAATCAGGGTAAGGCAAGCTGATTTTTTTTCTTTTTTCCTTTTCCTTTTTTTTYCCCAAGCTTAACTTTAGAATAGTACCAAAGGAGGTGAACTAAGTTAGTAAGAGCTTACATTTAAATGCTGTGCTTTCTGTAAGATTTAGATGAGTTGCATCAGGGAGACAATTCTCATCCCTGTCAGTTGTACCGTTTGCTTTTCCTTCAGGGCGGCTTTCTGGCCACAGATTGACTCGTGAAGTAATAATGGCAATAAAAGCAGTGTTTTGCAATGGCCCTGCCTCTGCACGTGTGCATTCAGGAGGAAGCATGGTGCAGCAAGGTCCTTAAGACTTTAATTTGTTGTGCTGGAGGACACACAAGCCGAGRTGTTTGTTCTCCTGGGTCTACTGAAGCTGAGTGTTGGAGAAGCCCTGCAGGGAGGAATGGGGATGTGCGGCACTGCCGTGGGGGCTGTATGTAGCTGGGTCTGAGCAGTCTCATCCCTGGCTATTAACCTTGGCCAAACAGCAACAGCAGTCTTTGTGAAAAATAAAAATGTCTGTAAAATATTGTTCTTTCTGGATTTTCAGAACTTAATGCCAGCTGTGGGGGTGCTTGKGGTTCCTGACAGTAGTGCTGGCTTGCTGTCTGTAGAAACTAACTGGATGTTTTCTTTTAAGTTTCAGACTTTAAAAGGTACATGTTGACCTCCAAGGGAAAATTTGAAGAARGCATCTCAGAGCATGACTTTTAATTGGCTTTTTCTCAGAAACAGCAAAAGGAAAGCCATTAAGCTGCAATTTTACTGATGCTGAATTCATTGCACAGGGTGCAAGTTGTAGATTTAAAAGCCAGATTAAAATGAAGTATTGGGTGCTYCAAGTACAGGTTGCTGCTAGCAGGAATACCGAAGTTGATTGTCTGCACCAAAATTGRTGGCTTTAATATGTAAATCTGTGATGAAGGATGAGGTCTTGCCTGTAGGAAGGGATTAGTGGTAGTGGTGAGCTTCTGCAGCATTTCTCATTGCACCATGGTGGATGTGGTAAGTCACAAAAGTGGGATCTTCTCTGTCCCCATTCCCTTGAGTTTCCTACTCAAGTTTCTGGAGTTTTGTGTTGTCCATAGGAATGGRATGTGTGGAGAGGAAAATGCTGTGCTTTGGAATTTGGACCTGAGTAATTTACAACAAGCTGGATGCCATTACCCCAAGGCCACATACAAAATCAGGGACAKCAGCGTCACTGCCTGATAACATTCTGTCTAAGTTGAGCATGTTTAATTATGGTCTTAGGTTCTTTTAATCAACTTTTGTAATTGGAGATAGTGGGAGAAAGCGAAAGTATAGGCAGGTAGTAAGCAGCTAATTTTGTARGCTTCTTCTCTGTTTGCATTTCCTAGTGAACAGGATTCATGTTTACATGATGATAGTTAATTTGGATTCAGTTTGAGAGCACAAAGCTTGATCAGATGCAGCAAATGCACCATCCCAGCAATCACTGGCTCTTCTTCATATGATGTTAAAAAAAAAAAAAAAAAAAAAAAAAAAAAAAAAAAAAAAAGTATATTAATACTTGTTTCTTTGTTGCCACAGGTTCTGCCTGGCATACTGCAGAAGCATTGCTGTATTTTACCTGACAGGAACACAGGTAAACTTTTTTTAAAATGAGTTAACATTGTAATATGATTTGAGAAATGCAAACACAAATTGGATGATGTAGAGAAGTCTTGTTTGCTATTTATGGTCACTGAAGTTATCTCATAGAAGTATTAACTTGGATTTTTTTTTTTTAATTACTTGCTTTGGTATGAAGATTTTATGTATTCTGTTAACATTTTGGAGGTGTCACAGCTGTAGAGGCTGCTATTGGGTCTTACTTATAAAGCTATTTTTATGAACTTTGGAAGCAACTTTTCTATGTTGTTAATTAKAAAGTTATAACTTTGACAAGAAAATTTGTTTTATACTGAGGTCTCAAGTCTGGTCCTGTTGATTCACAAATGTATTGAACGTTAAGTCAAGCGTAGCTCTGATTGCAGATAAATGCTTGCCCTATGCTTGTTTTTCACAGTAGAGGAGTAGACTAAAGGAGTAGACAGAAGCAGTGTCTCTAAAAATACCTTGTTGTTGTGCAGGAGGAAACTTACTGTGTTTGGGACAGAACAAATAAATTGATAAGAATGATATCGGATGAGAAGAAAGGCACAATTAAATTTTACATTTTTTTTTATTACATGATAAAACAATTTCTTTTAAAATAAGTTTTAAAATCCTTTCAATATTATTGTAAGTTGAATGAAAGTGACTGCATATGCAACTCTGAGTATGATTTGACAGACTAATTTCAGAGAAGTAGGAGGAAAAATATAGCTTTTTTTTCTATATCTTTTTAATAGAATWTATGTGATTGCTTGCATCTCTTAAATCTGCATCCCCCTTTCCCCCAATAGGTACCATTAAAATAAATCCGTTTGCTTCTTGGCTTGCTATTACCTGCAYTTCAGGCACAGTTTGCACTAAGGGTAATTGCAGGGACCACTTGACAACTCTGTTGAAATGTAATGCAATTTGTTGTTACCTGCAAATGTGCAAATGGAATTTAAAATCTGATTTCTGTTTTAGACTGTGAACATGATAGACATACTCCAGTATGATAATTAATAAAACACCCCTTCCAGCCAGAATTTGAAAGTTTGTAATTAGTGAACAAATTGCAGACACAGTTTGGCCTTCATAATAATTTCAAGATTTCCTGAAAACTGGACTTCGTATAATGTCCTCAGCCCAGTCTATGTGCTCCTTTGCTAATATCCTGTGCCATTTTTTCCCCTCTTATTTGTAATATAAGAACTTCATCCAGATTCCATTGACAACCAAACTCCTCTTAAWTTTTGCAGAAGTGTATCATGTGGATATCAAAGCCAAGAGTTACATGAAGTGATGGCCTGGAGCTGGGCAGTAAGACTGATAATTTATCTGGAGAGAGTCTAATATGCCTTTACAACCAATATCAAGAAAACCATTTATCTAAAAACTCAGTCACCTTCAATAGTGCCTTCATTTGGCTATAAAAAATAAGGAAGGTGCTTGCTAATGTAAAATTTGGTTTTGAGAACTTTGAACTAAGCTCTTTGAAGTGGAAACCTATTAGGTTTTGATATGCAAYAGCTGCTGTGCTACTCAAACACACTTATGTGTGAAACTATCTGTGAGTTCTATTGCTTCTGTGTGACTGCTGCAGTGTTCTTTTTCACCTATTATATAGTGGGCAGCTGCCAGCAGGTGCAAAGTAACTGATAGCTGTGTTCCATTTTCCCCACTTCCCCCATTTACAGTGTTTAAACATTTGGCAGAGAGGAGAAGGAGGGTTCAGACAGGAGATGGGGGATTTTTCACCTCCTTTCTGGAGGAAATGAATGACTGAATTTCACTTTGATTAATTGTGTCTGTTAGAGAGAAATGAACCTTTGTCATGTCAGAGCTTATTTCTAAATTAACTAGTCCAAACCGAAAACAAGAAATTCAATAMATTTGTGTAAAGGTGGAATGTGCCATTTGCATTCAAATGTATACATCATRCATAATCTGGTCCAGCTCCACTCTCAGCGAATGAGCCCAGAAAARTTACCTGATTATGAGCTATAGGTCTGTTTGTGTTCATCTGTGGACATTTGGAGGAAATGAGCAGTGTACAGGCTTGGGCATTGTTGCTAATAAATAGAGAAGGATAAGGAGAAATGGAGTAGATGGAGGGATAGGAGAAAAGAGAAGGGAAGAATCATACAATGAGAATGACAAAACGGTTAGGGAAAAACAAGATGCAGTAAGAAGTAAGGATGAGTGAAAGCAAGAGAGGCAGTAGCAGTTTCTCCAGTTGTTTATAGCCATCCAACAGTTCAAGCCTAGGCAGCTTGGTGTTCATGGGCTCCTCATTCAAGAGTGCCCCCATGGCCAGCCTCTTCCCCACTATTAGCACTGGAGCTGCACCCCAGGGAAAGAAATGAGCCTTTGGGAATGATGGGGTCAGTGCTGCCAGGCCATACTTTTGTCTGGCTGCCCTTCAGATCTAGCCTGAGTTTGATTCTTGGGGAATATATGCAATTAGCCTTAGAAGTAATATGTCCCTGGATTGCCTGTACTCTAGAAAATTCACATCTCACTGTCCCCTTCCTACACTGTGTAGGAGTTTGAAGTGACCACCCTTTGTCAGTATTGGTATTCTATATATGTAAACTGGAGAAGAGAGCTATGTATGCAAAGATAGGTACATGGGAGCAATGATCTCCTTCCTGTGGTGATGGTGTGTTAGTACTTCTACCATGAACTTTTATTCTCAGCACTTATAACTTAGCTATAAAAAGATATCCTGCAAAGRCTTTCAAAAGGGAGCATAAGAAATGAAATTCAGCCATTCCATAGCAATGTGGTTTTGGAAGAAGATACATATTTAATGAGTTTAGGTGTTTCAAAGGTTAAAGAACGCYTAATTTTCAAATATGTAACACCTTTACAAAATCTTATTCTCTGAATAAAACACTTAACAGAGCAGTAGTTTGCTTGCATTAAGCTTTGCTAATACACAGTGATGTTTCATTTTTTAAGTGTTAATTTATTTGTGGCTTTCCATTAATGATATTTTCATTACTAAATTAAAAGTTCATATAGAGTGCATTGGCACAATGTATACTTGTTATTGTGTCAGGTACCCAGAACCTGTATTTGTCGCATGCTCCATGCCTTGAGAAGCACAAGATCCCAGACCAGACACCATATTCTCCATTTCCCTCTTATCTGTCATAATCATACTGGAAGAACTGAATTGATGGCCCTGCTCAGGTTCTTTCCATCTCCTGCAACTTAACCAGGCAACAACAACTGGGATGCATTAGCAGTTATAAAGTTAATTRGAAGAAAAGAAACTGCATGCTCTGTACAGGCATTAGTAAGGAGATCATAAGGGGAAACAATGTGAATGTACTAATGACCTGGTGGGGAGCAGCTTGCTTATTTTCTTGAATTACMACCTTCTCTCTCTCCAGCTCCAGCTGGGAGAAATAACCCTCCCCTTTTGATGGATATCCACCACTCTCTGTGTACACATGCAGTGAGCTTGTATTCCCTTTATAAATATTTCCCAGAAATGATCCATCCCCTGTCAATGGGAAAGCTTCAGGTAAATCAGAAGTCCTTCCCATTACTGGAGGAACACTTCTGTAAACCTTAGGAAGATGCTAAGGCTGTCCTTCCTTCCTCCATTAGTAAGGTTCTTGGTTATGATGATGGATAAGAGAGCTGTTCATGCAATATGAGCAGTGCTTTTGGTATCTACCCTCAAAATGAAGACAGCCATTAAATGCGATATGTTTTGGCATTTCTAAACAAAACAAAAAATAGAGGGGTAGGAATGCAGATTTGAAACAGAGAAGTCAATGTACCCTGCTGTGCATTTCTTTTTATTTAAATGMATGTATTTTTAAAATTTATTTTTGTTTCCAGTTTTGCTTGAAATAGAACTCTTCAGGCAGTACATGTGGGTTGTTTAGCTGTAGAAAATTTCATGCAAATAAGCCGAAATATATCTGAAAGCTTTTGCTTGTGTGTATGTTGTGTTTAACCAGTCATAGAGCAGATAAGTGAATTATTTGGAGTTTGATCTTTGTTTATCCCAGGGCTCCTTGTATCGTGATCTAGCACAGTGAATGACCCTCAAGGTGTGCACAAATGTACTTGGTGCAGTAAAATGTAATGGGACTCATTAATAGAAGGAGCTTGGTGTGATTTTTGCCATTGCTGCAGCTATTAAATGGACATTCTTGCACTGCGGAGGTACTGGTAGCTGTGTGTTTTGTCTGTCTCTGTTTGTGCTCTTGATACACAATTATTAGWTTTCTGTCATGTGAGGAAATTGCACAAACAGCTTCTATACTATTCTTTTTCATCAGAGCCATGAGTTTGATACAGACTGCAAATTTAGGCTCATTTTTCCCCCTGACAATCCCAAAGGAAGGAATGAATCTGTAGTCACTAGCAGCTTCTTGGGCTGATTCATTCTTTGAGGCTTTAATCTTGAATTTCCCCTCTCATTGTAAAGGAGAACATAGGTACAATAAAGAGCATCTGCAGCTATCTTGCTGACTTGATTCTGATAAATAGCTCTTTTAAACTTTGAGCAACACTCTTAAAAAAATAGAAGAAAGATTGATGTTGTGTCAAGYTTCTTCATAACCTATTTTCAGGTCAGCTCTTATGTGCTGATATTGAACTTGCACAAGATGTTAAATCCTTCATTATAATAATCCTCTTTTGTCCACTGCATTGACTAAAATTACACTGAAAAAAAGTGTGACCARTGTTCTGCTTTCTACAAAGAATGAGTAATATCTTCTTGAGAGAGTGGTAATTGCTTTGTATACAAAAGCTGGAGTTTAATAACAACCAATCTCTTCACTGGGTAAAGTACAGCCCAAGACAGGAATGTTTCATCCTTTGCTTGTTTGCTTTTCTTCCTTGAAGAGCAAATACTAAACAGAAGAAAAATCTAAGATTGGTATTAAATAGAATTCCTGCACTAAACTTTACTAAATTGAATAAAGAAGTTAACATACTTTTTTTTTTCTCTAACTACAACTGTGTTGCCTTATTAGCTTCTAAAATACAAGTAGTGTAAATTTGTGCTCAAGACCAATGTGTTTTAAAACTAGCAAATACATTGCTGGCAGCTAGTTAATTATTATCTATATGTAGATATATATATATATATATATATTTGCTGAAATGCAGTGGATGTTTGTGAGAAGTGCCCTCCAGATGACTGGGCTGACAATGCAAATGTGTGAACGATACAGGAGCCAGTTTGATTTCACAGAAGGAGTTACATGATACTGTTCAGAAGCTAAAGCCTGGTACAAGAATATCTTTACCATATTCACTAGCATCTTGTCTTCCATCTGAACATTTTGAAGTATTAAATTAATTGTAATGATTTTTTGTCTTGTGCCATTCTGATTAAAAATATATTTTCCTGTCATATCCTCTTTTATCAAAGAGGTAGTTATATTACCAACTGCTGCCACACAAGAATATTCACTGGGGTTATATATATTCTTTAGAAGTTCTTTGCCGAAACTGATATTGTCCTTTTGCTTTACAATCTATTGCTGCAGATACAGMTATAGATTTTAGACAGTTCCTGCAGATTTCACCTGCTGTCTGCTTGCTGAGTTAAACATGGGCATTCTCATTCAGATGTTCAGCTGCAGGCTGCCTGCTGGTACTTTCCATCCCAGTTTCCATGGAAATAGGAATTAGAGGAGTGAAAAGAAAGGAAGAATAAGTATTTTCGTAATCTTCCAGTTAATCCAGAAGTTCTCTTACCTTAGCATCAAGGTTGTTTTGCTTTTAGTTGGATACACATATGATGCCAACTTCTGCAAGTTCTAAAATAAATAAAATTTGTCATTGAAGATGTTAYAAGCAATATCCGCTACCATGACTCTGTAGAGGTGTTGGGGATCACCAGAGAGGATGAAGAAGGAAGAACTGAACTGAACTGTGAAAGAATAAACTGCTGAAAGGATTTAAGATAATACCCAGTGGCCATTTTAGACTTAGTATTCCTAGAAGTCTACCTAGAAAAAGGAGCGATGCACTTTTAATCTCGACTAGCCAGAAGACTCCCTTGTTTATACTGGATCTGTATCTACCTAGGATTGTTCATCTTGATGCACTAAAATCTGGTTCTTCTACAGTCTGGGGTAGAGTCATACTTCAGMGGGGTCAGGTTTACTATCCCAAGACCAATAGGACCTCAGACTGAGTATCAAGACTTAGCTATWAGACTAATCAACACTTATTAGTCTACTTAAAATAATTGGACAGGCTAGAAAACTCTTGATATATGTGAACATAAAAATGTTTAAAAACTCCAGCTGGCACAGATCTCTGTGCCATTCTGCTTACAGTGTAAAAAGCATGGTCACATCACACAATGCTGGTACTTCAGTCTTTGCATGGTGTCCTAGTTAGTTGCAAGCATAGTACAAAGACCTTTTGGGAGTTCAAGGTCCTCTACTATAACTATAGTTGTAGTTCAAGGTCCTCTACTACAAGCTCATATCAAGAGATGCTTTTCCCCTCTTATTCCTGATATGAGAAGTCATAGTTGTGCTTCACCCAAAATTATGTAGTCTTAAAACCAAAACACTGAGTAAAAGGGTTCACTGATATTTATATATCATGTTATATTTTTCAAGATTGATAAAATATGCTCCCCTGAAAGGCAAATGTTGCCTAACCCCTGTGCTCTGGGGACTGGATCTAAATCATTAGCTGTAAAGTAGCCCTTTCTCAGCAGTCTCACCCTCATATGTGTGAGGGGAACAGGGACTGAAGAAAATTCTTACTTGGTRAAGCTTAATTCCAGAGGCAGATGTGAGCATGTGTTTTGCAGTCTCTTTGCCTAACATCATAAGAGTCCTGGTAGCTAAAGGTGTGTAGGAAGGAAATTCTCTCCAGAAAACAGCATCTCTTTCAAGAAAGCTCACTTGACCTTTATTTCTGAAATGTTTTGTAAAGCATTCCAATGCGTACATCTCAGCTACTGAAGAAAGCAGAACTGTGCATCACCAGCAGCAGAAACGGCAGGCAGCTGATGGCTGACCATGTTAATAATGTGACTAAGTCTTGATAAATGAGAGCAGCATGTAGAATGAATGATTTCTATATGCCCCAGTTTGGGGTTTTCATTTTTTCATGCATTCAGCTGTTTGTGAAACGGTTGCCCAGGCAGTATGTAAATCACATGGACTGACAGACTCTGTGTGTGAGTGTRCTGTACACGGGCACTCTCTGGCGGAGGAATATAGTTTTGAAGTTCACTGCCAAAAGGTATGTCTTGGCCAACACAGTGCAGTGTGTGGGTAGAGCTAAAGGGTGTGTAATTGCGCAGAGAAATCAAAAGACAGACATTTCTATTCATACGGTGAATAAGGTAAAATGTTAGTATGTTTTGCTAGAACAACTCTAAGTCAATGGCAAGGAGCACACGGATTTCTTACAGGTCTCAGAGGAACACAGCTATAATGCTGGAGAACTCTTGAATTAATTGGTTTTACATGGGTACAGTAGACCACATTGRTATTTCATTACCTGTACAGGAATTTGACTGTGGGCCAAAAGAAACTATTCCCTTGCCTTTTAAAGCTCTTAGGGGTGCCCACATATAAATATCTGAATTCATGTTTCAGTAGCATCCTGCCTCTCCATCTACTTTGAGGCACCTTGGAAGCAAGAAAAGACCTCTTGGCTGGTATGAATTAATCATATGTAAGTCAGTTGTGCAAAGTACAGAAATAATAGATAAGCTTTATTTGCTACCACGTTTTAAACATGTTAATTATATTCCTTTTCCCCTTGAATTGCAATTCAACTGTGTAGATAGATTGTTATCCTGAAAAGATATCTGTTCATACCCAGTCCTGAGCAGTAAGCAATGGAAACAGCACTGGCAGTGACCACCAGTCATTTATTCCAGATTCACATCAGTTGTATCACAATCCTCCATTTTGGTGGAAGCTCTTCAAGGTTTTGAAGAATGAAACTTTTTTTTCAGGTTTGTGGGAATAATGCATTTTGTCATAAAAGTTTTCTTGAAAAAAGAATTTAAGTTAGAAAAAATAAGGACTAGCGTTCACATTGCTAACTTCTTAAAAGAAATCTATTTTATAAAACTCTTGTTTGTTTTATTTTGTCCTTCTTCACCGACCCCCAACTCCTCCACCACCCCTTTTTACTAGAAGAGTGGGAGAGTATGGGGAATTGGGTTCTGTATCTAAGATGCCCACAGTGTTAGATAACTTTAATTTTCTTACGATTCCTGAACAATCTTTGCCTGCACTAAGGCATGCTTCTTAATTTGGAATAGTCTGCCTCATGTTTTGGACTCCCTAGTATTTAACTCCCTGGGATAGAATAACAGTTTAACAAAGATACAGCATGCAAGCATCTCCATGATTAAAACCATCAGAGCTCTCTTTTATTCTAGTAGTGTATTTTCCAGAAAAGGACATCCCACTTCCACTGACGTATTGGTGAWGTCTTTTTCCAGATGTACCTTTTCTATTTCAGTTGAATTTATTAATGTACAATTTTTCTTGTCCTTGCTATATCTTCTAGTATTAGCTGGTTGGGTGGGAGTACTAAAACATATATTTTGTTATCAAAACATCTGAGCTGTTCATGCTTTCCATTCTACAGTGATATTCTCTATGCTTAAAATGGTTTATTTTGCTAGAATGATTTTATTTGTAGTAATGCTGTATGACGTYGTCCTCCTGCCTTTTGGGATACTATAGGAGCTATAAATAACAGCTGCTAATGTCTACAGTCATGCACAACAGAAAGTCATTTAACCACTTGTCTCCATTCTGTCACGATGGGAAATATCAAATATTTCTGCACCAATAATGCATGTGAACCCCTAAGCTGTTAGTGATGTTTATTGTGTAGGCATATKACCAGAGGCAGTGCTGCACTCTGCACTTGAGATTAAACCATAGCAAATGTTTCCATGCATGTGGTTTCGTTGTCTCAGTATGACTGTGTAAGACACCAGCTGTATCTCCAGAGAGTCTCTCCCAATCTGGCAGCCAAGAGGAATGATGCTGTTAAGCAGGGAAAAGCAGGGGAAGAGTCTGGGARCAGCAAAAACTGACACAAAGCTTACCCTTCTTGATGCAAAGATCATCGGGGCAGGGAAGGAGTGGAGAAAGTGAAGATGTCTCATCATAAATGAGTTGATATTTCAGTATATCTCTATGAAAGTCATTGTACAAAATTAGATGCATGTTGTTGCTTGTAGGCTRTATTAATTCTATTAAAATAAGTTGGTTTGCGAGACTTAGGTAGTTAAATGCTTAAGTGAGGGAGTTTGAGTATGTAGTTGGCCAAAGCTGCTGTCTCAGAGCTTCCCAGGTCTTATCTGGACACAGTTTAAAATCAGGGGAGAAGTGAGGGGTAAGGGCACAGTACCAGAGAAACTACGAGAAACATAACTCACAACTGTGCTCATCTGACAGCAAACCCTGGGGATGAATCATCTCCAGATTTTCAGTGGTATATATAGGAAACCTAAACTTACCAAAGAATAGTGATAGGATGACAAAAAGCCATGGGGGCATTTGTGKTTTTTCTTACATTATGTAATGGTTTCTTGAATGTCCTTTATAAACCAAGGGCTGATCCTGTACTGTACCATTAAAACTTGTAAGCCATGAGTCTCCATACTGAACATGGGCAGAACAATGCTGGAGGCTTCAGCTGACAGAAGTTTAATTCATGAACCACCTTCACAAGTATATTTGGAAATTGTGACTCACAGAAATCAGCCCACAAGGCATAAGAAATTACATCATGGTTAAGCTGCAGGTGATTATAAATGTAAGGGATAAGATAAGCTTCAGGGAAAGGCATGTATAAGTTGAAAATGCTTCAGTACTTTTTGCTYGCCTTCTGATTTGGAGGACAGTTGGAGGAAGCAATATGAAACTGAAAAGCTGACGAGGAAGGATTAGCATGGTGTGGACTGTTAATACCATGTGTTAAAGGATGTGTTCATTTTTTCCTTACCATAAAGACTTGAAATCATGCAAGCTAYGAGCRTCTGTGCATTAGSACTAGTGACCAGTGCTTCATATACSTGAATATAAATCTTTCTGATGTATTGTATGTGCACTAAATACATATMATGATTCTTTACCAAAGAGCATTAGAATTTGTTGCCCAGCGCTAAATTTTTCTCTCTCCTGTTTCTATGGAAACTGTAATACTGATAAGACACAGTAAACAAAYGCACTGTATTATAAGCCTTCCTTTTAGAAGGACATTCATTTTATTAATATCTGTCCAAATTTGTCTGGTGACAGGTATTGTTCATTTAACCATTCAAACAGTAAAGTATCTATTTCATTTTCACTGAAGACTTGTCTTCTAGCTTTAAGGGCTTTTGCTTGCTCTTAAATCATTTTCCTAACCCAGTGGTGAGTTGGTATGTGCCAATGGTTGCTGCTGGTAATATTTGCTTAGCTCTGAGGAGAGTAGTGAGTGCTTTTATGAAGTGCTTCAAAAACTGGAAAATCTTAAAGTGCAGAAGTACACTTGTTGCTAGCTAATGCAGAAAATGAAAGCTTCTTTTGTCTGTGATTCTTTCAAACATGCTTATGTGTCATGGTCTTTTAGGCCATAGCTGGAAAGGTACAGCCTGCTGTCTAAGAATTAGCCTTTTGTGGAACAAATTGCACCTCACAAAGGGGAGTGTCATCATTCAGAGCTATGCACTATTGTGATCTTGAAGTATTTTACTCAGCAACAAGTTCTGTACATTCTAGACTGCCAACCACAGCCAGACAGTGAGGAGACTGACCTCTTCCCCCACTGCTCTGGCCRGGGCGTCTGGCAGGTTGCAGGCAGAGGCAGGCAGCGCATCCCCTGCAGTGATGGGGACCTTGTGCCAAGCCAGGGAGCTTGAGTTGAGGTGACAAACTTTGTACTCACTGATGGTACAACAGAATTCCTTCATCACTGCTGATCTCGGCTTCTGTTTTAGAACCTTCCTTCTGTGAAACCAGTTTCAAAGTGATTAACTATGGTGAAAAGGGTAAGGAGGTTTTCAAAGATTAAAAGTGGATAAATTGTTCAAGTGACTCAGTAAATGCTATGCCTTATGCTGCACTTTGTGAGTGGTTTATGGTGAGTGAAAAGTCAAGGCTTAAATAGTCAGTGTTAGCAATGGAGAAGCCTGTTTGGTTTTCATGTGCTGAAGAGATTTYTGGCACTCAGGTTACTAAATTCCTGGGCTGCAGGATTGGAATAAGGCAGTCACCTTTGCTCTGCTTTGTAACATTAAATACACTTTAGTAACTTAAAGRACTGCCATAGCAGAGGCAAAATACTTTTTCTTTTCTATGAAAGATTTATGATGCTTATTTCATTGRAGACCTGCTTGTTAAATATCTAACTAAATCAGCTGATAACTATTTAATGGTAGTCACTTTTAAAAAGGCTTTAGATAAACTGATGGGAATGAAGATGCTAATGAAGAAAAGCTGTTGACCTAGAGAAAGACGAATCATTACTCAAAGCCTTGATATATGCATGGTAATGGTAGACAGCAAGATCCCAATTTATAGGTTTTTCTTTTTGGATTCTTTAGCAGGATTACGGCTATTATTACTGTGGCAGAAACTAAGAYAATCTATCTGGATTTTGGATTTTGGATACAATGGTGACAAATGGTGCTTCTCAAAGAAGCAGAATTACTTGAATGTTCAATAAGAAGTAGACTTTTGGATACTGCTTAAGGAATCTACTTTGTGTGCAAACACACGTGTCTTGTATCAACCAAAAGAAAGTCTCTTTAGGCAGGTCATCAGGTTTGACAGGGGCCCTTGAGATACATTTACTGCTTCAGTGAGACTGTGCTGGCTCCATGAAGAAGCCTCCTATGCTTCTTCATAGCTATTAACACAAGATGCAAATGAGGACACATCAGACCGCATAGGCAGAGATTATATTTTTGAAAGAGTAATAGTATTTTATTTTGCTTTTTTTTTTTTTTTTTTTTTTTTTTTTTTTTTTTTTTNCCTTCATTATTATTGTCTTTCCATTTCTTGTGTTTATTTGAAAAGAGATAGATTGTGCCATACATCATTCAATGTGTAAAGGGCCTTTACAAAAAAGACAGAGAAACACTTTTTACCAAGGCATGTAGTGAGCATTGGCTTTAAACTGMAAGAGGGTAGTTTTGAATTGCACATAAGGCAGAATTTGTTCACAATGAAAGTGGTGAGACACTGGAAGAAGGTAAGTGGTGGATGATCACTGGAAGTGTTCAAAATTAGGCTGGATARGACTTTGAACAATCTGATCTGAAAGGTGATCCTGCCTCTGGCAGTGGAGTTTAGACTAGATGATTTTTGAAGATCTCTTCCAGCCCAAACTACTTTATGAATCTATGTTTTTTTTTTATTTTATTTTGGTTGTACTTGCTATTTGAATTAAAATTCCAGAAGGGGTAAACTCTGACATAGATTTGATTGCTTATCCTTTCAATTATCATGAGGTTCACCTTCATATCGAAAGTC
Organism: Malurus melanocephalus; assembly: GCF_030028575.1. Classification (NCBI taxonomy): domain Eukaryota; kingdom Metazoa; phylum Chordata; class Aves; order Passeriformes; family Maluridae; genus Malurus; species Malurus melanocephalus. The sequence continues at coordinate 5,417,493 of NW_026623238.1, forward strand.
AGATTTTGGCCTTAAGGCTGACATCATCAAAATATCAACCGTGCAGGCATGAAGATACTACTCTKTTGGAAAACCCTGCAAATAGTAGTTGCTGGGCTGCATTTATTGCTTTCTGCTAGAGCTGGTCTCTGACTTCTTTACTCCAGTAATTTATGTGTGGGGAGGCTGTGGTCATCTTTCTTCTTTTGAAACTCTATTGTTTAAGTCCTTGTGGAAGACATTCTATAGATGCATTTCATCATTTTGATTTTTTCGAGTTGTAATTCAAGAACATCACAGATCGCAGATATATTTGCTGATATTCTGTGTTTTCTTTTTCCTTAGGACCTTTCATAACTCAGCATAGCCAATAACTCRAATCTTCTTCATTGTTGGTAGTTATTTTCATCCTTTTTTCTTTTTTTTAATTTGACAGCTTTATCACTTTATTGGATATTTTGCTGATTCTCATGCCTAATGTTTTGCAGTTCCCCGTAGTTCTTTTTTATTATTGTCTCTCTAGTTTTGCTGCCTTTCTTTTTTATTTTCTAATTTAGTTCTTTATAACTTATCTGAATTATTTTTTGTCTTTTTTTTTTTTTTTAATCATATAAGCAACACTTCCTAGGTTGCTATTCATTATACTTCCACTTGATTAATGTAATCTTATGGGCTAGGAGATACTTAGCTTTTTGATGTTGTGTAACGCTTGGCTGTAAAATTCAGAGCATTTTTAACTGTTACTGGCATCTTTGTTTGACATTATAGAAGACATATGGCTKCCTACAAAACTGTGTCGTTATTTAACTTGAATTTTGTTGCCTTCCTGTTGGAGCTTTTAAGGTATAACTACTGCACCATAAATATTTCTTTCCCCATTCAAGGAATCTGATGTTGGCTTAACACTGAGCGTTCTAGGAGAACCTGGGAGTTTTAGCTAGCAGTAAAAATATTTTGGTGTTTCATTCCCCTCTGCCTCCTCCTGGTATTGRGCATGTGTGCACAGTACATTAATTTTTGAATTTTTCCTCGAGCCATGTGGATAGGGTGGTATGGAAGTGCCAAGAGTGAGCTAATTTTTCAGCAGAWATGAAGATATGGATTTCTTTTTGTTGTTGTTGTTGTTGTATTGGTTTGAGGGTCTTTCTTCTTTTTTTTTCTGGATGGATGGTAATGTTAAAGATGGAATTTGCACTCCCTTCTTTTAGCATCACTGTCTTTTCTACTTGCACTCTGGCCAGCCAGGGTGAAGGTAGGGCAGTCATAGCCTAATGTTGTTGCTCTTTGGACTGAGTTTCCAGACTCCCCACAAACAGCATGTCTTCTCTAACACAATTGATTGCTATTGCCAGGGATCTGTTTTTCAGAAACATTTTTCCTTTTCAGGTGTCCTGAATTGGTATTATCTAAATGCTTAGATGATGGCAAGAGTTGTCCATAATTTAGGGTCTCTGGTACAGTTGAGTATGTCTCTCTGTCTCTTCATTAGCGTGTTTTACATTGTCAGGTTTGGTATCTTCCTGATGGATGGTAACTTTTAACTTATAACACAATCTGCCTGTACACCCAATTTCTTATGGAATTAMTAACTAATTTTGCATGTAGTTTAATGAAATAATTTTGTTAGTTTTGACTTTTTGGAGAATGTGATATATGTAAGAAATCTGCCTGAAGGCATATTATTTAATCCAGTAGATAACTGCATTTTTCATTTTAATTGTATCTATCTGATGTGACTGCCACAGGTTTTTTAAATCATTCAGATAACCAGAGAAGACCTCTAGATCTAGAAGATGATTTGAACTTTGGACTRTCTCTTCCCCTTGTCCAGTGCAGGCTCTGTTTGTGCCTGGAGGTAATTCCTGATGGTTGTGCAGTCTGTGACAGGTTCCATGGCTTTCTGAAGTGAAGTAGGTCTGTATTTGATAAATCTTACTATCAGATATTGTGCAGAATATTTCAAACTGACTATACCCTGTTGCAATTTAAACTTAATACTGTTGTTTGGTCCACCATGGACGTAGAGAATATTTGATTTTTAYGCCGTTTTGCACTAACATTTTATGTACCTGGAAACTAGTACCCTTGATTTGAGCCTTCTCTTTTCCAAGAAAAGATGTTAAAATAGTTTCTTGGCCCTCAACTATTTTTTTTCTAAGCCTCTTGCAGAAAAAGTGAATCTGCCTTTGTACTCTTTCTTTCTCAAAGTGTGATGTGACTGCATTGAAATTTCTTCTTACAGAGGTAGCAAAGTGTGGTCACCATGCCTAGGCAAMAAGAATGTTTGTCTTGTAATTTTTTTAAGCCAAACTTTWAAAAAAAAATAAAAAATAGSCATTTGCCTCTATTTCTGACATTAGTTGAAAGGAGTGAATTACRTAGGCCAACACAGTCACCACAGTGAAATAATCATGCTTAATCCATGTGAATTTGAAGCATAAGAAGAAGCCATAACTTGAAAGCTCAGTTTTAAGAAGTCAATTAATATATACAGCTGTRGGTTGTGTTCTACTTAAATAGGAATTAAGGCATGATAACTTCTTAATTCTCAAATATATTTTTGTTTTTCATTCCTTCCTCCATTCCTCCATCTATGGTAAAATAAGCACTTTTTTAACTATTCTCATTGCTGTATATCTCCTTAACTGTAGAACCTAGTCCATTCTATTGATTAATTTAGAAATGATCYTTGCAGAAAGTCAAGAAAAACATTTAGACTTTTTGCATTAATTTCAGCCTTGAAATTATCAACAGAGAAGCTTCATTTATGTTATGGATATTGGCTGGGATGCACTTACAATATTTAAAGTTCAAAAGTCAACGAGTGAATCGTACTAAAATATGAGTTAACTGGCAACAGTGACCCTTGACCATTTCTGCATTTCATATTAACATATATYTATGAAACAAGTCCCATCCGAGTGTTAAGTCTTATTTTAAATCTTTAAGTGTTTTTCATTTAATATGCTCACACTCAGATTACACACTGGAAAGGAAATCTGTGGGAGTTAAGTGCCTGTTTTCTTACGTTATGCAAAATAAAGAAATCCRGTTAGACATATTACTGCAATCATTATTTTCAACATCAAGTATTTTATTCAAATGAATTAAAGGGCCTGTATGCATCTAGCAAAGGCTGCATACTTGCCTTCCATCTAGGTATTTTTTTCTCCTTCATATTTCTTAATATTAAAACACAATAATGTTTTGTTGGGTTTTTTTTTTTCAGCATGTGTATGCTAGTTAGATTTTTTGGAATGAGCCTGTCTGAATTAACTGCAGCTGAACTCTACCTTCTTGAGGTCTCGGGAAGCATTTACTTTCTTTTTCATTTCTCTCTTGAATTTTATCACTGACTATTTGTTTGAAATTCTGAAGTACCTTTATCTTCTGCTTGGGATGTTCACTAATGCTTCTGGGGAACCTATTAATGTAATATTTTAGAGTTCAATGAGTTTGTCGTTGCTCCAGATCATCTCAAGTTGCCTAACAAATACAAAGATTATTTCCAAATATAGCTGTGTACGTTAAAATTATATGGAACCAGCTCTCGAGCTTTTTGTCAYGAGAGATAGGAAAGCTTCTGTAGGTCTGACTCTTTATGATGACCTGATACAACAAAGCACKTAAAAGTATGTTTCCTCAAAAACATGAGTGAAAAATATAGTGAAAATTGGCAGAATAAAGTTTAATGGATGATTTTAGACAACTAAGAAACAAAAAAAAAAAATGTAGCAGAGGAGTAAAGCCACTGTGGTTGAAGGAAGTTACRGTACTGATGATAAAATAAATTGGAGGGTTTCAGTAAGCATTCTTTTCTGTAAGTCCTTGTATTATTCAAGTCAGTAGTCTTTCTGTGGGAGTGATATCTACAAATAATGTTAGTATCTGTAGCGTTAGGTCAGTTACAGAGTGTGAAATAGCTGGTTTAGAAAGTTTTTTCAAGGATTTAGTTAATTTCAGCCAAATGTGTATGGAGTGCTGCAAGGTGCCGGACTTGATGTAGATGGTTTTACTCCATTACAGCAGAGTTATGGGCTGGATACTAGCTGAAAGATAGATCTCAAAAGGTTGTGGTGGCAGTGAAGCAGGATTGTTGTTATAATGGCTGTGCAACAAGTGGAACCAGGTTAAGCCGTATTCAGCACTCAACGGGAAGTAAATATATTTAAAAAAAAAACAAAAAAAAACAAAAAAACTTCTAAAACTTTACTCTGAAACAAATGATTAGAAGACCATGAGTAGAATGCACAGTTGTATAAATTAATATCATTTGTGTCCACAAAGCTGGACACCTGGTTTAGCGAAAAATTAAATGTCCMGTTGGGACCAAGAAAAGGAGGTCACAAAACTGGAATAGCAAAGAATATTTTCTTGGAAATTTCAACTCTTTCTSTTCTTTGRTGCTGGACATGGGATGCAGCACTGKTTTAGGGTCATGGAGGWGAAGGGCTCATCTTCTGGCTCAGTATTTAAACAGAGGACCAGGGAACAGGGAGAGGGCTTCAGCATTACAGTGGTGTTCTTTATACTAGTACATGTCAGTTTTCCTGCTTGTCTGTTTTAAGTGACCTTGAAAAAAACACAGGCATGCAAAAAAAGAGGGGAAAGCCCTTTGATGTTAGGTAAAAGGCCTTACAGTCAGACTCATTTTGATCTTTGGGTTTTCTGAAACAGAGGGGTATTTTGGCAGAACCAGGTAATCATCAGTCCAGAGTGAAAGCATCATCAAATACAAGGTTCTTCAATTTGTCATAGAAAAGTAGAATAAGACAACGATGAATAAAGCAATTTTTTTTTCTTTGGTGAATATGGAGATAAAAATGGCTTGTGCAACACCTGTTTCCCCTGGCAGATTCTCCCTCTCTGACTGCTCCCATTCATATCTGTTTTGTCTCATACCTGTCAAACCTGAGGAGATTTGGGTTGACCCTTCCAGCTCCAGAGGCCAGGCCTGCTGAGTCAGRGGTGTATTTCCAGAATATGCATGAGGTGTGCGCTACAATACCCAGCCAAATGATAATCCTGTGGAACCAGGCTTCTTGGACTCTCTGGCTTAGGTTTATGGGAATTTGCAGGGCACTTGTCCTTCACATACCTTGCTAATGCATTTCAGATAGATGTAAAGATCTCCACCTGGGCCACTTTGCTTATTTACTTGCATAGCAGGGTGCATACACTGATGACCCTTAACACTGTAATTGCTGTTTACCAATTTTGCTAAATATAAAACTAGATATTAGCTGTAGCATTAAATTAAAAAAAAAAAATCTGAATTCCCTTTTCCCTTTCTTTATTTTGTCAACAGATTATTTTTTCTTTCTTGCTGAGAAATTTTTTCTGGACATTGGTGTTTCAGTGGCCAAGGTGCAGTTGCTGCTGCCAATATGAACACATCATACACCCAATGTGTGCCTCTTTGAAAGGTCATGATTTAAACAACCAAGTTGACTGGAGATTTTGTGCAAAATGTGGATGTCTGTGGAGATTTGGTGACTAAACTAGATTGATCTTTTCCAGGTAATGATTTTTCCAAGTCTTTGGCAAACAATAAACTGTAAGTTGCTTTTCTGATAATCACTTCAGGAGCAGGCTGAAATGGTTTCTTCATTGCTCCCTGTTACCTGTACAATGGAGCTTGCATATTCTCCTGAAAATTGCATGTAAATTACTGTCTTATTCCCAGCTGTCTGTAACATCAGAGCTTTTAACTTTTATCTTGATGTTATCGTGCATGGATCTTTCTGGCTCTGAAGTGATCAGAGATCACTTGTTATGCAGATGAACAAGCTGAAGAGCAATTTCATAGCAGCAGTTCTGAATGAATCAGAAGTGCACTGAGTATTAACAGGATTGTCAAACTGTACCTTGCTGGGAAGTATACCCATCCACTAGATGCATCTTTCCCCACTTACAGTGATCATGTATCACAAGATATTCAAGAAGTTTTCTAATCTAGTTTTGCACACAAGTAAATGCATGTACTGTGTCCTAACTGCTGAATTCAGTCAAATTTGAAAAGTATGCAAATATTACATGTTTATGTGTATGATGCTGTGATTTGCATGGGATTAAATGCTGAGACTTGTTTCTCAAAAGTATTGAAAGGTGTTTCCTGAGCAGAACAGTGCAGTATTTTTCCTGTTGCAGGTGAAAATTATATCATGGTTACAGTGGGTCTTGTGCCCATATTTAAATATGTTTGTAGATAAAGGGCTCAGGTTGTTGCCAAGTTGTTGATAAATTCAGGTCCAAAGCTATTTGAAAAAAAGGGGAGTACTCATTTCTTTAAAATATTACAATATCATTGTATATAGTTCTATTCCTAGGAGAACATCCATCCTGGTAAATCAGTAACATGTACATTTATTTAATGGGATGTGATAAAAAGTTATCTTTGGTAACTTAAAAACTGCATCATTAAAATTTGAATCAACACTTCTGCAAGCATTTCTCATGCAACTAAGTAAAGCTGTACTGATTTTAAGTGGGTTCCTGAGAGATTACAGGATTTCTGTGCAGGAAAACATTTCAGGATGGATTTTCAGTTCTTATTTACTTAATTTCTTTGGACATGTGTGCATGATTGGTGGATATACACATAATCTCACATTTGAGAGAAATAATCAGGAAATTAGAARAATGTCTTCTTATTTTCTGTCAGAGGTGGATTACTTCATTACATTTCATTAACGTGATTATGTTTTGTAAGCTTAATAGTCATTCTGTCACAAAAGTTCAGTCTTGTCAAAAAAACATAGTTTTACAAATCACACCCAGAGTAGAAAACCAGTAATTCCTACAGTTGGATGGATTGGAGTATAGCTTTGTAATGTTCCAAGGCTTTAAGGATTTTTAAAAACATTTCTCTTCCAAATACGAAGACCAGCTTTCCCATGAGTTCTAATATTCTGATGAGCCTGTTGTTTAAAAGTGAATCTACCTTTGTAGGCTGGAGACATTGGCAAGGCAGGGTTGTTGTATCATGCATGACAAAAAGATCAATCCAACACTAGCATAAACCAAGACTAYTGACAAACTTTTAACTGAATTTTGTAATGGAAATAATAACGTGTGCTTCRGAGAGTGAAAATTTTAAACATTATTAAAAACTAAAAGCAATTACAGAGACTCAGAAAAAATAAATGCAATAATTGAAACTGAAAAAGACTATAATGAGATTATAATGATACAATAATAATAAAAACAAATAGTAARCAAAGGAAGATTATGCTCTCTAATATATAAAGCTCCTGACAATAGCTGGTGAAAAGAATGGGTAAGATGGATAGGGAACAGTTTGGAAACCTGATGATGCAGTAATTAGCTGTGAGCTTGCTGCAGAGGCATAACAAGCAGTAAGAAACTGCACTTTTGGAGAATAGGGCCAAACCTTACCAAACCTGAGCTATCTCTGTATGTATGCTGGGAGTGTGGTAAGAGGAATGCAATTTGGAGCTCCAATCCACTTTTTGGGGGGGAATCTGAAAGCAGGATGTGTGTTGAATAACTGATATTCAGTCATAAGCAATTCTCCCATAGTACTAATTCTGGACTGTGATAATATCCTATTTCAGCAGYGATATTAGAATCCAAAAGTGAGAAATTGCGCAAGAGAGAGATCAAAATATTGTTTTTCTTTGTACTGTGGTATCTCCCAAAGGTTTCTGGAACTTCTGGTTCTTCTTATGAATGTTTCTACAAATTTACTGGTGACAGCACCAGAAACGTGGGCTAACGCTGTCAGAGCTGCCTCCACAAGGGCACTGTTGAGAGGGGATTGGCTGCCTGTCCCTGTGCTCCCAAAGTGATTTATGTTGATGTCGATATGGGAAGAGACAGTCCTGAGCTGGGCTGATGATCCTGTATTCCCCCACCGTTAAGTTCATGGAAACATCTGTGCAAGCAGTGGTTGCTGTTGTGTGTCCTTCAGAGAGGCCAAATTCTGCCAGCTTGTTCTCAGCTTCTGCCAAATAAACCAAATCAAATCAGGAATACACATTTTATAGTGAGGCTATATGTAGCTGCCTCTGTGTTTGAAGGAAAATGGCAAAATCGCATATAAACAGAAAATCTGGAGGAACGGAGAAGGCAGTGCTTTTTCCACTCATGGGTTTGTTGCAGTAAGGGGAAGATTATAACCATGTCACCTAGAACAGGGACACCTGGGTTAGATGAACTGGTTTTGGGTTCTGATTGAACAGCTCAGAGCCAATCTTTCTGACATGGACAACAGTGTAAAACACCTCCAGGATCACCTAGGACCAGTATTTTTGACCTCAAATACAAAACTACAGTTACAATAAGATACTTTTGTGTGCAGAAAGGATTAGTATATGGCTTTTTAGCGTATGAACTGTTTCCTCTTGATTGCAATTTACATAAATGTAGATTACTATTCACARAAATTTAAAATTAGGTTATTATTTTGAATTGAGATACAAAGAGGAAATAAGTTTTTCACATTTCTGTCAAATGTACAAAATYGTTCAATTAAATGTTAGTAAGAAACTTTTTCTCATCTGTAGTATTAATTTTCTGCTATGTGGGAATAAAAGAAAATGAGCTTATTGCTATTTCAGTTAAGGTTTAATACACATTCTTCATGACAGCACCTTAGTTTTGAACATTGCAAGGTGAATGAAAATAATTAAACTTTAATCTGTCCTGTTGGATATAYGACTAGAAGCCTAATCCATGCAAAGAAAATAGCAAATGCAAATTTCTTTCAGTGAAAACTTGAAGGCTGAGGAAGAAGGCATTTTAATATTGTTATTTTAATTTGGTCAGTTAATGTAAGTATCTCTCATMATCTGATTTTTGTAGGGACTAATAGAGAAATCTCAATTTCATTACAGCGTGGTTTTGTAAAAAAGCTAAAAAAAGCAGAGCCAGCAAACATTATTAATTCCAGTGTTCACAATGCTCTGAAAGTTGAAGTGAAGAAAATGGGGCACCCTGTAAGCAAGACAGGCTGAATCTTTGCTTTCAGTTATATTAGTTCTGTAGCTATTTTACCCCTTTGCACCTATTTTCTTTATATGTACTCAGCTGGGCTGGAGGAAACCTCTGCAAGGAAGTCTGGATGGGTATCAATGGTGCAGAAGAAAACATTCTCCTTAATTAAAATGTGGCCCATTGCAAAGTAGGAGCCCATGAGGAGCAAAAGTACAGTGATGATGTAATTAGCACAGCTGTACTCAGTTAATATCCAGCATCGGTCGGTTGTGTGTAACTGACTGAACACATCTTGAAAATCAGGTTGTTCAATGAAYGTTAGTGATTGGGAATTTGATGTTTAGCTGTAGTTCAGTTTCTCCCACCACAGGCCAGTAATGTAGGTATTTTACCTAAAAACATCTATTCTGACTCTTGTTCCTGAAAGCAAAAAGGTGCCTTTTAATGATATTTGATGASCATGTTTGGCAACCTTAACGCTAAAATAAGGAGAAATTATTATTCATGCTTACTAGTTCAAGCAGTGCTTCCATTATAAAAAAGAATCACAGAATCATTTTAGTTGGAAAAGACCTCTAAGTTCATCAAGACCCATCATTAACTCAGCACTGCAAAGTCCACCACTACATCATGACTCAATKCACTACATGTACACATCTGTTAAATATCTTCAGGGGCGGTGACTCCACCACTTCYCTGGGCAGCCTCTTTAAAAATTTTACAACCCTTTTGGTGGAGAATTTTTTCCTAATATCCAATATAGACCTTCTGCAGGTTACTTGGGAGAAGAGACTGATTTTCACCTGGTTACATCCTCCTTTCTGGCAGTTGTAGAGAGCAATGAKGTCTCTCTTGAATCTCCGGTTCTCCATACTAAATAATCCTAACTCCCTCAGCTGATCCTCATCAAACTTTTGCTGCTGACCCTTCACCAGCTTCATTGCTCTTCTCTGGACTCRCTCCAGCTCCTCAATGTCTTGTAGTGAGAGGCCCAGAATTGGACACAGCACTTGAGATGGAGYCTCATAAGTGCTGAGTACAGSGGGACTATCACTGCCCTGGTCCTGCTGGCCATACTATTGCTGACACAGGCCAGGATGCCATTGGCCTTCTTGGCCACCTGGGAACACTCTGGCTCATGTTCAGCYGCTGTCAACCAGTAACTCCAGGTCCTTTTCTCCAGGGCAGCCTTCCAGCCACTCTGCACCCAGCCTGGAGCACTGCAGGGGTTCACTTTGATCCAAGGGCAGCACCTGGCACTTGGTTTTGTTGAACTTCATACAAGTGACCTCAGTCCATTGATCCAGMCTGTCCAGATCCCTCTGTGGAGCCSTCCTACCCRCTAGCAGATCAACACTCCCACCCAACTTGGTACTATCTGCAAATTGTCCGAGGAAGCATCAATCCCCTCATTCAGTTCATTGATAAAGATTAAACAGGGCTGGCCCCAACACTGAGCCCTGGGAAACACCAGTTTTGGGAAGTCTGTGTGGAGAAACCCACAGCTTCCTTTTAGGAGTAGTTCTCATCTGAGGTTTTCCACTTGCGTGTGCAATTGTCAGATGAACAAGTACCTCCAAAAGGCTCCTCTTTCTTGCATTCCGTGCAACTTTATCTGTTTGCTGGCAAACAACAGAGCACACTGTTCCATTTATGTCCAGTCCACAGGAARCATGTTGACTCTTTTCTTTAAAAAATACATGACAGATTCCCTCTGCCCTATCCTTTTCTCATCTCTGCCTCTTCCTTCTGCTGTRTGTCAAAGTCAGGTGCAAGCTCAAACTTGACCTAACTTTTGTGTCATCTTGGACAGTGCTTGCCAGGAGACCTTGACTGCTGCCTGCATTTAATGAAGAAGTTTGGATCATTGTGAATCCCYTTGCTGAATTATGATGAGTTCATTGTAGTGGTCCAAGGGGAAGTTACTCAATTCTGCCACTACTCAATGATGCAAGGGCTTTAGCAATCAATGTACTGCTTTCAGCCACCTTTTCCTTGAAACAAAGCTTTGGGACCAAATACTTTCTTAAATCAGAAATGTAAAAATCTTTTGTTTGTTTTCTTTATTTCTGTACAGGCAAATGATGATTATCTTGTGTCTAAAGCTCCAATGCAATGCCATTTCATTCAGGGGTGTTAGCCAAAGCTCCACAGTCCTTCAGTAAGGAAATGGCTTCTTCAACTTCTCGAAGAAGCTGATTTAACTCTTAAAGTTAGTGCTASATGGGTAAGTAGGATGCACACACTCAGGACACTGAGTAACAAACAGGCAAATAAGCCAAGAGAAGGCCCAGTGCACAATCTAAAGGAAGCTGTTGATCATCAGGAATACTTTATTAGTAAAAATGGATCAAACTTGTGATAATACCACTTGGTCATCATTCATTAACTTCCTACAGTATGAAAGAAAACTKGTGCTGGTTCTGCATGCCTGGTCATTGCATGTCCTTCCAGCCAGTGATGTGCCAGGAGGTACATCACTAAGCAGTTGCAATTTCTGCTCTATCAGAAACTTGTCCCGGAACAAATTATCCCAGAACCACGCAATTACCCTGAATTGGTGGGTGCCATCTTAYACAAATTCCCTACAGGCAGAAATAGACCAAGATACTAACATGGGCTTGTGGGCTTAATCTTAGGACAATGAGACAAGAGATATATCACCATCATGTATGTTTTCACAATAACAGAACTATCAGAAGCCTTGCATTTCAGACCATGTCCTTGCACATAGCAAGATATTACATATTTTATTTGATGCACCAGCTACCAACAAGATACTTAAAGATATTTTTCTTAGCTTGTATATCCATTTGGAGATTTATTATTCCGATTTCGGACTGAAAGTGCTCTTCTCAATATGTCTGTGCTCYAGCTGTACTCATGAATAGTTGATTAATAGCAGGTTTGTATATCTRTTCGTAATGCATACTTTCCTAGACAGACCTCTTCTGCTGCTTCTATATATTTCACCAATAGATGGTGTAGAAAGCACCAATAATTCTTTAAAGATTCATTCAGATGATAGCTTAATTGTARTATAATTCTGGCCTGGAAGAAGTTATGTAACATGATACCAGCTTTTAAATTTGTAAATAAAATAAAAATACATGCAAGTGTCTTTACTAAACAAGGCATTTGACAAAAAGACTTCCTTTTACCTCAGCTATTCTTTGGTACTCTAGCATTAAAGAAAATATTTTGGAATGTACTATTGTACACAGCTGTTTGGTAGGAGGAAGTGGGGGTGTCTTCAGTGAAACACATAAGTTTTGCATGCAAAGACTACTATTTTTGTTGTGCATTAATATTCAGTTTTGTTAAAGTGGATCAAGAAGAAACAAGTTCCGTGATGAACAGATTCTTGACAGTAATCAATTAGCAGACAGTGATTTCCATGACTGAATGTTCATGTTTAGTATAGCCTGCACAATTAATTGCAATGTGTGCCTCTCAGAGAATAAAATGAAACCCAATGTGATGCAGAGATTTTTTTTTCCTTTACACTATTATATTGTCATGCTTTATTATTCCTGAATCTCTCCATCATGAAATGTGAAATTAGATTTAGATTGTTTGGATTTATCTGCTTGGCATTYTTACACTTTGTGACATAAGAACTATGAGTTGGATGCAAATATTATTTATATCCATTTCATACTTCAGTAATGCAGTGTATAAAAGAATCAAGCTTACAGAACAGAGTTTAAGCAGAGTGAATAATAAAATATGCTTTCCTTTTAGAGTTGAAATCAATAACCWCTGTCTAATTTACTAATTGTAACTGTCTTGCTCTTACCTGCTTCTCCCCTCTCTCTATTCTATCCAGGATTGTCTCTCCTAGACAGTGATTTGCAGACTTGATTAGTAAACGGTATCTTTTAATGCCACTGGAAYCTGGGCAATGGAAACAGTCCTAGAAATATTATGGCTGAAGCATTTGAGCTAGGTTTTACAGTCTCTCTTCTTTCCCTCTGTTTAGTTATCTTTCTTTTTCCCCCCTTCTCTTCTCCTCCCAGAATTGAAAACCATCTGATAAACATAGGCTTGAAAATTCAGTTACAGTAGAAACATTGGTAGGTACTTATTTTTCCTCAAAGTCTGGAAAATGAGGGAAGAGTTAAAGAGAAAAAGCTGGCTCTRCCATGGGTGCTGCTCACTGTCCCATGATTAAGGGAGAGGGAGGAGATGCCTCTCCAAACTTCTTCTGCCTCAGAATAGAGTTTAATTATAATAACATAACCACACTCAAACACATCCAGAAACCCCCACCTGTCCAGAGTGGGGTAGAAGTATGTAGCCTACAGTGAGGTAGAAGGATGTAGCCTGCCTTCTTTTWGTTGGACTGAGGCTGTGACATGTTCCAAACATTAGAAGAAGCCCAAGCTGTTGCCCTCTCACTACCTTACCTCCAGTCATGGGCACACCAGGCTGACCAGGGAGCAGGTGCTACGTGACCCTTCCTGAAGTTAGAAGAGCTGAAGGTTGACTTGAATTATTGATGGATGTGGTTCCCATACAGGTTATGCCAACTCTGTGAACYTCTCACCCGCGCAGATCTTGTTCTGCTGTGTCTCTTGTAGCTATGGCAGGACATGATGGGGAGAGCTGGTGCAAGGATAGCCTYTCTGTGTGAAATTTCTCAGTCTGAGGGTAGAGCAGACCTCTTATCAGGGACTGGGGTATATTCTTTAGGCCTGTGGAGTTAGGCTAACTATTTGGCTAGAGAAAGGTAGTTCTGATTTCTGGTAYAAGCAAAAGGACTTCAGTCTCTTCAGGGAAAGGTAAGTCAGAAGATTTACAAAATGATAATGTACTTTCTAACCTGAACCCCTTCTGTGATAACTTAAAATGCAATAGCACTAATAAGCCATAATTAGCAATAAAGTCCCTTCTCATTGCACCCAAGAATGTGCTGTGAAGAGTTACGCCTCTTCTCTTCTGAAAGTTGTTGGAGCTCTCCCCCTCTCCCTATTCTCCTTGAGCAAGAGCCAAGAATGATGTCTGCCTCCATTGTAAATAATAATAGACCTGGTGGGAATTGCCTGAACCAACAGTTGCTTTCTCTTAAAAAAAGAAATAACTTTTTACTGAAGTTCATTTCTTCTGGCAGCTTGGGAGAGAGGCCAGGTTGCTTATGCTGGTAGTTGCTCATGCTGGTAGTTGCTCATGCTTCAATCTTTTCTGCTACTTATAGCTTGAGTTTGCCGTTGTTTTGTACACTTTGCCACTCTCCCAAGTACCTTGTCAGACATTTTATACCTAGTAGTTGATGTGTGTCCTTTTCACCCAGCCAGATATGACTCTAAGTAAAATACCTGCTCTGAAAGAAACGAAAATTGAGAACTAGAAAACAAGTCAACCTTTCAACTGAGCAACAAACTGCAGTCATGTGCTTGGGGGGCAGATTTTGACCCTGGTCTTGAACCACAATTCATSGGTATTTTGACATGCTCCTGGCACAGAATGGACAAGGAACAACAAATATGGCTTCTGAAAGAGCTTTTCTGCCTGGGCACTTGTGCAGTCTTCCTGTCTGGGATCTGAGGATCCCAGGCTTGTCATAGCTCTTCATAGCTGGACTARTCATTTCACAAAACTAAACCAGAATTAAAAGATTTTTCTTAGGCTATTTTCCCCTGTAATTCAGAACCACTACATTGTTACTTTTCAATGACATTTTTAAAACAGGATCTTCAGTGCTTCCTTMTATATATGTATATAAATATATATGTAAACTTAAATATTGCTTTCATGGCACATTCTAATTTCAAAAAAGTCATTGTGGAATTTTGATATGCATTTTGCGRTTAGAGTAAAATATGAGAAGGATTGCAGGCTTAAAGACAAAAATATCAGTAATTCTGTTGATTATGAACCCAGAATATCTATTGCAATTGCCTTCCTCGATCTTTTATATAATGCTGTTCATGTGATTTCCTTTAAATAATCCTTATTTGAAATGGACCCTATCTTTTAGGCAGAAAAAGATCTGATTAGGATTTTAAAAATAGAGTAATTTTTATAAGAACTGCCCCTTTATTACTGTTTTCCTGATGAATATCTGATTGACATATTTAACAGCAGTTTACTGCCATTTCAGACCCCCAGTAAAACATTGTGGTAATATTAATGCAAGAGCATAAAGAATACTTAATGTCTTTAAGGGACTTTCTATTCATTAAGATTCAATTGTTCCTTAGTGTAGTGGTTCTGTAATTTTCAATCAGATAGTTGTTCTTTTCWTTGACTTTAAATCTTTCTGTATACTTGGATTTCCTGACAATGGCTTTTTTTGGAGTAAAAAAACTTTTTACTTTTAAGAAAAACAGAGCAAGACACAAATCACTAAGAGAGTACCTGATAATAATGATGAATTTTGTACTGAAAAGTGTGAAATCATTAAATTTACCATACAGGATGCAATTGTAGGCAGAAGAGAGGTTTCTGGATTTTTTGGTTGTTGGATTTTTTTTTTCTATTTTTTCCCCACCTGTTAGAGAATTGATACTGTACCTAGGACTTCAGTGAAGCAACACAAATAAAAATTCAATGTTTTCCAAATAAAATAGTCTTTAATTGTTTTTCTCGGAAAGGACTTCTTCCACCTCCACATTAATAAGCATTCTTCTGTGCTTCAACTAACTACCCACTCACTTTCTCTCTTTAAAGGATCATCTATTCCAATTACCATTGAGACTTTTCAGTCTCTCATTAAATTTGGAGCAGGCAGTTTAATCAGGTGGTGATCAGTGTGATATTACAGAACATGACCTTTAGAAAGTGTATCTAACAAATTTGGATATTCTATTTTACCAAACATACACTTAGTGTTTAGTTAGTTTACAGTCCTCTTTGGGGAAAAAAAAGTGACTCATAGACAACACTGGCATATATACTAAAAAAAAAAAAAAAGTTTTTATGTATGTTATTTGTCTTTAATTTGAAGTGTTATCTCTTGCATGTCAAGCAACTATGAATTTCCACCCCCCCATTTGGACAAGTTTAAATCAATCGTGGAGCTGACTGAGGATGTGGGACAGTGGTACAGCATCATTCTTCAGTTGAATGCCACATTCAGCCTGTTTTTTCCCCTMGTCAGAGTATCATCTCCCATTGCTTGCAGAGAAGGAACCCTCTTGCAGATGGAGCTTTTACGTTGTGAGTTGTGAGTCAGAGCATCCCCGTGGGCTGTGGAGCGGAGCTGAGGCGCCTGTGGGAGCTGCAGGAAGCGGAGGGGGTGCTGCAGCCTTCTCCCGGCCTTCTGGGGGCTCCATGGGCTCTGCCGCACTGCCGGGGACACAGCAGCTTCAGCAGCTTCTACAGAGTGCTTTTCCGGAAATCCCTGGAGACTCAGGGTACTGCTCTGGCAAAAAGTGGGCTTAAACTAGGGCCAGTATGTAGAGCAGAAAATCTGTGAGGCCRAAAAGAGTTTCATGCTGGCGTAGCAGGGTTTGGCATGGCAGTATTGAAGCATGCTAAGCCATTCAGTGTGATTGCTGCCTGTGGTCACAAGGAGTTGGGAAATCAGAACTGTCCTGATATCAACGAGACACTGAAAATTTAGTTAGAATTTAGCAGGTTTAGCTGTGTAGTACARCACAAGAGCTAAAGCAACTGTCTTTCCCATGTATTCAGATCACAAATCTGGTTAATTTATTTTCCCTCCCTGCTCGTAAGACTACAGACATATRTAGTTTTAAAAAATTCTGTAATTTAAAGCCTTAGATTCAAAACTCAAAACCAGCTCAGCAGCTCAGACATGGGTCTTTTTGTGGATAATCCTGAGCAGCCAAAGCTGCCCACCCATGTGCCATTTGGAAGCTCTGTGTCTAGATTCTTCATCACACAAGGTGAATTGCGAGGTAGATAAGTAGGATTTGACTTCTGAGAGGGTGCAAATTTTGCTTCTTGTCCTTTAGGACTAAAATAATTGTATGGGTGATCTGAGAAATAATATCCAGTGTGTTTTGTATCTCTGTTTTAGACATCGGCATGCTCTGAGGATCTMAATATTTTTTCATGCTATCTTACATTATGTAGTGCAATCTTATTTCATGTTGCCAGCCAGAAAGGAAGAGATCACATCCTCTTCTCTGCATGCAGATTTTTGAATTCCTCTAATATAAGCYTCATATGTTTTTTCAGCTAGGCCCATCTCACATATCTGTATCAGAAATACAAAAGTATTTTTGTCAAGGAGTCAGGACCACAAATACATTTGTGAGGGGTAATTTAAAGATGTTATTATTATTGCAGTTSAGCACTGAATAAATTCCTTGTAGAAAAAGAAAAGCAGTTTCCTGAGATCAGCATTAACAAAGGTGCACCAATTTCTTCCCTCTGTGTACTAAAGGAATTAACAAAAAAACACTATGGCAAAATTTATCATCCCAATTCTACCCTTTCATATTTCCCTAGTACACATCCAAGAAGAAATTTTTTCAGTTGTCTCTAAGCAACACGTCAGGCAGTGTTGCAATTTTTCATCTGACTCTAAAATAAATAATGTATTTCATGTAAATAGTGAAGACACTTTTGTTGAATGGTGGACTAGTTAGTAAAAAGCAGAAGACTGATATCTGATTATTTTGACTCCTTACTATGAGTCTCATCTGGGAGTGCTGCTCATCAAAATSTCACATTGAAATGGGAAGAAAAAGGTAAGATTAAGAAACAAAATTCTTTTAATACCTTGTAGCACCTCAAATCACCAGTAMGTTTCTTTAAAAAAAAGGTATTGTGTTCAGTAGGGCATGTTTTTAGGGAYGTATCTTTATTCTTATTCAGATATGTCAATTACTGACTGCTTAACACAAGATGAATTGAGGAAAGGTCTGGAGGGAATTTTACAGATGTCCTAGTCATGAGAAACTTTACAAAAAGCTTGTGAAGCTGCCCACAGATTTGAGGCTGTGAGAAATCTGAAATGCCATGGATGACTATGAAGCTACTTAAAATTTCTGAGGTTAGTGGACTGCATGGTAGGGATTATGAGTGTCACTTAACTGCTCTGCTTTTACAGAACAGACTTTCCTCTTCTAATAATATTAATTATGAAGCATATGTATTCTGAGACAACATAATGGATGCTATTGTTCCATTTATGAAAACATTTGATGTTTACCAGTGTTAGTGAGGGGCAGCATATTGCATAATCCTGCTATACTTAATTTTCTGTTGTACAAAATACAGCGCTATTTTTGCTACACTTTCTTTGCATGGCAGTAGARCATCACTGTTTTCTTTTTCACAATCGAATACACAGTAAAAAACTATTCCCACTTTTATTATAATAAGGAAATCAAATCAAACCTCATCCCATACCTTATTTTAGAAAATGACTGATGGCTTTCTTCAGCCTAGAAAATCTGAAGAAAATCAGTCTGATTTTTCAATCAGTCTGATTTGCAAGTTTCAAATGATTACTTTTTCTCCAACAGATCTCCTGTCTTTTATCCTCTGCAGAACTAATCTGGATTAAACAAAGACATAAGCAAACCTATCAAATGTCTGGTATGAACTAAGAGCTGGTAGATGGCAACAACTATGGAGAATTGAGCTCATTCAAAATTGACATATTCAAATCGACACATTCAACACAGTTTTAACACTTAGATAGTCCCATATTTTTTCACTGAGAAATGTAGATGAGAGCCTTTTAGTTTGGTCCTGGATGTGCAAATACAGATATCTTAATAAAGACTATTGAAAATTAGTATTTTTCTGTTTTGGTGCTTTGTCCATGTTGCCCTGAGTAAATGAAACTAGCAGACAAGGACCTCTTGCACTGACATATGTCAAAAAGCTCTTTCTACAGACTGATAAAATTACATCAAATATTTGTTGCCTCCATGCAGAGAGATATTAGTCTGTGATTTGAATAATTCCTAGAATTTTACTGGTGCCTCCTCACCCTCATATTRTTGATGCTGATTGTGTACTATGTCCCGCACTTCCACCCCACTGTGAACTGATGAAGATGTTTAGAATTGAGAAGGATTTTTCAGTTACTGTAATGAGAGCAAAATTTAGAATATGGTAGAGATTGACTACACCTCACTGCTTCAGAAGCTGAAGATCCCTTTTTCTCTGATCTGTAAATCTTAACAGATTCTATCAGGTTCAAAGCTTAAGTAAAGTACATATTCTAAAAGTTTTGTCATTTGAGCTGCATTTAGCCATTTCTGAAATCTTGTGAATAAAACATGCTCTGCCTCTGCCTTACAAGCAAGGAAGCATTGATTTGGAGACGAGTGCTTGAAGATGTTCTCTACTGTTCATCACTCTGAGGTACTAAATTACAGAAAGCCCTATAATGTTCTCTCTACCATGCCCATCCCTAACAAACAGTTTTATAGAAGGTTTAAATTATTAATATTGCAACAATAAAGTTCACAGCTACTACTCAGCTCCTTATTTGGCTGCTGGAGAAAATTCTCTTTCCACAGCGGTGGCACACTAATTATATGTTAGCAGGTTGAGTTAAAGACATAACTCACAAAAATGGTCAATATAGAAGAAGTGAAAACAATAGCTCAGAAAAACTTGGAAAATGTTGATGTTAAGTATGCCTAAAGCAGTGCAATTGAGGAAGAGTCCCATTGGGTGCTCCTTATGTTCTCAATGAATGTTTCATTTTGGCTTCCTTTGAATGACCTGTCTGCAAAGTACAAAAGCAGCCAAAATGCAAGCTTTGTTTCCTGAGCTGGGAAGTATCTATTACATACACACCTTTTGAAAATGTCTTTTTAATTCACAGTTCTGTTTTGGCTTGGAATCGGTCTTCTATGACACATCTTTAAAGTTGTTTTGATTTAGGAATACATATACGTTTAACTTAGTACTTCTGAAGATTATCCTGTTTCTGATGGTCTGTGCAAGATAGATCCAATCCCTGAAAAATAGCTTTCTAATAGAGAGAAATCTATCCAGTTATATTATTTTAAGAAAAAAAGATTGTTTTTTGAGTCCAGTAAAGCTTGTCTTGCCATCTCATTTAGAAGGGTGACCCCATTAACCCTCATGATTTGGGAAGTATGAGCAAAGGCTACTGCTGCTGTGAGTGCTTTCTTTGATAAAAGAGTGCTAAGAGTCTCCAAAGTGCAGCCTTACTATCCTTTCATTTTTATTGTAAGTAGATGTGCTCTTTAATGGGGCTCTATAGGGAAAAATATATTCCCTTTTTGAACCCCAGTAGTCCACAGCTGCTGCTCATCCCATGAAAGGACAGTTATAAAAATGGGGGAATAATTGTGCATTTATCACAACCCTSTGCTGTAAAATGGTAATTTGTAGCTTTTTTTTATCTGTTGGTAAAAACAGGTAAAAATTGGTAAAACAATACCCTGTTGGCTGAATTGCACATGTTGTCCCTGCAGCTCACATTCAGAAATTGTGTTTTGTACCTAATGCTTCACAGTCACTCGGAAGTCATCACAAAGAGTTGAACCTAGAAAGTTTTATGAGTTTGTGTCAATGAATTCAGAGAAGCTATGCTAGGCCCACATATGTTTGGTGTTCAGACTGATGTTTAGGGAAAATCCCATCAAAGAAGGTCATTCTGTTGTCCTGAGCTAAGCAGAAGAAACTATTAATGTTCAATGTGAGGATTCAGAAATGAGCTCTGTGTTAAGAAATGTAGAAGCACACCTATTAATTTAGTACTTTTTGAATGCTAGGGAGTTATATGGTAGGAAAAAGATTAAATTCTTCCTGTTATCAGTACAGAAGTATAATATAATATGTCATTAATTTACCTCATTTGATGGGTTTTTAAAATTTCTATCGTAGAAGCCAGTGATGTGAGACTTGTTTTCTGTGCTACACTCTGATGTATCCTTAGTCTGAGGAGCTGTAGGACTGCGGGTCATGAGAAAATCACTGAGCTCTTTCTAGTAGGTAGAAAGTCTGTAAATTTCTGTATTTGCCTCACAAGGTCACCCAGGAGGCAAGAACAGGGTCTCCCAATTGGCAGCTGGTTCTGGTTCAAGATTCTACAGGATTTGAACTGGTTTAGCTCAGTTGTTTAGAGCGTGGTGCTAATAACACCAAGGTTGTGGACTCAATTCCTGTATGGGCCATTTACTTAAGAGTTGGACTCAATGATCCTTGTGGGTCCCTTCCAAATCAGAATATTCCATGGTTCTGAACTAAAATTGCTCTACTGGAGCAGGCAGTGTCACAGCTGTCCTTACCTAGGGTCTCCAGCCAGGTCTTTATGTGAAAGGATTTGACTCTAGTAGTTCTAGGAAATATATAGCCTCTCCAAACATCCAAGGAATCCTGTCCTATGAAATAACAACAAAAARAATATAGTCACGATGATAATTCAGGGGTTAAGTAATTAATGTGTTGAGTAGCTTAATGCAGAAGCACTTTGTATGAGTAAGTACTGATGTACTTAATTAGTTTAGGAATTTGATAATGTTCTTTGTGGGCTCCTGCTATGGTTCATTTAGAAAAATTCTGCTTGGCCTTCCCATGGGAGTATAAAGGATGTTGTGCCCAGAACACAACTACAGCCCTTATTTCAGTCCTACCAAAAGAGACAGGACACATTAGCTATTAGGGAATTTCAGTTTCTTTGTAAAAATATTGGAACTCAGAGGAAATGCTAATGCTGTTGGGCAGGACTGTGCACATGACTGTCCATGATTCAATAGTAACTACCTCTTCCTAGCACTTCTCTTGGTCCTTGGGGCTAACAGTCTAGAAGCCTGTTAAAGTGTACCTGGTATATAGTATCCTGAAATAAAGTTTGGAAGGATTTTACCAGATCTCACCATGTAGTTCTGTGCTCCATTTGGGCTACYTGAGAAATGTCAGAGACACAGAGAGAATCAGATCCAATACCTGAATCTAACTGCAGAAATAAAAATAGTTTTATATGGTTGTGCAAGTTTGTACACCTACGTAATCATGGCTTCATTTTCCAAGCTGCACTATTTGCTGAACATTGCAGATATGACATGAATTAGAAATGCAGGGCTGACTGTGAAGTGGCTGGTAATCACACAAAGAGCAAGTAGGCACCTCTGTCCTTGTACATCTCAGGTGTAAAGAGAAATCTTTGGTAAACATACCTTCTCTTCAACAAATGGAAGATGGAGTTGCAGTCCCTTGTGTGGAAGACTCAAGTAATCCTTGCTAATGCCAAACTCAGATTTTGGAGAAGCAGCCTTCAATTACAGGGACAAATGTACATTTGGATATAAAGAGTAGACAGCAAAATGTAACATTTGGCAAGAAAATACTGCCTGCCCTGTGTTTTCAACAACTTAAAAAGGAAGAGAGATAATTTTTTGATACAATGGTTATGTATCTCTTTCAAATGGATAGAGACCTGGTGATGCTTTCCACCTTAAGGCCATYAAACTTGCAAAAGCCCCAAGTATTTTAGCCACAGTGATAGCTCTCTAATGTCTGAGAATCATGACTAGGTGTAAGTGGGTAGTSACCTCTGAGCTTCAGACTTGGCCTATTCGTCTATAGAAACACTGAAATTCATCTCTGCTTTTAACTTCTGTCCATTTTCTGTTGGTACACTTGCCCTCATCTTCCTTCAGCAGTTACCTTTCTTCTTCATGACTAATATGATGAAGCCTGATTTCAGATTGTGGCTTCTAGGTGCTATGGAAACAGAAATAAATATTTTTACTTTTTTTTTTTYCCAAAATTTCATATTATATAAGTGCATTAGTAACAATGCATGGCACAGGGAATGCAGTAATCGAATGTGCTGTGCAGAGCTTACTCTTTGTTGCTTAGCAATTAAATGTATGCACGTAGCAGCAGCMCTGACAAAAATTCTAACAAAAAGTGACAAGTTATATCTCCAGAAAAAAATTACACAATTAAGAAAAAAATATCTGTCAAGATACAGGAGCAACAGCAAATGATACATATAGATAGATCGTGTTCCTCCTGAAAGCAGGATCTTCAGGTACTGACCACTAGAGGGGCTGAGATGATAGAAATAGAAGGTATCCACATTTATAGCATGGGCTACAGACACACAGTTGTGCAAACATCATGGTAAGGCTTTCTGTTGTTGTTGTGGTTGTTTCTTTATTATTTGTGCATATTTTTATCCATAAAGTGTCTAGAAACATGTTCTGTTTCCTTTGTTTCATTTTTCTCTTCGGTGTTCAGGTTTGCAGATTTTTCACAGCATTTCTATCAAATTTCTGACTTTCCTAGCAGATCCTTGTGTCACAGTACAAGGTTTTATTTATATAACGTGATGTAATCTATTTTGTTAATGTAAATAGAATTCTCTATAAAGCTGGTTCTTTAAGAATACTAAACTGCTTCTCTTTATTTATTTATTTATTTATTTTCAATTCAGAGCAAACATGAAGCAGAGGAACTGCACTGTAGGCTGCAATTTTCAAAAAAGCCCAGCATTTAAAGACTCCTTTCTTTGTGGGATTTATATGTATAACATTTCGCTCCTTCTCTCTCAGCTTTAATCTTCCAAAATCTGTGTCACTTGCATTGCACTCAGGTAGTACAGTGTTTCTTGGACTGGTTAATGCTGATTATACACCTGCTCTGCTCTGTGTGGCTAAACACAGTCATCAAGGTTTTTTTAGTGTTTTTTCCAAACCGGATTGACACATTGTTGCATGGAATTATTTTCACTACATGTAAAGAATCATTTAAAGRTTCAAAGTAATTGCTCTTAACATGTTTATGAATGTCTGTGGTATTTAGCAAATATTTCTAGTTATGTGGAGTATTTAAATACTTTTCTTCTTCTAATAATTCTTTCCAGCATTTTAGAGCTTTTCCTCATTAGATTTTTGCTCACCAAAGTGCTGATTCTGCACTTGACAGTCTGCCTGCATAGTGAATTGCAGGATCTGGGCCCAATTTTGATCTATTTATATTATAGTCCATTTCATTTTAACTGAAAGCAAGTACTAATTTGGCTGTACTTGCTTTCAGCATTATCTCAAGTTGTGCCAAATCATCAGACAGTCCATTTGGAGTTTGGCTGGCTTTGCTGAAGCTCCTGCATTTTTGGTCAAGTGCTACTGAAAAAAAACTATTTATCAAACAAAAGTAGCCTAACTCTTGGCTTGGTTCAACAATTCCTGGTCTTTATCCCCGGCTTTAGCAAATAATATGGACCCTGAATCAATGCAGATCAGGTTGTATTCTGTGTTAACAAAATGAATCAGGCTTCTTTTGATTCATGCATATACCTCTTTAGAAATAAAAATGAAAACATACACTAAAAATAATAGTTAAAAATTGGAACATTACTTGACTTTTTTTCCCCTGCCTTCTTTATGACTGTATTCATAGAACTGTAATTGAGATAACTCTGCACACAGAGCAATCCTGTCATATGATGCAAGCAGAAAAAGGCTATTCAATGAGAATTTTTTGAGCTAGTCCACCTTATGTTCACTTCACCTTTTCTGTATTCTTCCAAAAAGGAGCCTTTTAGCATTAGTTAAGCAGGCAGAAATTATCTCATACAGATGAAACTATGTTGTAACCCCAAATCAGGGAGAGTGAGGACATGATAGTGTAACACAGAAAGGAAGGAGAAGAGCAGCAGATCATTGTTCTGAAATATCTTGTGTGCGTTTGGTTGTGATCTTTTTAACAAGATGTTTTACAGCTAGTTCAGGACACTGAATCAAACATCCAGAAAAAGGGAGATTTGAATCCACTGGGGTGATATAAAACAAAATATTCCTCTTCCTCCTACTCCAGTAAATGCTATCACGGAAAAATAAGCTTTGAGAAAATCACTTTGATTTGTGAAATACTTGTCTCCAAAGGCTGCATTTTGAAAGCTATTTTCAAATAAGCCTGTGCTATCCAGAAGTAACAGAAGTATTTCATGCTCTCGAAAGACTTTTTAAAACATATTTATGTATGTCTTCCTTCCCATATTATCTGCAATGACATGAAAACATGGTGTGTGCATGTGTRTATATATGTACATATGTGTTCATTTATAATGCAAAGGGAAAAAGAAAATGCTTTACAGAAATGTCTACTTAAATGTCTGCCTGAAAATGTATGCGGTATATTCTTTTTTAAGTAGCCTCCTCCTGGTAGTACCTTCACTCAGATTCTCACCATTCYCATGTAGTGTTCTGTAAATACCCTGTGAGAATGACTAGCAGGGAGGATGATCTTGCATAACAGGCAGCTGACTAATTTAGACCAGGAACACTGAACTCCAATGACTGAAATAGTCTCAGTCTTGTTCCGATTTCGACATTTGAAGTTTTGGCATCACTTTCATGGGTACTTGTGTAGTTCAGTCTCCAGAAGTCACTGWTCATATATTTTACCATTTTCCGGTAAAGCAAGAGAGAACTAAGCCATTCTAAATATAAAAAAGTGTTAGGATTTTGTGTATCATATGTGTTCCCCACACACAGAATGGGCTATGTTAAATTTTTGTGAACTGTCTCAGTCCTGTCCATTTCTTTAATCACAATAGGCCCTCTTCTCCATCTTTCTCAGCATGCTACTTTGCCCTCCATATAACGAAGGTCTGAGGTCCATCTCTCACCTTTATTTTCATCAGTTTTGGACCACTCAGGTAAAGCCTGGGACTGTGGGATGTGTTTCAGAGGTACACTAATTTGCAGTTTCTGTGGCCACTGAGGATACTGGGTTTTTATGAGATATTGATTACAATCAGTGCTGGACACTGCAAAGCCAAACACTGCAAAGAGGCAGGACTTGCTTGAGGACTGGCCTGTTCTGGGTCTGAAGCCAAGGGACGAAGCTGAGCTTGCAAGTTGGGAATGTCTTTGAGCATAAGTGAGTGCTGATCACTAGAGCCTCTTGGAGGTCAGCTCTGATGCTTTCATTGGATTGATACTCAACTCTTCCCCATGGCTGTTTGTCCATAGTCAGTGCCATTGTACTCATATGTATTTGCAAAAATATGTGAGAGACCATTGGGGTCCTCCTTTGACTCCACTGAGCTTTCTCTCCGTCCAAGCTCCTTCACTTCTCTTAAAAGAGACCTTAAAAAACTTGCAATGTGCTATTATGCATGTGCTACATAAATAGACATACATCTTATATTCTTTGCTACCACAAAAATATGAGTCATCGCTGCAAGTAATTTTGTTTTGAGCAACAGCAAAGTGGATCTGAATTCCTAAAGTAGGAAGAAGTCAGGGAAGAAATGACTGTGTAGTTTGTTAGTTTTGTTTAAAGCAATGAATTCTGTAAAATAAACAATGCTTCATGAAATATGTACCCTTAAAAGAAACCCAAAACCTAACCTAGAACTGTAAAATATATTGCCTCTGCATCTYGTTCATTTACATTTGTAATCCTATTGCAAAAATACATTTTAAATGAGTAAAACACAGAAAAAGAAAAGGTTAAGAAATGGGCAGACATTATGCAATTAACTTCCATAGGAAAAGGAGCATTATTTTTTCTCTCCCCTCACTCCCCAATGTGCTTTGCTTACACTAATCAGCTCACCAGTTTTAATCTTAGCTGTTTATACCTAACTTGCAAARTATATCATTATGGAAAAGGTAAACTAGTTTGAATCCAAATTTTCTTCCTCACTAACAAACACCAGAAGAAAGTAATGGGTAAAATTTAGGACACTATTGTATAATAAATGAGTAATCTGGGAAAATGTAATGCATAGACAACAGTCTCTCCTTGCTGTGCTGTTGCTCAGATACACAGCTTGTCTGAATCTAAACATTCTGTTTTACAAAAAGTGCATATTTGGTGATACATACCCCACAAGCCTGAAAAACAATGAACAGGAAGAATTATATTGATATAACTGGTTGCTGCCTACTTGAAAAAGCCCTTTTAAGAGTGCAGTGAGCTACAGTGGAGTTAAGCTTTGAAAATTACATTGCAATACAAATTTTGGCCTGTGCCTGGGAGAAAAGGGCATTCAGACACATCTACTCAAAGGCTTTTTTTTTTTTTTACTTTACCAGTGCAGAAGAGGAACTCTTCAGTGCGAATAGCTTGGCACAGAGCCCACACCCCAGCAATGGAGAGGATGAAGTTTGACTTGCTTATAATTCGTAATTCGTGTGATTTGGTGCTCCCAGGCTCCTTATCACTATCAGTATATGGCTGGAGATATTTGTTAATCGACAGACAGAAAAGAATAGCTTTATCTTTGCTCAATAGAGAAGGCCTTTGCAACATAAAGGATTGCAAACATTCTTTTTGATAATCTCATTATTTTTTTAACATTTCTTTAGCTTCATATGAACTACTTGTGGGTGTTCTGTTTGGTGCTGAATGTAAATGTGTTTATCAAGAGGTTAGTGGGAAATATTCTGTATTTCTTATGAGACACTAGTGGTAAAGAAGTGCAGGAGCCCTTTGCCTGTGGGACCCATTCTTGCCATCAGAATGAGAGTAAGCCTTCAATCTGTGTCATTTTATGGATGCCACAGGATCGATTTGTCAGGCTTGGTGTGGGAGACCATTCAAACCGAGGAGTGSGTTTCGGGGAAAGCTCGGTTTAATTTTCAATTGCTCAGCCTTTGCAGAAGTGAGATGGATGGAGCTTGCTCCCTCCTGCTGGACATCCCTGCCAAGACAACAGCAGCTCGGAGCGCTGTTTCGAGTAGGTGCTGACATGTGTAGAGTTATTTCAGTCGCAATGATGCCATTTCACCGGCTCAGGGGATATTTGCCTCTAGATGGAGCCGTCCACTTGCGTTACAGCGGCGCTGGCTAAAGCAGAGGCTCGAAGGTGCAGTGCTGCTCCTGGAAGGCTGCTTGGCAGAGCCCTGCAGCCCAGCAGGTGCCCGGCTCCAGCTTGGCACTGGGTGACAACAACAAACTTTCCTCTGCCTGTCTTGCTGACACAGGGATGGCTGAATAGGCTGCTGGGCAGACCTCCCTATTTACAGCAAAGGCTTTATCCCTGCTCCAATCCCTGGCTATTTTCTTGCAGGCTTTCTCTGGCCCCTCTTCTTGTTCACCRCTTGCATCTTACTTTGTGTCTTGGTGTCTTCCAGGCCTACAAAAGTCACTTGTTCCTCAACATCTTCATTGTCTCCTTAAACCCACCCACCAGCTGTGTTCTGTAACTTTTTCTATCTGTGTTTTCTTTATACTGTGTACTCAGTTGCTGTGATTGTGAATCTGCWCTATATTTGACTGTGTTTTAGGTGAAGTCAGGGCATGTCTTCAATGTGCCTGCAGCTTAAAATTATTTCTAAAGCATAATTTGTAGCTTTGCAAGTAATTTGATCCCGAACAGATTAATTTAATCTGAGCAAGGACTGTGTTTGTCTTGAACATTGTCCCATTATAAATTATCTTGTTGGTGGGTTATACTCTGCTGTAACTGGTAATGTTGCAGCTGCACCCCTATATGAAGCCATATTTAGAGAAGACTTCTCGGTACCCAAGAAGCTGGGGCTGTGAATTTTCATTGTCCTGGGTTTATCTGTTCCCAAACAGAGGAAAACGTGTTTCTGTGCCAACCAGCTTGTAAMATATTTTAAGTACCACGATGTGACATACTTAATAGTTAATATACAGAGGTCACTTTATTTTTTTGGCATTTTCCCCAGGGAATAACGCAGGAGCACAAGTAAGTAGGCAGGCGTAACAGATAACAGCTTAAAAGTCAAAGTGGCACCCTACCAATGAATCTCAGCCTTTTGGTGTACTCTCCTTCCACAGTTGCACAAGTTTTATARGTTACCACTAAAATATGATTCTATTTTTTGTCAAAACCTGAACATATGTGCATTTATGAAGATTTCATAAAAAAGAAAACCTTTATCACATTCTCATTTATACTGAAAATTTTTGAGCAGAGCATTGTTCAATATTTCTATGACTTATATAGAAAATGCTGACTGTTTTAAACCAACAGCTGAATCCTTTGAACTCCTAGGAAGTACTTTGCTCCTTCTTTAATGTATCTAGGTTCCATACATGGAAATGATATATGAAAAAGTGACCGCTGCTGATTTATTGTTTCATGGGACATTTAATATATTAGCAAGAGTTTGGTATTATGAAAGTGAGGGATTACAAAGAAAAGGTTTATTTTTCAGTTTGGTTTAAGAAACTATTATGATAGGCAGTATTCTGAATTCTTACATGTTGGATATCTGGTCTGAAGTGTCAAGGGCAATTTGCATATGTAACTTTTAAGGAAACATTTACAATTTTGAGAAAGCTTTTTCTGTGAGTTTTGGGGGCTTTTGGGTCCTTGAGGCTGGCAATGCTAGAAGAGATTATGTAGGTTTGGGTGTCAAAGGGACTATATGTCCTACCTCAGCAGCAGGAATAAGCCTCTGACGGCACTACTTCTCTACAAACCTGAGCTCAATTCAGCTTAATTCCTGCTGAATGTTTCAAGTATTTTACCTGCATGTCCTGTATGCAGTAAGCACTCTGCTCTTCCTGAAAAAGAGGAAAAAGTTTCTCAGTGAAAGTTTCTCATTGTGTGTATTGAAAAGTAATATTAGGAASTTTCACCTAAAGGGAACATCAGCAAAATTACATATAGTAAAAATAAARGGAAGTAGCTGAACTGATAAAGAGTATATTGATCTGTCAAATATGTCACACTAAAAGCAACTAGCYATAAGAAGATATTGAAGTGAAAAGACAAAAATAGGCTTCTTGTATGAAGGAGAACTGGCAGTGGTGGTTCAGGCAGGTTTTCAAAATAACAGGCAAGAGCAGGGAGCAAAATCACCCAGCATGCTGGGAGGAGCTTAAGTAGAAAGCTACCTGAAGTAAAAGGATAAAACTAAGAAATGTTTTAAATGGATGTTGAGGTCACAACCACTGGATACAATTTAAAATAACTTGGTATACTGAGTGACAGTGAGATCAGGAGATATTACAGGCTCTAGCCAGTTTGACATTTATATAAGAATACTGAAAGCAAAGATCATGCTGATTACTGTAAGAKAAAGCAAAACAAACAAAAAAAATTACATATAGCTATTCCTTATTACAGTAGATAGGGGATCTAACCACAGAAAATGAACTTTTAATTTTCTTAGTATTGGAAAGTTTATAATAATACTAAGCATAGTCATCTGACTTTGGCTTGCTAAATCTCCAGCAAGTGCCTTTCTGGCATCCTGTACAGCGTTTTCTGGGTTTCAGCTTTGCACTGGCTAAGAGCAGACAGCTGTTCCACACACACTGCTGAAGCTGGGGGTCTACAAACCGTTTCCACTACAAGGTTTCTTCTGCAATACTTTTTCTTGTATTCAGATGTGTAATAATATGCCTCAGCTCAGAATTTATACTTAACAAGATAAAAGAAACACAGCTAAAAGGCTTATAAACAAAAGAGATTATTATTTTTTGTCTGAATAATTTTGGTGCATTTGGTGAATTTTAATGCTTATGGAAATGAAAGATCTTATTGGAGGCAAAGAAAGTGTAGGCAGTAACCATAGTGACTTCTACACATATCAGCTTTTTCAGTGTGCTTCAGTTCTAGACTGCAAAATACTGGATATCAAACATTTGTGGGTCCTTACTGGGCAATCATGATGAAAGGTTGATGCAGGGGTGTTATTGTCCTTTCATAGAAGACTGGAAACATGGGAACAAAACAATCATTTGCCAAGTTTCTCACTGAGGTCAAATCTAAATTATGAGGTGGCCATCAAAGGGTGCCACAGTGAATATTAATGTTATTGCTGATGTTTTTCCTTTGCACRCTGGCAGGGTTAAATTATCTACTGGAGGTATGTGCATCTTATCATATTCTGGCCGTCAGTCACTCTTAGAGAAAACCAAGTTACAGATGTGCTSTAATATACTTTCCTGAACCATTGCTAGAGGATTTTACTTCTTCCTGCATTCCTGTTACTGAGTAGTCTTGCTCACATTGTCTTTCTGCAAGAAACATACAACTTAATAGAAATAATCTACTGAAAGAATATTTCTACTGTGTTGTTTGCTATGGCTGAAATAAGTAGTCAGACTAAMCAGTAATTTCACTGCGCGTTTTCACTGCCATAGCTTATGCTAGAAGACTCTGTATCTATTCAAGTTAAAAAAAAAAATTAGAATTTGTAGTACATGTCAGCTTGGGAATTTCCTTTTGGGATGGGAGTGAGGTTCTCTGAAATGAAAATGTAGTTTGATAGMGGAGGGAGAAGATCTGACTTCTATTATGTGAAATTATTATATATTTGAGCATTGAATATTGCAATATTGAGTAGTGTATGTAATTTCATTAAAGTATTCAGGGTTTTTTTATTATAAAGATGCAGTTTCCCTATCCCATGTTGTGAATATTTTTTATTCAAAGATGAAACATTAAATAAAATTTATTTAATTTCTAAAATAAAAGATTCAATTAATTTCTAAAGTAGGTCTCATAAACACTGTGAGAAGTTAACATACATTATTGGTTATTTGGATGTGTGCAAATCCATGCATCTGTTTTCATTTATTACATTAAGTTAGCGTGTAAGACTGAAAAGAATTTGTGTCACAATGCATTTCTAATGCATATTGTGGCATMCAGTGTACCACATTTCCTCCCATTGTCACCATACCATGTTTTCCCATCTAGTGCAGATATGGCACTGGGAAAAGTCATTTAAGTGCTATAGGTTTTTCCATCTTTGAAAAACTTGCCAGTCTTACACTGATACTTTAAAGTTTGACTTTTCAAATTTGTAGGGGGCAAATGCAGGTTCTTGTTGAGATGTTGCACATACTCAGTATAAAGTAGGGTCTCAGAAGAAAAACCCTTCAAGAAGCTTTTGTAAAACAGATAGTAAGAAGCAGTCCTTGCTTTGAAGACCCCTCAATTTATTTAAACAAAACAAAAAGACTTTGTTTTCCTGATTGTATTTCAAATGAATGTGCCAAGGCAGTGTGTCTGTCTGAATGCTTTTCTTGGGATTCATTATTCCAGGATGCTGAAAACCAGCATTGAATAACACTGAGCCCTCTATTTTTTCCCTAAGAGCTAAATCATTCCATCTCACTTAACTAATGTATTGATTGAYTTTATCGAGTCCATAATAGTTCTGAGTTTATGAGCTGTGATGCCTGGAAATGGATTAGTGCCAGTGCCTCTGATGAGATACGGCCAGAAGAYGACTGTTTTGTCTCTTGGCAACATGTGAGGTTACAGAATTTGACTTTGTTTCACCTTCAGAATAAAGCTTGTCACCTCAGATCACTGTGTGTCAGCCGTAACAAGGACTTGAACATGATGTCAAACCTGCAATGTTTCAACTTGAAAAGGTCCAAACTCTGGTCCTTTAGTTGTTGCAGCACAAGACAGTCAGTATTGGGTTTAGACAGTAGTCATATTGCATACTGGAGGTACAAAGCACAGAATATGTGAAGCAGAATTTTATTTGCACATCAAATGATCTAGACTATGTTGCTATTTTTAGCAAATAATCARGAAATATTACTGAGACCTTGTAGGCTCTTTCTCATGGCTGGGACTTGGAGGCAAAGCTTCAACTTGGAGACTCACTGTGTGAGGCTCCTCACTCACCAGACCCTTTGAAAGCCTTTGAACTATCAGCAGCTGCTGTCATGTCTCTCTTCCCRCTTCCCAAAAGTTTGTCAAGGAAGAACAGATGATTTGATGTGACATTTAACCTGATCATACTTTGGTCATCTTCAAATCCTTCCTCTTARTTTTCATTTTTTTCATAGTTTCTAGAATGATTTTTTAGAACAGCATCTTCAGTTTTGTCATAAAGTCTACTGGTCATCTTTCACAGACATCAGATATGTGTAAGATCCAAAACCAGGTAGGAAAAGATCACTTTTTGATCTATTTTCACTTTTTTTTTTCTTTTCTATTTGAACTTAAAAAAATTGAGAAGGAGGAAAAGGAGAAKTGAAGGCAAGGACTGCAAGTGAATGAACTGTTTTTGACACAGGACATAAAACAGAAAACAAAAAGAGAAAAATTAAAGCCTGTCATTTATCACAAATCAYTGGTAACTATTTTTGCTTAAAACAAGGAAGGTCAGAAAGCCTACTCTAATATTCTCAGATCAGTGATTTCTGAAGCAGTGTTACTTGAGAAGAAATGGTAAAAATAACAGCCCTGTCATAAAGTCAGTTAAAATGAAACACTGCAAAGTTGAGAAACTTCTTAACTGCTCTAAGGTTACACACATCTGCAGGGAGACCAGGTGTTTTCTGTTTCTTTTTCATTTTCTATAATAATTTTGAGATACCAGGTTCYTGAGTACATTCTGAAAATGCTACTGCAAAGAGATGGCTGGGAGCTCTGAAAACAAAGAAAGATAGGGGAGACTATTTAAAAGCCTCTAACTTAAGCTCTCTGGAGATGTTGTTTAAGCAGAAAAAAAAAAGGATTTCTTGAAGCAAACTCATTGACTTTAAAAGAAGGCATTAGTGCTATATTTTTGGTGTTATTATTTGTATATTGTCTTTCATGATTGTCTTCCTCTTTGTTGTTGTTATTGCTGTTCTTCAACAATTGTGGTAAAAGGCAGCCAGATGTTTACAGTCTTACCTCCAAATGAGTGAAGGATCATTTTTCACAAAGTTGTGCTGCTCATAGACTCATCTTTCACTTTGATATTATCAAATATGAAGAATTTCTGACATCCTAACCTGCAAGAGCCCTCTTCTTTTCATGTCAAAGTTTTATGACCATACCGTAGCTTTGTTAGGACTATTTTATAGCTTTGATCTTCAATGAAGAAAACTGTTATCTRTATATCTCCTGTCTGCCAAAGGGAATATTTTGTCACAACAGCTATAATTTATAGAGAATCCTGATCTGAAAAGTTCTAAGAATTAGATTTTTAGGCTACAAGGATGAGCTCTATCAACCATCTGACCTCTGGAAAATCTATCAGTCATCCTACAGTATTGAGGTCTATGGCAGAAGAGAGTATTTAGTTCCTGCTTGTATTAAACAGTATTCTATACAAACTTTAGAGCTATAGATATTTCAATTCAGCTGTCTTTCAATGAAATGGGGGGTTCCASTGAAAAGGAAATGACTTAGTAAAATGCACAATTTCACAGACAGAGGGAAACCAGGCAGAACTTTTTATCCTTCCAATTTCCCAAACAATTCTGTTTTATTTAGAAGAGTCACTAGATGCAAACCCATGTCGCCCCTTATCAATCCACAATTGTGCTAACCAGGTTTTGAAAAACAAAGTAAAGCCCTCCTTAAATTTTTTAAAAAAATCTGCTCTCAATTGTTTTAATAATCATATGGAAATGAAAATTACATGTTTTTCTATCAGAACATGTAATTTTTTATTTGGTAGGKTTTTTTTATACCTGTGTTACTAATGAAGGGTGAAACTCAAATGAACACTCATATTTTCTTTGGGATAACAGTATTGAAGCTGGTGGTATAAAAATAAGCATGTGAACTGGACTTCTTTCTGATTAAGTAATAATTTACTGTGGTTATTATTCTTATGTACTTTTTTAGGTGTGATACTGGTATTTCTAGCTTTTTGTTGAGAAATAGGATTTTGATTAACAATTAAAAATTGTGCATTACTTCATCAACRTTGCTATATTATGACAAAATATATTTGGCCTTATGAGGCTGAAAGCCCCCTTTGAGTTTTCYATAGTGCTRTTGAAAAYCAATAGTGATGAGTCTTAGAGGGATTTCAGGAAGAATCTTTGCTTAGGTACAGAAATGTGATGCCTCTTGTAGTAATGTCTGCACAATGGACCCCATCAATTCATTTCAGCTCCTCAAGAGATTTACACTCAAATAGATCTGGCTGAAAGAATGGGGATACCTCTCTTATCCCTTAGCATTTTTGATCTTGGCTGCAGACATTACAAAGGATAGCYGACTAAAATTTTCCCAGGTCAAGACTCTTGCTTTATTTTCATGTTTGTTTGCCATAGAAACAATTGGAGCTGCAAGGTCTTATAAGGCTTTTCCTTGTCTTAGTGAATGTGATCCTTGTTAATCGACATGCATGTGGGGTGGCCTAATAATAGAATTAAAGGCAGCATCACACAATGTGCAGTAGTTGTTTTCCTGCTCTGTGAAGGGATAGCATGTAAGCATTCACTTTTTATTTGTAGTGATTGCTAATTGTTGCAGTTTAAACAGAAAGCACTGTAAAATTTTTTAGCATCATTTTTTGTTGGTTTCATATTTCCCTACTAATTAATATAAGTAACAGTGACACTGGAGATGGCAGGGTTTCCTGTTACTCAAACCAGCAGACAAGTTTATTTAACTGAAGCAATTTGTTTTTTCTCTACTTTAGAGACTACCTATTAAAAAAATCAGTAGGTGTTTTAGAAGGTAGCATCCTTCTGTCTCCTACGTTTCAGAATGGAATTCAAATAATCCACTGATGTTCTATGACTTAAGTTTCTAATTAGTGGAAAGCCCAGACATTTTAAAGAAGATCCAGTTTGCTTATTCTCTGTCCAGAAATGTGCAGATTTATCAGCTGTCTGTAATGTCTGGAGTGATTTAGTTTCCACTTATGCTAGAAAGAACAAGCCAAGCTAGAAAGAACAAGCCAAATAAAAGGAAGACCACTAGGAATTTCAAAGATGGTTTAAGGACATTTAGACTTATTTGTTAGGATATCAGGTTACTTCAAAGATGCCAAATGTAAAGGAAAGACCTTAAGAGGGGTAGAATATTCTGTTGTGTGGTCTGCAGCTTTGTCAGATGTCCACTGTACTTTGCTTACTGTTAGATGTGGCTTATGACAATCTCCCCATGACCGAGTACACAGCTTTGCTTTCATTGGGGTGACTCATCCCTTCATTATAATCAATCCTTCAGGCCCTTCCTGAGACAGCAGTATGCTTGGAATATTTTCTCACAATATCTCCATAAACAAATGGGAACTGTTGGAAATGATGGTACATTCTCTTTAGCACTATGTTTTATAAAACCTAAAAGCCTTTAAGCACAGATCAGAACCATCGAGGCATCTTTCATGGACCATGTTTAACATTCTCCTCCTCTGCACAGCGATGAGCTCTAAGCTCATCACTGTGTGCTTGGTAAGCTCAAAACCAGGTTAAGGAACAGTGGCGACGTCCTTTGGTTCAAATGCTGAAAAAGATAATTGTTTTAAGAAAGTACATGATTTCTTACTACATCCTGGGAACAGACTTGAAGTCTTTGTACATTAACAAGGAAATCTGACATTTGGTGTTCCCCAAGGCAGGACTGAATTTGACGAAGCAGTGATTAATTTTCTTTTTAGCTATTTTCTGCCTTTTTTTCTTCTCCTCATTTCCATTTCATCAGTTTTTATCTAGCCAAGAGAGAAACTTCTGGACCATCAATCTCAGTTTCACTCACAAACACTTCTACTTTCTAACTGTTTTTTGTGTTATCTTTATCTTTTGTCATGGAAACACATGGAAAATATTTACGCCATCTGGACACACAGAGTATATGCTTTTCTATTTCCACCCAGTACTGAAATGAAGGGGTTATGATATCCAGAGTCAAAGCTATGCTTCTGTCTTTGCCTAAACAGCACATTTAGGCAGATTAGCTGGTGTTATCTTGAAGACAAGCACAGGAGGGAGGGAGGGAGAAGGAAAGAATCTGCTTGTATCTAAATGGGTATTCAGCACTCTGAAGTTGTTTTCTCCAAAGTTTTCAATCTCTGAGGAAGGATCTTCTCTTTAGGGTGCCTGAAGAAAACCCATTGACTGCTCTGCTTTGGCAGCCTGCTGTGTCTTGGCGCCATGGACGCTGTGTTCAGATTTTGCTCTCAACCTATCTAGACCTGAAGAGAGTCTTTGGTAACAGTCAACTCTGAGAGAGTGGCTTTTATTATTGAAATTTGCACTGCCTTGCATTTGAGACCCTCTCTAGGTGTAATACAGAGATTTAGTAGAGGGTGGTCCYTGGTCCAAAGATGCTATAAAATAAAAGCAGTGTATTAAAAGGGCATCCATATTGGAGGGACTGGATTTCAAGAAGCAGACTCTGTTTTGCTGGATCTACATCAGTGGAAATGTATATAAAGTCCTCTTAGGGTTTGTGTTTTTAAGCTTTGAAGTTTTTAACCCTGAAGTTCCAGCTGAATTTTCCACCCTGAATTCCACAATCAGGACTGGTGTTCTTGTGAGCATCTTCCAAAGATGTATGCGGATGGATCATCATGTTACGCATTTCTTCCTGCGTATTAAGAAGTTGTTTAGATGCAGCTCAGTCTGTTCGGAGCAGAAGTAAACCAAGATTTGGGGGGATCCTGTTGAAAAGTGCCCTCAGGTGATTTTTTTTTCTTAATCAGGGGACATTCTTCTGAAGTTCTTACCAACTTCTGCCAGGAAAAATATTAAATACAAGTTCTTAAGCAATTTGCTTTAGCCTCTAGGCACAACCAACTCCCTTGGGGAGAGGGTGGGTAGGAAAGTGAACGCT
The DNA here is from genome assembly GCF_030028575.1 of Malurus melanocephalus. Classification (NCBI taxonomy): domain Eukaryota; kingdom Metazoa; phylum Chordata; class Aves; order Passeriformes; family Maluridae; genus Malurus; species Malurus melanocephalus. The sequence continues at coordinate 5,454,814 of NW_026623238.1, forward strand.
GTATCACCTTTAACTCTCCTCACATCCCTATGTGTTAGAGCAGACAGATGGAAACTAATTTCGGCTGTGATTATCATAACATTTCCCAAATAGATCTATTTAATGGAATGTTTTTTCTTAAGAAAACACTGATGTAAGAAATTAAATCCATGTAGCTAGTGTATGAAGCAAGCCTGTCTAGCAGACTGRATTTCAAACAGTCTAAGGGTAATTTGATACAGTGTTCATATTCCAAGCTCCTGTGATAAGCAGCTGTTAATTCTAAAAAAATATTCACTAAGAGTGAGCTAATTTGTGTATCACTGAAGCACTGGTCCTTTTTGCTGTCAATGCATATTTTACATTTGCAAGGAAAGAGGATATTCAGTCTTTTATTATTTGTTAAAAAGAAACTGACAGCTACACTTCTTAACTGAGAGTGATTTYGTTCATATCTAGCAGTATCCTTGAGAGTGCCGAAGGCATTTGAAAAGGTGCCACTGCTCTGTCATTATGTTTTATCTGCCTTTACTACTTCTCTAGGGTTTTTTTCCCAGTTTTAGGTGTGGGGTTTTTGTTTGGTTTTTTTTTTTTTTTTTTTGTTTGTTTTTTTTTTTTTTTTTTTTTAATGAGCTCCACTAGACAGGTTTAACGCTTCTCTTCATTTACAGTCTTTTAGGTGATTATGCAGGATTCATGTTATCACATCAGAAGAAGCTGCTGTAGATTGATGGGACCCCATCAGCCACCCTGCCCACTCAATATTATAAAAATTTGTGTCGTCAGTAGTCATGACGTTTTGTAGGAAGTTGCCCATTTATGGATACTAGAGCAAATGATATCATCACAATAGGTGGCTCCTGTCTAAATAGGATCATTTGTGAAATGAGATTACTCGCATTTATCTGGGGAACAGGAGACAGAGGCACCTGCTTTATGTAATTGATATCCTGGGGAATTATTTTGTCCAATAATCAAGAAAAATCTTCATTTCTAATTCTATTATGTGGGAAAAGAACCTTTCTTTTTTCTGCCTGCATAAAACAAGCCCCACTTCCACATGGAATAAGCTCCAGACCATGTTTTCTATTATGCTTGAATATATGGGACATGCATTGCAATCCTATGCTTGCCACACTGCTGCAGTGTACTTGTTTTGCAGAGCTCTGTAGCAGGCTAGTCAAAGCTGTGACTAACCAGACCCTTGGATACATACTCTAATCTCTGGCCTTTATTTTTACAATGAATTTGATTTGTTCATTGATTGTGTATTTTTTCTGATCTGTGAGAAGCTTCATGCTCTGTGTTTGGATGCTGACTGCAATACAGCAATAGTCTTTGATACGGTAAGTCAAAGATGACTCATTTCTTACTCTTGTGCCTTCAATTTATACTTTCTACAACACCATCTAATCAGGTAGAAAATTATGTGTTAATTAATGTTGAAGTAGTGAATTTTCAACAGATGCTCATCCCTTCCCTCTCCCGAGCACTTTGCACCATGTCTTTTTTCCTACTCGTGAAAGCAATAGGTTTGAACTGTCTTAACTAAAATGCTTTTGCTGTGATATTTTTAATAATATTGCCATCATGTTACCTCTTCTCTAATTTCAACAATAAAAAAGAAAATAGATCACATGCAGAGATTTGGAGCTTAACATGTGATGCTAGAATACAATAAGTTCAGTTCAATATTAACCTTTATTACAGTGAACACAATTGGAAAGGCAAGAATCTTTTCAGGGATTTATACTTCAGATAAAGTAGAAGGGTTTCAGTTTTTATTTGAGCATTAATACAGTCTGATACATCGAGCTACAAGAGCCTTTATTTCATGTGAAAGCAGTGGAGAGAAAATGCCTTACAGAAAGACAGTTTTCTTTGTAATGCAGTGTGCAGAAGATTCAGTAGTACTCCTTATCAAGTGCACTACATGAGATAAGAGCAAAAAACCCTACATATTTGCTGCACAGTGATAGGAACCTTTACATTATAAATATGTTGCCAACAAAAAAATGCTATTGAATAGAAATATTCTTTGATGAGCTTTAAAAAAGTGCTGTGATCACATACACAGTATACACCCTTTATACCTGACATTAATTGCACAGTAAGAGTTAAGATTTGAAATAAGAATTTTTTTTTTTGAGAAACCCACATTTAAGCAGGGGTCTGGAGGATCACTGGGTTACTGGGTCTTCAGTAAAATTCATTCAATCCTGGTTTTAGAATTGGCAACTTTGCAGCAAGTGAACAGTGTTCAAATGCCTTGAAATATTTCAATATGGGAAGTATTCTCTACATGTATATTTTTCCCTCTCATGTTCTAAACTTTTCAGGTGTAGAGGTTTGAGATGGTTTTTGGTTTTGGGTTTTTTTTTTTTTTTTTTTTTTTTTTTTTTTTTTTTTTTTTTTTTTTTTTTTTTTTTTTTTTCCGTGAGTATTAGCCCTTCTAGTTTTGGATATGCCTATCCAAAAAAATCAATAAATTTCTATGTGCCAGTATAGATTTCTGATGTGCAGGTGAAATAGCTGGCTCTTTAAAAGTTTATGCGGGAAAAAAGCCCCAAAGGGAAAAAAGTTAGGTCTATATAAAATAAGAACAAAGATTGAGGCTGGCTGTCAATACACAAGTTGCAATTTCTGTTGCTTTTTCACTGCTGTGGAGAAGTTTGAAGTTTTTATTTCTGCAGTATCGACATGATTATTTTRCAGGCATACATTAACATCAGTTCTTGCATTTGATCATAATTAGTTCATGGATCCATATCTGTCATGTTTCCCTGTCATTTGAGACAGTCTACATCCTTTCTATTTAGCAACAAGTGATCAACATGATCATGTAGTGCCTAGTACAGTACCTTCTAAAARGTGTCTTCTGAAACGTGAAAACAGTCAAACAATGTTTTTGCTAGCTATATAAAATCTGTGTGTTTAACAAAGCTGGTGATTACTGGCATTGTTTTTTAACAAAACATGTTATTTTAAAATACTAGCAGGCAGGTAAAGATACTTCAACACATGAGCATATTAAACAGCAGTACCGTGCCTGATATTATGGCTTACTTTTCCAAGAAAAAAAACACAGAATAAAGGCTATTTTGTTAAAATAGTTACATAATGAGATTTACTTAATATATTTCATGGAAGTTTTTTTACTGTAAAGGCTTCTTAAAGTGAACTAACAAAAAGCAAATATTTTTACAGATTTCCTTTATGCATATTAAGCGAAAGCTCAAGGAAAGTGGCAGATACTGAGTAGAGGCCAAATTGTATGCTCTATATTTCATACAACTGTTACATAGCTTAGCTGATCAAATCTCAAATATTGAGCAGTTTGCAGGGTGCATCTTTTGGAGAACAGTAACAAAAAAATAATTGTAGTCACTGATTTTACTAGCCCACCTGCTATTTTGAAATTTCATTTTCAAAAAAAGAATAAGAAATTGCATTAATAATTTTCTATCAGTTTTGCATCTTCTGTAGTTTCCAACTAAAGGAAAGCAGATTGAGCAKCTGCTTGTCACAAATAATAAAATAATGTAAAAGTCATAGAAAAGATAATCAACATAGTTGGAGCAATAAGCATACTGAAGGGCACGTAAATAAAAGCAACCAATCCATTAGGTTCAAAACAGTATATASAGTCCTTAAATTAAAAAAATACACGGAAGGAGAAATGACCATAACACAGAGCATACAATGTTTCACTTGGACTTTATCTAATAAGTTTTTAAATTGTATACCAAGGAGTCATAGAACTCTGTAGCATGGATTACATAATGTTAGTTATGCTTCATAAATTGTGTTTATTTCTGGCATTCTATAATTGCCAACATGTTAGAAATCTCAGCTGTGTTTTTATGAAAACTTTTTGATGTATACACTTGCTATTTTTCTTTTTAGATATTTAATTTTTGCTCTTAGATTTGTCATTGCAATAAATTTATGTAGTTAATAATTTGGTTCTGGTTTCAAGGACAAAAGCTTGAATTTATGCTGGAGTTCATCAAGGAAAATCTGAAATAACTGGACTTCTGTACATTCAAGTTTCATGAGTGTAGTACAAATGAGACCAGATAGGTGTCTCTGATGTGAATATAAAGGGAGCTAAGTCTGAACACAAAAGAAAGAATATGGGATCCACATTGGTATCAAAAATAAAATCCTAATAAATGATTCTAAAGTAGTAAGGGAAATTAACCAGCTTTTTGCACTCATTTTAAAAAGAAAGTTCTGTTCACTTATAAGAGTTTACTGTAGCACAGGTTCCGTATGTGCCAGCTTCATTTTCTTTAAATACAACAGGCATTGCATTTTTTTTTCTTTTTATATGTACTTAAATAATTCTGCCCAAGAACAGTACGAAGGGCCGGAGTATGTACAAAACCACACATCCTTGACTGRAGACCCCATGGCTAAATTAAATTGAATTCCTTTTAGTTTCTCATTGTGTAATATAAAATATTCATACCTGCAACAATGAAAGACTTGCGCAGATTGGTGCAATACAAATTATATCTGTTGTAGAATTTAATTGTTTTTGACAGATAGGCTTGCAAAATTGATATTATAGCCTGAAAATTGTACAGGACAGTACGAATGCCAGCAAAGCATACAGAAAGCAGCAAAGTATTCTGCTCAGCAAGCTATTAATTCCTCTTAGCAGTACATTACCAAGGTACAAACAGGGTAACAAGTCTGTTACTGTCAGACAACCCGCACAGTAGCATTTAGTGGTATATAGAGAAAACCACATAGTAATTAATAGATTTCTTTTACTGAGGGAAAGTGAAACTGCATCAGTTACCATTAACATCTTCAGAGAAATGGCAGGCAAATAATAAATGCTACTGCAGCATTTGTGGTGGCAATAATTACTTGTATTATCAGAGTCAAAGATTTAAAGRTGACCATTGCCCATCAGACAAAAGACAGAAAGAGATCCAAAGCCGAAAAATCATTCAGACATACATTTCTGTGATGTCTAAGAAAAGGCATTCTTTGTCATTAGGTTCAAGTTTTAGTTGATCTCTATTGTAATCTGTTGTCTGTCCTCCCAGTTCTAAGCACTCTATCTGACTGACATTTGATACAAGAGCAACAATATCCTTTAAAATTTTCAGTTCATTTGCTAGGTGACCTKCCATCATCAAATCCTTGGTTTCTAGGGTTTGAGCACACTTCTGCTGAAGCTGATGGCAAAACACTTACTGGCTTAACTGGAATCATGATAAGGGCAACGCACCATTTAATAATAGAGGCCAGAAAATACCAGGCTGCCTTTTGCTTGTCAGATTCAGGTGCTATTCCTGCGGGCAGAAATCTCACAGCAGTTCATAAAGAGGAAGAGCACTTTCAGACCTCGTGTACTTTACCCACAGAGAGAGGAGGGGTAAGGGCAGGCCAGGCATGTCGAGATAAATATTCCAGCAGCACAGCACAGATGATAGCATGGCTGGTGAGTGTGTGGCTTAGGGCAGCCAGGTGCTGTGCTCCCCAGGCTGTGCTGCCAGGGAGCAGCCTGCCTGTCTGTAGCACCATGTGGCACCTGCTGCCAGGACCCCATCGGGGTCCTGCRCTCCAAATGCCAGGATCTAAAAGGAGAGCAGGTGCTGGTGATCAGATGTTACTTCAGCACACAGTCACAGTCAGTCCCTCACTGTGGCTGCTCCTCTGTGTGATGACGAGGAAGCCCAAACGGAGGTAGTTCTCCTACAGAAATTTTGCTGCGGGGTTGGAGGGGGAAGTGAGTTCAGCATTGCTTTGAGGAGTGGGCCCAGCTCAGATGTTCTTGTTTGTAGGGGAATCAGGCACCTAGGAGGTGCTTATTCTTAGAAATCTTGTCTTCATGCTGACTCTCCTAGAGAAAAGCGCTAGGTTAAACTCCCCCAAAACCTGACATCCCTCACCAATCACATCACCTGCATGGCTAGGAGAGGGCACAGAATTCAGGCACTGCTCCTTACATTTCTGCAGAAAAGACCTTTTTTTCCTTGCATTTTTAGTCCTATAAATTTTATCAATGGCTCTTTAAGTGGGGTACTGTCATCTGTTCAATTATTCTTGCATCTGATTAATTCCCTTCCCTCTGTCCAACTGCTGATAGAAGTAACAGGCAAAAACTAAAAGAAATTAAAAACATTTTTTCTGTTCACCCTGTGTGTTTGACAGCATTCTGTATCTATTCAGCTTCATTGTTTCCTCAGTGCAATCATTTGGCTTCTTCCCATTTTTTCAGCCGTAAGAGAAGCTGGGAGGAGAAAACATCTTAAACCAAGAAGAATAATACTGTAGTGTCATAAAGATTGGCAGCTTGAATAGCTGAATCTCCCAGGGACTCTTGATTTTATTGATTATATGGAGTCAATGGAATCTTTCTCATAAATATGTGGTCTGCATATGTTTTCATAGACTTAGTTAAAGCTTAAATTATACGTTACAATTAGACAATTAATTTGGGCTATTGCTCTGAACTGCTGTCTAAGCATTTATCTCTCCCATATTTTAACTGTGCTGCCACATATTGAAGTTGTGGTACCATTTCATTATTCCTTTAGCCGACTCATCTGAAGAGGTTCACATCCTGCCCACAGACACTTGTTCCTTCCCACTCTGCATCTGAAGTGTACCTGGTTGTGCTGACTTAGCTCTTTCTGTGACCACACTCCAAACCATGGCTTTGACAAGACATTCTTTTTCAAAAACATGCAGAGACAAGCTGAACAGGCCGTTTTATAAATTATTCTCTTTTTTTTCCTGTGCATTTGTAGTTCCACTTTCTTTTCATGTTCCCTTTCACAGTTCCATTTTAAAGCACACCAGATGATAGCTAAGTTGATATAAGAAAAAAATCTGGAACTAGGAGTAAAACTAACTTACAGTAAGAACCTCTTAAATCAGATCTACATCCAAAGAAATATTAACAAGCTTGATAAGTTTTCCTCATCTAAATATTCGGTCTGTTCTAGATGAAAGCAAATATAAACTTCCCCTAGGTTATAGTGGGCTCTGGATGAAGCCCTGTGGGAAAAGGGAAATTTTTTCTAACGTGGGAAAATCCCTTTCCTGGGACTGTACACGGCAACACAGCCTTTGGTGTTTTGTGTCCCTGGAAGCCAGTTGTAGRAGTGCTTTGATGGATCCCTTTTGTGCCTGTTGTGAAGTGCCTGCTTCTTATCATTCCCCTGCATCCCAGACAGAATTCCCTAGATTTCCTATCTAGACACTTACTTACTGCTTTGAATTAAAACCCCTGTGTCTGATCTGAGCATGGGGGTTTATGGATACATCTATGCTTCAGTGAGCAGGAACAGATATATATTTATAACAATGTAATCTTGAAATTCACTTCTGATTTCTCTTGTTCTCCTAGGATCTCATGTCTTCTGTACCTGTTCTCACCCAGAAATGTGTAATTTGTGAGCAGAGTCAGGAATTTGTTCCTGTGCACACACAGACATACRCATGCACATACACAGAGACACACACACTTTCTCTTCAGTGAGAGAGCCAGAAAGAGCAGTGTGTGCCCCCCGAGACACTGCCACATAGCCAAGGTCACAAAAGCCAGGGAGGACACTAAAAACCTCCTGGTGCCTTTCCTCACTCAGCTCATTGTCCTGCTCCATGGCCACATACACGGTAGAATCAGTGCCCAAGCCTGGAACTCTGGTGACAGACCTATTCTGGTCCAATTTCTGGTTCTAATGTTTTTAAATGCAGGTACACAATTCTTAGTTAAGCCTTTTGACTGACTGATTACATTTTAAATAACAAAATCAGTAAAAGATGGGTTTTGGACTAATAATCATGATATAGTGATGGGATTCTAAAGTGAATRAAACTGTTGACTCATAACTCTAAAACTTCCACTCTTAATTTATACATAAATAATTAATTAATTAACAGTGTCTTCCAAAAACTCTCACAGGGCTGTAATTTAGCTGGCTCATAAATACTTCAGTCTTCACTGTTTCATGCAATGTCACTGTTTTGCAAGCCAGGCCCCTGTTGGACCAATATGTTTTTTCACAAAAGTAGCAAAACAGTCATTTTGGCTTTTTGCCGGATGAATCTCTTTCATTCAGATATTTTAATTTCACTTTTGTGATCATGCTATTAGCAGCAGATAATAAAATGATAAATTACACAGATATTTGGGAAAAGGAGAACAGGATAAGTGTTTCAGGCACCAGAGTGAAGGGTGAAGATGTGACTATGCTGGAAACTTTTTTGATTGTTAATGGATCACACAGTTTCCTTCTTAGTCATTCCTCTGTAGAGTATGGATGGCAATACTTTGCCAGGTAGCAGAAGGTTGTCTTATTTAAGATACAGGAGTTGCCTTTTTGGTATATTTGAGAAGCACTACTGACATAAATTGACACAAATGACATCTGATRGTGTTCATACATGTTTCTTCCTATGCTGAGGAAGAGGAAATCATCCTCACAGAAGGGCAGATACTTCTATTGATTYTCTTCTGTCAATTTGCTGAGACTCTGAAAAAGTCCAGTGAAAATGATTGCATGCAGAAATCAGGGAACCTGGCCACTAATATGCTTGCTTTCATCTCTCTTCTTCAGCTGTATTTTCCATTTCTTTAGATTTAAAAAATTAAATTACAGCAGTAGTCAAGTGTGGGCAGACTTGAAAACCTAATAAAGAATGCAGATTTGCATTACCTTCCAAAAATTAAGGTTCTGAAATTGAAAATATATTCAAGACACTGCTACTGTTGGGATTTGGCATAAAGCTATTGTATGGAAGTTCTTGAAAGTGCAACTCTATAACACATTCCACACTTAATTTCATTTTATTTTTGAAGCATTGGGAAAGTCAGCTAGCCTGAAAGGTGTTGTATGTGCCCTGCTGCATTTGCATGAGAAGAAAAGAGGAGGAATCCGATGCAGARGTAGCACAGAGGCCTGGAAATTAAYTCAAATATTTAAAATTCTATTTCAAAAGACTATTGTTCTAAAGCTAATTTAATGGCACAATTTCTATTTTACTGATTTCAGTTCCAAATTCTTTTAACAGTTAAATATAAGGCAATCAACTGCTATGGTTTTTTTTCTTTAGCAGTGCCTATTTTCTGAATACAATATGAATATTTTTCTTCCTATCCCCTAAGGCTGAAGTAATAATTTTTTTGCTTTCTAGAGTATTCACTCATGTTAAATGGTTGTAACAAGTCAGTTTAACTGTCTGTGTTCAAATGGGTTACTCTGAAATCAAAAGAGGCCACATTTGAATTTCCAGGTAATGTGCCATTAAGAATCCAATTTGGAGTAGTCAGTTGGTTATCAGAAGATTAGATTTTCATGAAATTTTAGTCATGTGTATATGGAATCTGCGCCCCTGCTTCRTGGAAATTCAGATAGAGATGATATGAATTTTTTTCCAAGGCATTGAAAATTGTGAACACATCCAGACAGTACTGGACATTGAATAATAGAGATTCCTCCAAATAAAATAATTTCAATTAATGTTTTTATCCTTTAATTTAAGTGGCCTTATTCACACAGCTGTGACATGTCATGAACAGAAAAATAACAATTGAGAACAGGAGTCTGAGCTACAGTTTCCAACACAGAAGGGGATACTGTGATTACTGTGCCAGCAGCTGTTCACTTTAAATGAAGGACACTTTTACAGAAAAGTTGTCTAGCATAAGAGAGGAATAAAAATAAAATGTGCCCAAATAAAGGGAAGTAGAGATCTACCAAACCTTTCTTAAACCTACAAAATCAATAGACTTAGACATCCAACTGAGTGTTGTACAGGTTGGTTTCAAAATAAAGTTTGTGTTATTTTCATTTGATTTCAGCAAAATGAAAGGTCCTCTTAGTCAAATCAATAGGATATTTACTAGTAGACAAAATTGGATGTAAAATAACCCTGATGTACATCTAGAAGATATAAATGTGGTTCTTTCTGCTTAACACATTGCCAGTTAAAGCTAAAGCCTTGGCTCCTACTGCCTTGTGAGAAGTATGTATTTAAAATTGTATTAATGAAATTATGGGGTAAATTAAAAAKCCAGGAGAACCAGTTAGCTTTTTACATAAGTTCAAAACCAGGTTACACACAACATGAATGAGAATGCTCAATGAAAGTTTTAAAATATATGCTCCAAAATTGACTTGGTTTTCCTCACACATTTTATGCATCAGAAGGGACCTGAACAAATCAGAATTATAGCAATCTTGCATCAACTGGAGACTTCTTCTGAGGACTTTTTTATAGCTTTATTTTCTCTCTGTTAAAACAAGAATAAAACAAAAAGTGGTGTTTCACTGGTAGTGGCAAGATTATATGAAGGGAAGAGCTAGTATACTAAAGGAATAAAAAACATCGGCTGGGTCGATTGTGGTAGTAAGATACCAGCAGCATTTGCTTTTAAGGAAAAAAAAAACCTTGCCCAAGAACTTAGCATAAATCTGAACTGGGAGTTGAAAGATCCTTATTTTCAGCAAGGTAATGTTGATTCAGTAAATTAATAAGGACATGTTTATACATAATATTCTTTTAAAARATGAGATCTGATCTGGTGAAGGGGTTAGTGATTTCGCATTTATCTGAAGCAGATTATCTTTTGAACTGCTAAGGCACTAGTTTCAATTATTCCAAGTTTATATCTCCATAACTAAGCCTCGGTCTGGAGAGTTGATTTGAATTCCCTGAATTAGCTTGGGCTAGATTTCTTATTTGCACAAAATGGCCAGTTTGCCACGTACTCTGCTCATGGAGTTCTTCTTTCACTTGCCACTGTTGTACTGCAGGAGTTAAACATGCCTCTTCCAAAATAAGTGYTTTAGGTAAAATGTTGGGATTCATTTCTCTATGTGGTATCAAAATTTTGCTAGATAACCTCAAACAGATGAAGGCTTTCCACATTTTCAGCCTGCTGAAATAGAAAGGAGCTGTTTATTTTCCACTGAGCTATTTAATTTTTTTTAATATTGTTATTATACAAAATRGCTAAACATTCATCTGTTAACCTCTAATGTTAGCCATAAATACAAGCCTTTACAACTGTGATTTATTTCTGTATTGACTTAAAGCAGAGCTTTTTTTTTTTTTAATTAACAAAAAATCTGATGTGATGGTTTAATTTCTGGAAGAGTGTGTATTTCTGATTTCAGTCCTTGTGCTGGGTTGACCTTGGTCAGCYGCCAGACCCCCACCCAGCCACTCTCTCATTTCCTTGCTTCAGCAGGATGAGGTAGGAAATAAGGTGAAACAGTTTATGGAATGAGATAAAGATAGGGAGGTCTGTTACCAATTGCCATCAGGCTCAGCCGGGGGAAATTAACTTAATTTATTGCCAATTTAAAATAGGTTTGAATAGTGGAAAACAAAGAACAATGAAAAAAGCTCCTTTCCCCTGGCCTCTCTTTCCTAGGTTCAGCTTTACTCCTTTATACCTGACTCGACCTCTGCCACCCCAGGTGATGAGGAACAGGGGTTGGGGTCCATCCACAACATCTCCTGTCTGCTGCTCTTCAGCACATCTTCCCTGATGTGTGTCCTTCCACGGGCTGCAGCCTTTCCTGACAAACATGATTTTGTGTGGGCTCTTCACTGGCTGCAGTGTGGCCGCTCCACCACGGTTCTCTCCGCACACAGGCTGCTGGGGAATTTCTGCTCTGGTGCCTGGAGCACCTCCTCCTCTCTGCTCTCACCTTTGTGCCCACAGCATTGCTTTTGGGGCTTTTTGAAGGTTTATCTCACCAATTTTTTCCTCACTATCTTCCACGCAGCATTTTTGCCCTTCCTTCYACTCATTGTCCCCGAGGTAACCCCGTCCCAACCAAGGCCTCAGCCATGCCTGTGCTGGGTGGCTGGAACCGGCTGTGTGCGGCTGGAACGGGCTGTGTTGGATGGAACCGGCTGGAACCGGCTGGAACCGGCTGTGTCCAGCTGGAACCGGCTGTGTCCAGCTGGAACTGGCTGTGTCTGGCTGGAACCAGCTGCGTCCGGCTGGAACCGGCTGTGTCCAGCTGAGGCAGGCCCAGCCTCCCCTCACACAGCCCCTGCTGCTGCCAAGGCCTGGGCCCCTACACACTGTGGAGCCCTTTTTGCCTTAAAATGTTTAGAACATAAAGTTCTTAACTTATCTGATTATGTGTGGAGCAGCAGTGTACAAACCCCCAGGTCATATGGATGGGATGCAGGTATGGTGTGTAGGGGAACCAAAAGAAAATTCAATCATGGGAGCTTTTGGACAGTGTCAGCATGCCTTTTCTCATGAGAAGGATGGAGTGTAAGACAAGCCTGCCTGAAAAATGACACCTTGATCTGAAATTTTAAATTTCTTCCTAATTTCTTCTATTTAAAACCTGATCTACTTTATTCTCTCACTTTTGGAGACTTTACTACACTTATTTTAAAAAGTGCCAATTAAAATTTCCAGGGGAAGAAACTCAGGTTCTTGTGAAGGATTCCCAAAAAACTCAATTTTGATAAATTTTGTAGTGTTTCAGTTAATGAAAATTATTTTTGAAGTATTATTTTAGAGAAAAGTCCTCAGGTTTGGCAGTGTGGATCAACTATTTCAGAAACATGTAAATATGGGGAAAAATATATTTGTGCACACAGTAAGATTCATGCCTTCTTTTTGTCCATCTTTGATATGGTCCAGCCCATGAAAGTTGTATGGCATCCAGCACAGCAGAAATCAGAGCAAATGGGCAGCAGAGCAGCCTGTGAGTCTGTAGCCTCATCTCAGCCCATCAACAAATTCTTCCCTTAGTGGTCAGAGAGGGGACCCACCCCTGTTGCACATGGGGAGCACCTTTCAGGTTGAGCAGAAATGCCTCCCTGGCAGACAGCTGGTGTGAATGCTTTCATGGCACTGCAGGCACCTTGTCCTGCAGGAGCTGCCCTTGGAAGKGAGCACCAGGCAGCACATCTCCTTTGCAAGTGGAAGTTTGACCAYGTTTCTGGATGTGGATTGCTCCTCTGCATGCTGGTGTAGATTACTTTCCATGTCATTTTGGCTTCAACTCCATAGCAGTGCTGAATTCCTTCCTGTAAAATGCACATCCAAAGAGCAAATTGGTTCACATCTTCAGAGGCCCCATGGCAATGACACAACTATGCACTTGCATGCTCTTCAGATGTCTTCTGGCAGTGACACGAGTGTAAGTCCACAAAAGTCTTTGTGTAGCCTTGTGTATCCTCACAGATATGTGAGAATGAACAGTGAGCTTATTTAAAGGATGACTTTCATGAAACCAAGCCTGAAGTAAATATCCCAGAAAATGGTATAATACCAAAAGAAAGTTATGCACCAAGAAAAAGTGCAATTCTCTTAWTTTGGAACTATCCTGGTGACAATAATGTATACAATACATGCAAGTGATGTGTATAGTCTGTGGAGTTTGTAACACAGTTAAATGATTTGAACAAACTCACACAGGAYACACTACAGTAATGTTCACTTTTTTTAGCAGGCATACAAATGTGCGCTCTAAAGAAACCGACACCATGCCATTCACAGTGATTCGCCATGCCGTGGCACTGAAATGCAAGGTGGAAATGTAAAATACATTGTGCTTATTTTCAGTAAATGCCTTTTTTTTTGTAGGTATCTTGATTTATCTATATAATGCTCCTTTGATTATTGCTACTAACTAGGTAATTGGCATTCAAATTTGGATAAGATATCTTGGATTTTGCTGCAGATCTGTCATGCAGTTTCAGTGGGACTGACCTCTGTTTCTTAGTGCAACTCTTTAGTTGTTTTTTTTAAATATCCCTTTTTCATCAAGCATAGCTCTAATATTTACTAGTGTGACGAGATAAAAATGAGGAATACAAGGGAAGGAGGTYTGCATTATGGTGCAGTGATGGCAGGAGATCAAGATGCTGGAGAGCTGTGGTGCACACTAAAGGAACCTCTGCCTTAAGCAATTCTCCCTGTGGAATACCTATACTGATTTAGAACCAAACACTTGATTGATTGACKGATCTTATCCATTAACTTTGGCTTCAGGCTTGGTCAAAAGTCTCAGACTACCATGGATTGCCTTTCATTTATCTGACTTAAAAAAAATCATTTAGCCATAAGATTGCAAATGAAGGGAAGGAGGAAGATGTTAAGAAGAGTAACTCCTGAAGGTAGACTAATAGCTTGTATACAGACAATTAAACTTACAAGGAGATGCATATGGTGCAGACTTACTCTTGCCAAAGTTTCACGAGCAGGCATTTCCAGATTCTGGACAGAAATGTTACACCACGCTGTGTCAATCTGTCTGCGCCTAAGGCTGACTGTCTCTTGGATGCATGGTTGTTCTTTAATATCAGGAGCTTTACTCAGGCAGAATTACTGTGCAACATATTGTGCATCACTGTGCCTTGCTCAAAGTGCTTAGGGATAAACGCAACTCTGGCAGGAAAATTAATGTGTTCCTTTTCTGCTTTATTTTTTTTTTTATTATGGAAAATAGTAAAGTTGTTCAAAGGAACTTTCAGTACACATATATAATGTTCAAAACCTCAAACTCCCTTAAATATTCTCACAATCAATATTATATATGCCAAAGTGGTAAAATTACTAGGRGAAAAATATTGCACTAAGTTGTCCTGGATAGTTTGAAGAAATACACTGTAAAACTTTAATATTTACAAAATCATCTCTCCTTCTAAACAAGATGTGCTGCCTGCAAATTTAGGAAAGCGAGTGAACTTGCAATGCTTATCTAAATTCACCGTGTCCTGGATGTTATCCAGTGATGAAAATACATGCACATATTCATGTGTGTATATGTATTCATACATATAGAAGCAAAGTAATATGAACCTGTTGCACACTACAGCAACCTGCCTCAGCCATCTGAGCACACCTCTGAAGTGAGGAAAGATCATTATCCTTATTTTGAGAATTAAGCAGAGGCTCTGTCAGTTCCTGCATGACCCCTGAGAGGCCACTGGCAAAGTATGAAATTAAACACATTACTCACCAGTCATGCACTACAGCCATAACCACTGACCTGAATGATGGACACACTGCAGTAGTCTTCAGTGTTTCATAACAGTTATTCATGATAACATCTGATAACTGTGTGTGACAAAATTCTGTGACAGCCAGCATAGCCAATGTGTTTTCTCTAGTAATTCTGAAACTTCGTGTATCCTGTGCTGGCTCAGACAGTCTTGGCTACCCAGATAAATTGAATGTCTGAAAAATTTGGGTCTGTGTGCTCTGTGGGGACAGAAGATCTGGCAGAGATCTTTGATGTCACAGTTCCTAGAACTGCAATTAGGGACATTCAGCTGTGCCCCCTCTGCAACATGTCTAACATACTCCGGGAACCAAACAACTTGTAAGACTCATTACTCCAAGTTCAGTGTGTACTACTAATGTCAGAATCATGCTGAATTTCCATCAMTGCACAGTGCAGGTATGTGCTTTAGATCTAATATCACCTATAAACAATGACAGAATAAAGCATTTAGTTGGAGTGTTTGCATAACCTCCTATAAGGTATCATACTTTGTAAAAATAAGCGTCTAGCATGCCTGACAGATAATAAAGACTTTACTGTGTGAGCTATAGCTAATTTTCTCCTGAGAAATGTCAACACCATTCTATCTAATTTAATCGGGACTTGCAGTAATATATGATCATGGTGTGTACACCAGTAACTGTATCAGGTGTGTGGTGTACTCTTCCTTTCTGAGTCTTGTTTCTCTATGTCCCTTCAGTCTGACTTTTATTAATAAGTAGCACAAGAGTGAAAAACATTAGTCATTTCCCTTTCTCATTGCCTTCTTTGGGAAATAGATACAGGAAAGGGGTACAAGAAAGGGGAAAAGAGACTTCAAACTATTGTATCCTTTCCTCATTTTGCATCAGTGTCTCTAAGGATTCAGGAGGCTCAAAGTTGTAATTTCAGTGAAGGTTGTGAAGCTAGGCTRCTCAAGATTACATAACTCATTTGTCTTTTCCTCTAGATGCAACTCAGAAGAGTTTAAGAGATTCCCTAAAGGAGCAGCCTAGCACTATGTCCTTCAGGAAAACATGCTTTGTTGGTATCTCTTATTCCTAGAGTAAGTTTTATTTGTGTGAGAAATGGCCTTAACATCACTAAGACTGATGGACAAGAATGGTGCATATAAGCAAAGGTATAGGATGATATTACTGTTTATCCAAAGACCAAAAGTCAATTACAGGGCCATTTTATTAGTCCTCCTATAACCAAAAATAATTCTTCTTTTTAATTGTTATCTTCCTTAGAGAAACAATAGCAGTGTTAGCTATTTTTCATCATCTTCTGCAACCAACTCTTTTAAATTAATCTTTTTCCATGTGTACCCATCAATTTTAACTTTTTCTGTGCAGGCATCATTTTGCATTTGTGAAAGATAAGTGACTCAGTGCAARTTCACTGCTTTCAGCTCTGGTGCCCAGATTGAAGAACCTGTAGTGTAAATAAGTGCATTTCACTTCACACTTCTCTGAATTTCCTTCTTTTCACATAAACTAAAAGGCACAGCTGGATATAAGCATGTCATAATCACGCATAGTGCCATTCTTCTATTTTGTGTCAATTTTGACAACTGGCTAGAAGATGCCATACTTTGTTAATCAAAGGATTGTCTCTGATCTTCGATGCATCTTGATGTAAGTCTGTAGAGAGCTAGAGAATGAGTCTTCATCCTCTGGCAGAGCTCTAATATCTGGATATTTGCTATGAAGACCATACCTGATCGACAATATGCATAATACTTAGTCTTCAGTGTAATCTTTGAATTTTTTATTAACATGGGTTTTCTGTACAGAACTTGGTTATATGTGACATGCACACAAAAAGCCCCAAAAAACTCTTTTCACTTTAACTTAAACCTTCTCTTTCCTTCCCACTCATTGATACATCTATTTAGAACCCCTAAGTCTTGTTTGCAGCTGAGAAGTCTTGTAGTTTTCATCCATTTCCTTAATTCTCGTCTTCCTTATAGTGGTTAGTTGTTGTGGGTGGGTTGGACAATCACCATGATATCATGGCACACAATGTCACCAGGAGAAGGCCTCGTTACTCTTGGAGGACCTTTTCTCTTTTGAAATCTAACATGCACTATCTTAATCTAGCCCTAAGAGAGGCTCCTGAAACTGGAGGGACTTTCAGCCAACAGTTAACAGCAGTTCTCAACTTCAGTTCCCTTGCATAGCCCAAATACCCCAT